>NC_069135.1:14883905-15248905 GCF_026914265.1 Mya arenaria | reverse complement strand
CTCTGCCCAGTCACAGGTGGAGAAACTAAAGGGGGAAAAGAAGGGCTTGGAACAGAATTTGAAGACTGCTGGGGAGAAAATATCAGGGCTGGAGGTTGCACTATCTGAAAAGGTATACGTAAATGTGTTATATTTCGCTTGTCTGATTTTCAAGGTATTGTCATAATTGCTTATGTGTCATTCTTGGGCTGTGTTGGGGCCCTAACTTTAAAATCCTTGATTTTAAAATAAACATTAGAACACATGTGACAATGTGTTTAAATTTAAAAATGTTCATATACATGTAAAAAGTAATGTTATAAATTGGAAATATATGATTTCATCTGTCTTCAACAGACAGAGCAGTTGTCAGCTATGGAGGCTGCCCGGACCAGTCAGTGTGCGGAACTGGAGGGCCAGGTTGCCATGGTAGCTGCCAATCTCGAGGAGAAATTGACAGAGGTCAACAGGTTACAGCAACAAGGAGTGCAGGTTAGATAGGTCTCTTTAGTTGGTGCACATGTGTTCATAAAAAAGCCATAAGCTGTGTCGCCTATGAGTCCTTTGAAAATGATGTTAAATAGACCGAAATTGTTACTTAAGATATGAGGATCGAAACTGTTGCTTTAGTTGTAGACTTGAGAATGTTTCGAAGAAGAACAAAAAACCTTGCAAGTATTAGTCAATTCTATCTGACTTCTAAGATTCTTAATGTAAGCATCTATTTTAATGCCATCTGGACAACACTTTTTTTCTCCCTTTTTTGTATGCTCAAGAGTTAAAATTCCATTTAAAATTATATGCTACCAAATAAAAAAAAATTCATTACTTTACTTTCTTCAGATAAACGAGGATATTGAAAAAAAAAGCCAGGAGATTGCCAGTTTGGAAGATCAGTTGAAAACTGCAGAGAGCAAGGGGAAAGAACTCTCTAAGAGATTTAACTCTCTTGACAGGCAACACAATCAGCTGGTGGGTTGTAAACAGCGTTTTGATAGAATAAAACTGTGACTGGCCCAATTTGTAGGTAGTTTACACAAGACCATGCAGACCACATAAAGAGTTGAAGGTTGTTAGTATGACATTCCTATAACCATTACAGAAAATTGTGTCTTCATGTTTTTTCACAATTTTAATCACAGTTTCAGTGGTTTTTGTATATTAAGTTATACAACTGGACACCATCATTATTTAAAGACATTTCACACACTTTTGTTTGATAAACTGACTAAGAAGTTGGGATTAAATATTTAACTTTTTTCCACAGAAATCAGAGCATGATACCCTCAAGGGAGACCACTCCAGTGTGCAGGAGGAGTTATCTACCTGTCAGAAACTAGCAGAAGAGAGACGGCAGGAGCTGCTCCAGACACAGCTCAACCTTGGCCAGGTAAGAAACTAGTCTAAATGGGGATTAAACAAGTCTAGTTTGGTATTAATCATCATTAAAATACCGGTAGTGCACCAGTCTAGTTTGTATTTATCATCATTAAAATACCGGTAGTGTACCAGTCTAGTTTGTATTTATCCTCATTAAAATACCGGTAGTACACCAGTCTAATTTGTATTTATCATCATTAAAATACCGGTAGTGCACCAGTCTAGTTTGTATTTAACATCATTAAAATACCGGTAGTGTACCAGTCTAGTTTGTATTTATCATCATTAAAATACCGGTAGTGTACCAGTCTAGTTTGTACTTATCATCATTAAAATACCGGTAGTGTACCAGTCTAGTGTGTATTTATCATCATTAAAATACCGGTAGTGTACCAGTCTAGTGTGTATTTATCATCATTAAAATACCGGTAGTGTACCAATCTAGTGTGTATTTATCATCATTAAAATACCGGTAGTGTACCAGTCTAGTTTGTATTTATCATCATCAAAATACCGGTAGTGTACCAGTCTAGTTTGTATTTATCATCATTAAAATACGGGTAGTATACCAGTCTAGTTTGTATTTATCATCATTAAAATACCGGTAGTGTACCAGTCTAGTGTGTGTTTATCATCATTAATTAGTGTACTAGTACTAGTGTACTATACTTGTGTGCTATTTATCGTCACAAAAACAGTATAGATTCTTCTAGCAATATTGGAGTTTTTGATCTAAAATAAATGTATTTAATTCTTTGCTAAAACATGTGTTAATTCAAATAGGTATTCATGTGTAGAAGTTTCCTCTTTTTTTATTTCTAGTTAAAAGAAGAGAAAGAAAAAGAAGTCAATGGGCTCTTAGAAAAGATTACAAAAATGAAGACAAAACAAGAGAAGCTTAAAGAGGATCTTGACCAGACAGTTAGTGTTTTGATATGTGTATCTTTTCCTTGTAAAGGGACGAATATGATATATTAAACATTGTAAATTCCCAGTTCAAAATGTAACAAAGTAAGGTATAAATATCATTTAAAGTATAAATATGCCAGGAAGCATGCACATATTTATTTAAGACAGTTATTACAATACTTAATATATTGAAATATTATATAGGTATAGTTGTTATATTTTACAAGTTGATACACCAATACTTTAATTTCAGAGGAAGAATGTTGAATCTAGCAGACAGTCAGTGTTGGAGACGAGCAGTCAGCTGACTACTGCCCAGCAGGCGTTGAAGGATAGCCAGGCTGAGGTCACACAACTGACCACCAACAAGGACAAGGTTAGGGGTGTGGGGGTTTCAATGTTCAACTATTGTTTAAGTACATGTATATTGAATGGAAAGAAGCAAACGTCGTACAGCAGGCCTTATATGCAACATGGATAGGATCAATTTCAGTAACTTTGAAACTGAGCTAGATGTGTTGCCCTTGAAAAACATGTGCATGTCTTGATATTTAAGCTATGTGTGGATAGTGTATTATTCACCTGCCCATTATAGTAACTAGTTGTACTAATCAAGATGAGTTATCATGTAATAGACTGTTATAATATGTTCAAGTCAATGTCTATTTCAGGCTGTTAGTGAACTTAAAGGGAGGATATCAGAGATGGAAACCAAGCTTCAGAATACCGAAGTGGAGGCTGAGAAAGTCCAACAAGCACTCAGACAACAGGTACAATATTCATTTCAATGGTTTCTTTATTTCATTATAAGTGAATATCAAATTAAAATTAAAAAAGAAAAGGTTTTTTTTCTTCATCTTACCTTTTCAACATATTTGTTAGCTTTTTTGCTCAAATGATTAAATAAATGCATTGATGGGAAATTCAAATCACATTATAATCACCATTGCCATGTCATGATTTCACAGATTTGTGATGGGAAAGTAATGCATTTTTGGAATCAAACAAGCCTTCATTGAACACTTGGCAAAGCTGTTTGTATTGTATTATTTCATGATGTATGTTGTTAAAATACATGTTTGGTCAGTTTGTTTGTTCATAGAAATTAATATTATATTCAATGGTATAATGCTTGCATTTTTTTCTGTTAATCTTTTAATGATTACTTGATTTAAAAATGTTTATAAACATCAATCAAAAAGGATAAAAAAAGGTTGTTTTTTTACACCTTATCTTTCTCAACATTATACTTCCAACTTTTAGTTAGCAGCAGTGGAGAGTGAAAAATCCAAACTACTGAGTCAGAAATCTGACTTGGAACAGAGGGTTTCCTCCCTTGAATCTGACATCTCTGAGAAGGAGACTGAAATGCAGGAGAAATGTGACACACTTACAAAAGATAAGGTACATGTAGATTGGTTATGTCAGTCACTGAGGTAGATCTGTATTGGCCCAGTCCAGTACATTGTATTCTATACTGTGGCTAAAACTGTTTCATAGCATTATCTAGAAGAGATTAACAGTCTTGCTTGGGGATGCATGCCACTTCACCCCACCCAGGGCAGACTTACACATGTATGTATATTGGTCTAGCTGCCTTTCTTGCAGTAATACATACATGTAGTTATTGCTGTAAATTCAGTTTAAGAGATATATTGGGTACGCTCATTTCATTATATTCGTAGAATAACATGCCTTACAAGCATGTATGTATACATGGCAGCCATTGTTTCATTGACTCTCTGAATACAGATGTATAACATTGCATGGGTAAAGCATCAATTTGTACAAAAGCAAATATGAAGTTCCTATATATTTAAATCACTAACAAGTTTTTCATGCCAATAAGGGATTTCTTACATTATTTTCTGTTTATATTGCAATGCTGAATGGAAAATAATTCTGTTAGTTTCTACTTAAGATATTTTTTTTATGAATTGAGTTTTGATTATTTTTCATATTTTGTAGGAAACTCTGTCGGAGAGACTCGCAGCCATGGAGGCACGAGCCCAGGACACAGAGAAGGAAAATAGTTCCACACAGAAGCAGTTCAACACACAGATTCTTGCATTGCAGGTACGATACACCAGGAGTTATTTTCATAAAACATCTAAACCTGTTTCTTATTGAAGGCTTTTGTAAATATATCATCCATGTACACTGCATAAGCATTTTGTTTTATAAATAACAAAAATGCAAAATTTGTACAAAATATGTTTGACATTGAAATTTAAAAAAAAATACCCTCAATATACCTGTTACATGTTTTAAGATACTGGGATACAGCCCTGCATGAAACTTACGTTAAAAATTATTTATGAACATTTGTCTTTAGATCTATTTTTGTAAATAAAATGAATTGAAGAATATCCCCAAGACATTTACTAGTAGTTGATTGTTGCTGACAGGCTGAGATTGAGGACAAAAATAAGGCAGTAGACAGTCTACAGGGTGAGGTGGCCCAGCTACAGGGGGTGCTCAAAACATCACAAGATCAGTGTGCCACTGTAAAATCACAGGTATCAGACATCATACTTTTAGTTAATAAAAGTCTAATTCTGTAATGTGTGGTAGTGAATAATCAGGTTTTTCATGGCAAAAAGATGGACTTACTGTACCATGGCGAGATTTTAACTTACATGTTATCCATGTTTAATCATAATGGTAATCATAATGGTGTAAAGTAAAGTAATAGATTCACATACATAATCATGTACATAATTACTTTGAATTTGATGTACATCAGCTATCAGATGAGCAGGGTCAGGTGGAGAGTTTGAAGGGTCAGTTGAAGGTCCGGACAGAGGAACTGGAAACTCAGGCTACACAACTACAGGTAACTCCTGTCTATCCTTGCTTAATTCTCATATACATGCTAGCATGACTTGGCAGTGGGCTATGTTTTCTTTTCGCAATATATTTATTGACATGCTGTGTTCATGTGTGAGATGTTTTGCTTGGATTGGAAAATACATGGAGCTTATACACTGATGTGAATAACAGAGCTTATAGGGGTCTCACAACAATAACACATTTGTAAAACATTTTATTCAAATTCCACAATATATACAGTGTCAAGTGCTTTCATAAATGATACTTGCACACATATAATTAGAAGGTCACATATAGCAAATAAAGAGAAATAATAAGTAGTAAAGTAAAAGATAAAGAGAATGCACAAAGTAATGTAAAAGATAAAGAGAATGCACAAAGTAATGTAAAAGTGATGGACCATTGCAGACAGTGCAAGGTGAGCTGACAACTGTGAAGTCGAGTCTCGCTGGCCTGGAGAAGGATCTAGCTGGGAGGATGGAGGAGCTAGCTGCCAGCAGGTCTGGCCTACAGTCGACAGAGCATGGTCTACAGGAAATGGAGTCCAAACTGGCTAGTACTGTGGGCGAACTGACCATTGCCACCAACCAGGTGCAGGAACTCAGAAGTGAGGTGGCTGGGCTCAAGGAGAGGGGGGATAAACTGAAGGGGGAGAAAGAGGCCATTGCTGAAAAGCTTGGTAACACAGCTGATGAACTGGATATAGCTAATGGTGAAAATAAGGTTTTGACAGAAAAGTTCAATGACACAAATGCAGAACTTGAAACTTGTAGGTCAGCTCTTCAGGAAAAGAATACACAACATGACAAATTGCAAGAGGAGTTTAATTCATTACAGACAAAGTGTAAAACTTGTGAAGAGAAATTAAAAGAACTGGAAACAAAGCTAAATGAAAGGGAATATCAGTTGGAAGACAGAGGTGCTAACTTGAATGACCTTACAAAGAAAAATAGTGAACTCACAAACAAACTTGAAAATACTCTAGAGGAAATAGACTTGTGTAAAAGTGAAATGAAAACTCTTGGTGAAGATCTTAAAGCCAGTGTAGAAAAAACAAATGATCTTGAAAAACAGCTAGCTGAAACCAAAGAAGATTTAAGCAGTCAACTCGCATCTAAAGATGAACAAGTGAAAGTGCTGCAGACTCAACACAGCAAACTGGCTGATGAGCTGAATGAAGCCACCGAGCGGGAGAGACAGCTGAATAACTCATTTGACGAGATTAGTGAAGTGAGTCACTCAGTGAGCTTAGCCTTGTTTATTATAATCTTTATAGATTGTTTTTGATTGCTTAAGCTTCTTTCTACTGATTCAAAGATATCATAACCATTAACCAGCATTTCTATTGCTTTTGAGATTTAGACTGAGTAGCTTATGTTGAGGAACTGCTTAGCTAAAATTTGCTTGAAGACTTCATAGCTTTTTTTCGACTACGGTACTTTTCACTTTTTAAATATACTATAGTACATGCATTTATATTATATTTGCAACTTTGATTACATAACTGATTCAATGTGCTCAACTATAACATTTCTTACAGCTAAGCATATATGGTATTGGTATACCATATTGGACTGACTAACGTTTGCTTGTGTCTTGTCTTCCTATTCAGGTACGTACAGCCATGAACGCCCAGATGGTCCAGCTGGACCAGGAACTGCAAGAGGCCAGGGCAGCTAGGGACCAACTCATAAAGTATAAGGTAGGAGGAGTTCAGTGGCTCAAACAAGAAAGTTTTGCATTGTTAATAAGATAGGAGTACTTTATACGTTTCAAAGTAATTAAAAGTTCTAAAAACCTTCAGCTGGTTGTTTTATTAACAACTGGCAATTAGTCAGTTAAGAAGTGAATGTCATATATTTCAGAAATTTAAAGACTGGTAATTTTTTATATTTATGCACAAGTCTTACAAACTTTTGTTCTGTGTATCCAGGAGGAGACAGAGCCTGAGGTTGCCTCCCTGAAGACAGAGGTGGAACAACTCAAGTCCATACAGGAGTCTAATGAGGAGGAGCTTACACGTCTACGTACTTTCCTTGAGCAGGAAAAGACGGGAAGGAAACAGGTGCATGTCAACTTTGTTTTACATATAACAGTTACGGTAATGCCACTTTCAGATGCATTTATAGATATCAGGAGTCTGGAGAGAAGACAGTCGTGAACTTATAGATGTGTTTTTTGAGGGTTTTACTTAATATTTGATATGTGCAATATCATAAGTTACAGGGTTAGTTGATGACCCAATATGGGATATGCAGAGCAAAGGAAACCATATTGGTTGAGAGCGAAGCTTGGAAAGAAACCATATTGGTTGAGAGCGAAGCTTGGAAAGAAACCATTAACAGTCCTGGACCAATGGTTTTGTGTCATTCATGTTGGAGGTGTGATATACTTTAAAGCCAAGGCAAGCCAGAACAATATTAGTGATGTAATGTATTTTTATTTCCCTTGCAGGAGGTACATGAACTAGAGGAAGCAAGGGGTCTGCTGATTGGTCAGAAACTGGAGCTGAAGAACCAACTAGAGGGATTTGAAGACAAAGTGGCAAAGGCTGAAGCTGCTGTAGAGGCTGCCAAGAATGAGGGAGAACAGGCTGCTGACCACATGAAGCAGGAGAATAGCAGGCTTAAAGCACAGCTGGTGAGTAAATGTATTGACTTAGTGGATGGGAATACCAGGGGAGAGTTCAAGACAGTGTGGCAGAGGCTGAAGCTACCCTGTCAGGCTGCCAGGAGGCTGGTAAATACTTGTCTCAGAAAAAGAGTTTTAGAGTAATATTGTAAAGATGGATTACATGGTTGTTCCTAGGAATGAACCCATAATTAAGTACTGATGAAAATGAATCGTTTACAACCAAGTTCACCAGTATTTGATAGCATAATCTTGGATGTGATTTTCACCATTTGCTGTATTTTCTAAGAAATAATAACAAACTGTTTCATCAACAATGTATCTATAATAATTATCAGTTGAATTTTGATTGCCTACTACAGGATGAGAAGACCAAGGAGACATCAACCTTAGAGAGGAAACTGGAGGAGGAGAATGCGCGGACTGACTTACAGATGTCTGTCCTCAACGAGAACTTGGGGACAGTACGGGCCGACCTCGTTACTGCACAGACCCAGCTGGCAGAACTCACCAAGCTGAGTGACGATCTGAAGGGAGAGAAACTAGGTACCTATGTCATGGGTTTATGTTCTTTAAGGCAGTGATGTAATGCAGTATGAAGAGCAATATATTATTATAAGTTCAATCAATAGTTCAATGGTAGAGTATTGGAGATGGGAGTCGCTGGTTTAATCCCCTTCAGGGTCATACAAAATACGATTATACGAGGGGTTATCGCGAAGTTTGTGTAAATGTACTGTAATTTGTGTTCTGTTGTTAATAAATAAACGAAAAATAGACCACAATAATGTTTAATGAATTACAATACTCCACGTAGTCACTGCATAAGGCTACAAATGTCTCCCGGTACCAGTCTGTGTCAAGCTGTGAAACTTTTTGACGGGTTGCCAATGTCAAATCAGCAACGTCTTGGAAGTGTTGTCCACGGAGACAAGTCTTTATCTTGGGAAAGGTCCTGAAATCCATGGGTGCAAAGTCAGGGCTGTAGGGAGGGTATTCTAAAACTTCAAATCCCAGTAAGAATCCCATGCACAGTTGAAGGAGATATGTTGAATTCACTGGCAATCTGTCTCAGTGTTTTTTGTCTATCTTCCCGGATAATACCCCTCACTTTTTCTCGAACACTAGGAATCACGATTGAAGGCCTAACTTCTATCTTACTGTCTTCAATCGATTTTCTGCCGTTTTTAAATCTTTTGTGCCATTTGTAGACGAATGCCGGGCCAAACTCCATTAAAGTATCGCTCCTTTTCATCATTGAAATCGTTTCAGCTGGTGTCATTCCAACTCCGACACAATTTAATGACGCTCCGTAATTCAAAGTATCCAGTTGAAGTCATGACACAGGTTGGGTTTCCTTGAGTATTCAAACAAACAAGCTGCTATTTTCAAACCGGATGTAGTAATTAACGATGAATTTTACGGAAATGAGGTCATGACATTGACATTGAACGTGCAAGATTTGCGCAGATTTTTGACGATAAGAACCAGTGTACAAATTGCATTACTTAAGGTGAATGAATGATAACAAGTACACACATTTTGGCGTGCGCCGACTAGGACCTGATGCAGTGCCAAGAATACCGTTATTTGTTGTTATTGTTACCCAATTATGATTTCGCCTCATTTTTATCTCTAAATAGATTGATCTTGTGGATAATACAGTTTAAGTTGTATTGGAATAAAAAAATAAAAAAAATTACACAAATTTCGCGATCTCCCCTCATAGAAATAGTACCAGTGGCTCTTGTCTGGCGCTTCATCTCAAACTATCTTCACTTCACCAAATGACCCCATTGGATGTGAGAAAAGTACTTTCAAGGGGCTGTTCTAGATCACATGTAACATAGATGTACTCTGCATAAGGTAGATAAGCTTGGCCATTAACATGTTCTTTTGTTGCCCATATACCGGTAGTTGTGAGGACTAATCACAATCTGTTAAGGGACTTACATTGTTTTCATTATTACAGAGCTTGAAGCCAAGTTAGAAAACAACAATGATGAGAGAAGAATGTTGCTAGAAAGGTAAAAACAATGTCACATATCATAATTTTTAATATAAAGAATAATAATTGAATTTAAAGCATACTTTCTTAGAAATAATCCCCTTCAAATTTTGCTTGTTACAAGACTGGATGTAAGGAGACAGTTTAACAGTTTTGGGTGTATGAGTAGGTTTGAATTGAAAATTGAATATGAACAATGTTCAAGGCCAAGATCACTTTCGTTGCTCAGTAAATGTGATGGCCTGAATATACACTGCAACTAGTCTACAAATGTGATAATTAGCTGAACAGAAGAAATTTTCCACAAAATGTTTACTTTTATAGCATTTATTGAACACAGTGTATGACTATGTATGACTTATGTTTTCTCTAAACCAATCTGATCTGATTGCAGATATAACATGTATACAATATTTGCTGGTATTGCAGGTGTGTTAAGAGTGAGGGGGAGCTAGAGAAGCTACAACAGAAGAACCAGGAGTTGAAGAGGAAGACTGAGGACCTGAACACAGCCCTACATGACATGGGCAGGGAAAACCAGAACCTACAGGTAACGTCAGTGTGCTGTGTAGTTTCTTAGTACACAGTACGGTGATACACATTAAGGCCCTTAACAACACTTCACTTAATCTTGTGCAGCAAAAACTGGATTTGTAGGTCCCTTAACTAGGGTTTGGTGACCTTTTTAACTCAAAATTATGTTTGAATAGACCATTTTGACCTCAACACTGCACTGGGAAGGTAAACCCAGAACCTACAGGTGAAATCAAAATGATGTTAAGCATGTACACAGTAGTCTATACCTGCAGTTAACAGGAAACCAATACACATGTGGCACAGTCTGTGCATTCTATGGACATCAACACCTAGCTACATGTGCTGGGAAAACCAGACCTTGCAGATAAACTAAGTAGGGCATCTGTGACACTTTAAACAAGTCATGTTGAAATAGTACATTCTCACCTCAACACCTAACTAACTCACATTGGCTAAGAAAAATCAAAACTGTTATGCACAATTCTGTTCCCTTATAACTTCTTGAGTATTGTTCACTTACAGATCACAACCACAAAGACCCAGTCCAGGAAGTGGGCAGATGACGGTGAAGCGAAGGAATGTAGCTCCTGCTCCAAGAAATTCTCCGTTACAGTCCGCAGGGTAGGTTATCTCTACCCGCTATTTTCCTGTATATACCTGCCAGGCGTATCTTGGGCTAAAGTTCCATTTCCTGTACAATACAGTTTATTTTAAACCTTGCACGTTGTGTATACAACTTAAGTCTCACCTTGCAGTTGTAGCACATATACATGGTCCTGGTATTGTTTAAAATGATAAAAGTTATTCATGCTTGTGCACACTCAAATGTATACCTGTAGTCATAATTTTTTGCATCATGTACATTACTGCTTTTTTGAAAACCCACTTCTTGGAATAAAAACTGTATTCAAACCCACCCATCCTTCAAACCCTTCCCACAATTCCTGGTTCCCCCTCCATTGCAGCACCACTGCCGTCATTGTGGCAACATATTCTGCCATGAATGTTCCTCACGAGAAGCGAAGATCGCTATGGCAAAGAAACCAGTCAGAGTTTGTGACGCCTGCTATCTGGAGATTGCTGAGTGACGATTCCTGCCCTGGGGGGAATACACATCCCCAGGGAATTGATGAACTCTTCCTAGAAACATGTTTTACTGGAGGGGTTGATTATCATCAGTAGGGTTATGTTTACAGTACGCGTATACCAACATTTACCAATAACTGCCGCAAGACATTTAACAGACTATTTGTGAGATGATGATTGGATTGAAAGGCTAGCAGTTTCAGAATGCTTCTTTATAAATGTGGTATTATGGGACCAGAGTGCACTTAAGGTTGTGATATTGCAAATAAATGTTGATATTGTTTACTGACAAAGACCATAATACATGTGCTGCTGAACTACATTTTATTACATTTTCCTGAACCATTTTATGACACAAGTCTGAACCCACCAATATCCTAAGTATGTGCTGAATACTGTATGCTTGTACCTCATATATACGTGTACTTGTATTTTACTATTAGTTTACAATCATGCCATATCGTTTCCTTCATAATTGTAATCTTGTATATATGCTTGGAGATATGGATGCCATATAGGTGTATGGTGAAGTGTTATTTTAGGTATGAAATGTACAAAAAGCCAAATTTTAACAAATTAAAGATTTTAACATTTAATGTTAAGGTATACTAGTGTGATAAAGTGATAGGTTGTTATATATATAGTTATATTGGTGTTGAGTCAAAAAGAAAGCTTAATATGCCATATTTGCATTATATCATATTTTTAATGGAAAAAAATAAAACTTATAAACATGCTATCTTTTTTATGATTTTAAATGATCATCAGCTGTTAAAAAGTTTGCTTAAACCAGTCCCACTGTTGTGGCCCTTCATTCTAACAAAAAGGTACGATGTGCTTGCTTTGTTGTAGAGTCAGAACATGGGCATATATACTCAGTATTTTAAGAAGTCTGATGTACAATTATGTAAATTTTGGATGCCTTTTGACTAAATATTTTTTTGGGTATCCTTTGAAATGTTTTTTTTGTGTAGATAGATTCCTTTTCCTTCGCCCATTATTGAGCCTGCAGTTACTTTATCTACAGCCATTTATGCTATATATTCGTAATCTTATAGTAGGCAATACCCTTTCATATAATACCAACATTATACAGGGTCATAAGACAGTAAATGTTAACATTATCGTCAATGGCGCGATCTAAAAAGGACACACATATTTGTGCATCGGATACTTTGAATGTAATATAATTTTGACATTAAAATTGTGACAAGCTAACTTTATTTAATTCAATGGCAAGGTCATGTTCCCATGCATTTTAACAAATGGATGATTTACAGTGACCAAGTTAAAACTAAGAAAGCAAGAAGGTATGAATGTCCTAACATGTACATGTACGTACTACACAGTTGAAAATGCGCAGACCTACGACACTGATAGCGCAGGCTTTGTACAGTCTTGATAGAGGACCATGAGTCAATTGCTTCACCACAAATACCCGAGGCATCAGCCTCAGTGTAGTTTTAGACGAAAGGTTTTTGAAGTTGTATACCTATATCAGATGAAGTCGAACAGACTAAAGAAAATGACCAGTTTGGCCTCTCAACATCAAGTTAACTGATAGAGGTCGTCTACGAAACAATATAGTGCACGTGTAGTGAAACCAATTATGTAACCTCGACACATTGTGGTTGCACACTTTCAATTTTGATTATATTGTAAGTGAGTGTTCAGGGCTCATTATTCAGATAAAACATATAGCGCTCCTAATGCACCTCACACCAAACACCACATGTACTGTATGTCAAAACACTGCACGCTATTCCCAATCGTGTGTTCTAATGTTATCATATGTCCGAGTTCGTGTCATTGACTATTATAGAAGAAAGATATTGTTGTTAAAATATCAATTAAAGGACTCGATATTTCTTGCTTGCGCAAAGATTTGTTGATAGCCCACTAGATAGAATACGGGACATTTCGATCAACTGACCATTGCGGCCCAGTGTCAAACTCTGCCACGTCCATTTCGGCCTACCTTTTAAAAATATGCATTTCTTTACATTTAATAAACCTTTCATACTCTCACTCGCGGGGCATATTATGCTAGTTTATGTTTCATAATACGAACAAACAATATATACCAAAACATGAATTAAATATTGAGTAACATGTATCCCAAAGTTGGTCGAATTGGACAAGGCTGAATAGGCTACTGGGCCGAATTGATCCGATACCGAAATGAATATTGTGCATGATGTGGATTTCTACTATTACTTTTTAAAATCAACGTTTAAATTATAGTCCGGAACCCACGCAACACAATGTTGTTACATGATCAATTAAACATCAGTTGGATATGGAGCAATACTTGAACAATCGGTGGCGTCAAAACTGGCTGAAACTTCCAAGTCAGAGTCAATATCTGAATCACATTTAGAGTCTTCAGTATTTGCCATGGGTGTGTCCTTTTGCCTATTGGTTCCTTCACAAATGTGTCCCATCTCCACTTGATCAAAAGTGCTATAAAACAAAAATGCATGTTGTTGTTTTTTGCATTTTCATGACATTCGATGTTTTGCTTTGTTTCTTCGGGCGTTACCGTCTGAAGTATTCCGGATTACACGATACAATATGGATACTTTTTTGCCGAAATGTTAAAGCGAAATCTCCTTAACGATTTAGATACAGTTTAGGATAAATTTAACGTCACCACTGCCCCTTGTACATTCTATGGGACGACTTCAGATCATTGGGGGTATGCTTCCAATTAGATTTGCAGTAGGTAGCGTGTTCGTAAATGTTCTATAACATCAATTTCACACAGTTGACCGGGTGGGGCGCTTATGAAAACAAAAATATTCCAATCATCTCCATACATTGTAATATTTCTACAACACTGTATACTCGTGTTTTGCAGCACCACTGCCGGAGTTGCGGGAAAATCTTCTGTAACGAGTGTTCCTCCAAGGAGGCCCTGCTTGCCCATGCCAAGAAACCCGCGAGGGTCTGTACTCCCTGCTACAGGGAACTACAACACTTCTAGGGTCGTCCCGATATAAGGGGCTTGGAGGGGCGCCTCTATTATAAGGCTGTTGAACTTACATGGGGTACCTTGGGGTAACTCCAACACGAATACCTATTGTGGGGTACAATGGTGGAAAGTGTAAATTGTTCGAAGATGTATATGTACTTTATATGGTTTTATTCTGCATTTATGTTTAAATTGTTTTCTAGCACACCGGATAGGCATTTCCGGTGAATTCAGCCGTGCAGGAAAACTCCATCTGGCATCCCCCCCCATGCCAGATGAGTCACGCGCTGTGACGTAATACTTTCAATTTCTTTTATTAAACACTTAATGTAACCATAGTTATGAGATTTCAATAGATGAGTTCCATTAACATTAACTTTAAAAAAATATTCCTTAAAAAAAACAAAACAAAATAACCCTTAAAAGACGTGATAGCGAAGGAACTTATTGACGTATGCAGTGAATACAAATTACTGCGCGTCATGACGTCAGTAAACATCATCGCGCGCGCTTTTTGGTGAAATGTACAAAACGCGCTTTCTTATGTATTTTCTTCACAATAAATGTAATTTAAGGTATGCTAGAAAAAAAATATCTATCATGTGTATCCGTTCCGGATAGAAAAATCCGACCCTCGGGCACGCTGCGTAGCCGGTAACTCGGCAAGCCTCGTTCCCTGGCAACGCAGGTGCCCTCGGGTCGGATTTTTCTATCCGGAACGGGAACACATGACAGATATTATTAATCTGGAATAGGTGTCAAGTTACCGGTAATTGCAGCATCTGTTGAATATTCACGAAGATACGTGTTATTAGACAACCTAAGCTGAAAATTGTTCACAGATAATTTGAAATATTAAGCGGCAATGGCGCTTCTTTAAAAAGGACGAGGCTAAATTTGTTGACCATGTTTTGAACTAATGTTGTTCGAGACCTTAGACGAACTATGTCCTATTACATAAATGAGGTGTTCATTTAACCCTACATTTACAGAGACATATATATATAAATCGTTGCTCTTTAATATTCATGTCTTATATGTAACGATCTGCTGAAAATTAGTTACTGATGATTTTCATTGTCACGTCTTTTCATTATAATATAATGATTATGTATATATTTGTAAATGTGTATATGTCAGAAGTATGCGCGTTAGTCAATATTCAACTGATGAACATGTATTAATAAAACGTTTGATACATAAAGGCCTTAGTCGGTTTTTTATGTTCTGTAGATCGTAAACATCAACAAAAAACAAAATAGGTATCATGCATCATTACTTGTGCTTGCTAAACGATTCACTGACATTACTATTGCTACATGGAGACACTGGACATTGTGGCAGTTCTAATGGGAACACACTGCCTCCTCTATAAAAGCATCAACGTCAAGGTACACGTGCATGCACTTTGGAAATACACTCACATATTATTGACCATATTTGTCCATGAATGGCCACGGTAAGAAGGGCAGTAATGTCAGGTGCGTCCAGGTGCATTGTTTGGGTTGAAAAACGTCCTCGATCCGTCTTTATGTCAAAACGATATATTTTAGAATCGACATTGTGCAGCGAATTAAGAGCAATTGCTTATTTACGATGACACTTGTTTTAGATGAAACACATGTCCGTTTTCAAATATCTCGTGAAAACAATGCACGTTCTTACTAGGCTTACCGACTCACTCAATGCACTTGATTATTCAAAACAACGTTTTTTTTATACCGTTCTCTTTCGCATCTGATACCGTGATTTGGTCAATCAAAGGTATTAATATTGTTTTCCGAGTGCAGATCGCCATTTTTGGAGATAGATCAGCATATCTAAAAAATGCTAACTGGTTCATTCTGGTAATTTTAAAAACCCAGGTTCATCCCAAATTTGGTAAATCTATATGGCACACTTTAATAACGATGAAAAGGCGTCAATTGTTTTCCTTATCCATGTATATATACATACTTTAACACGTGGAAGAAGGGTACTTCTTTAGCGAGGAAGCCTTGATTTACCTTTGATACCGCGTAAGCCGCGATTCACCTAAAATAACGCGGAAGACGTGTTTCGCCTACGACAAACCGGAAGCCGTGCTTCACCTACTATAACGAGGAAGACGCGAATCATCTATGATTACGCGGGACTCGTGATTCACATATGATAACGTGAAAGCCGTGATTCAACCGCGATAACGCAGAAGCCGTGCGTCACCTACGATAACGCGGAGGCCGTGATTTACCTACGATAACGCAGAAGCCATTATTCGACTTAGATAACGAGGAAGCCGTGATTCACCTACGATAGCGAGGAAACAGTGATTCACCTACTATAGCGAGGTAACCGTGGTTCACTTTCTACAAACGAGGTAGCCGTGATTCACCTACTATAACGAGGAAGCCGTGATTTATCTACGATGCGAGGAAGCCGTGATTCACATACTATAACGAGGTAGCCGTGATTCAACCGCGATAACGCAGAAATCGTGCTTCACCTACGACAACGCGAAAGCCGTGATTCGCCTACGATAATGCAGAAGCCATGATTCGACTTAGATAACGAGGAAGCCGTGGTTCACCTATGATAGCGAGGAAGCCGTGATTCACCTACTATAACGAGGTAGCCGTGATTCACCAAAGGCTAAGATAGCGCAGAAGACGTGAGTCACCTACGATAATGAGGAGGCCGTGACTCAGTTTCGATAACGCAGAAGCCGTGATTCGTCTCTGATAACGAGGAAGCCGTGATTTACCTTCGATAATGCAGAAGCCGTGATTCATCTCTGATAACAAGGGAGCAATGATTCACCAACGATAACGAGGAAGCCATACTTCTCCGGGGTTGCCACCGACGCCTTGCACGGCTACATCATAACGAAAAGCTTCCCTTTCAGGCTCAGAGAGCCTGGCAACCTTTTTCATGATAGGATTGTATACAGGAATGGTCGGAGTTTTACACAACTAGTTTATGTTATTCAGCCTGCTAGATATAAAGCGAAATACAATTCACAAATTTGGATTCCAATTTCGAATCATAATGGACTTCGGACATTTCTTCGCAATAACAATTCCGACATTTTCCTTTAATGATGTTTTTTTCTGTATTAGGCTAAGCAGTTTAGTTTCGCGGCCACTATATTCTATTTTAATTCCTTCATGTTTGTATCAATTCTTTGTCCAAAACAGTCAATAATGAATAAACGAACATCTTTTATTATAAGGTGTTTAAGTATTTTGAAAAGTGCTTTATGTGGGGCACCGTTACGCGACCTCAACTCAACAGTAAAGTTGATGTTGAAAAGGGGTTTGATTATGTTGGTGTTTATTTTTCAGTTACATTATCTCTGTATGAAATGGCTGAATGTCAATTAAGGCAAAACGAGTACTTTTGCATGTTTTAAGTTCGTTTCAGAATTTTAGTTACATGTATATTGCTCAGAGTTAAAGGGACTTAAAACTATGGTTTGCATTGATAATGTACATATGTTGGGATGCAAGAGGTTCTTGAATGTTCAACAAAACTTAGGACGTGTTCCTATGTATACATATTTATCTAACCGTTGTATTAAATACTGAACTCGTCTTCTCAATATACCGAAAACCATATACCATAAATTATATTATAATATGCTTTTATATTATGATAATATTGGCTTTTGTAATTGGGTGATTATTGTAAGAGAAATTTTACATAGTAACGGCTTTGACTACATTTGGGGAAGCCAACATGACAATAATGTTACGTTGTTTTATTCCAGTATACTAATAGGTTAAAAGATCAGTATTTGCAAATATTGAGAGCCAGATGTATAGCGAATAGAAAGTTGTCATTATTTTATTCTCAATATAAAACAAATTTAACACTTAAAACATATGTTTATGTTTTAGGTGAAGCTAAATTGTGTAACTAAAACAGTTACACATCATTTAGATGTTCACTACATAATCTTCCTATTGAAACCGGTAGACATTTCGGGACACAGAGAGAAGAACGCACTTGCCCATACTGCGAATGTTATATTGAAGATGAATTCCATTTTGTTGTTGATATGTCCTTTATATAATGTTCTAAGGAATGTTTTAATTGCAAAATACTATCGAGAAAACCCCACTATTGATAAGTTAAATGCTTAAATGTCTAGTACAAATGCTTTGACCATACTTAGTGTAGCAATGTTTATTTATTATGCATTTGAAAAAAGAAAATATTTTATGGACGTTCGAGTTTGATATCATAACATGTCATTATCACTATACATCATGAGTGTTTGATATATGTATGATATTGTGCTTGTGTATGAGCCGGAGGCTGAACCTCTAAACTAATGCAATTAACTCATTTTTAAAGAATTGACATTCCAGAATAGAACTCTTAAAATAAAACATTATAACATGTCGGGTTTTTTCGTACCACTGTATGAAATTTTACAAATAGCATCACGGAAATGTGATATAAACCTGCCATTTAAATCTTCAAGTTTTGTTTTATGACAAAATCCCAGGGTTTCAAATCCTGTGTGAATTTGTACGGGAACTAGCGGTGCTGGTTCTCGGGCCTGGCTCTCAAAGCCACCCTCGTACGTATGGTCGTGCATGGTACGTGATCTGTGTCCTCTCTTCTGTCTTTCCTTCTGGCTCTTTGAGCCACCATCGTACATGTACATGTGTATGCACTTTATCTTTGCCTCTCTTCCCCACACTTAATATAGATGTGCAATTTCAATTACAGCCATATAATTATTTGATTTATGGGATGCCTCCCTATGACATGCCGCCAAAACAAATGACCACAACGGAAATAACAGTTTTCTCTTTTCTGTGTCAATGAATCCGTGGTTCGGTGTGCCTGTCGTGGTTATTTATAATATGATGCATGCATTATGGTTTTTTTTTATTGTACATGTTTTATTTTAAATGTCCATGTATGTGCATTCCTACCTACCTATACCTACTTACCTACCTTCCTGCCGGCCGACCGGCCTGTCTGAGGTAATGTTAAAGTACCCCTGGCATACATCTGGATGGCCGTATCGGTCTGAGATGGTCAAAGCTGTGTTTTTTTCATGAGCACGTGCGTTTAAAGAAAGAAGTAGTCATGTCTGACAGATATTAGCCACATATGAAGTATTGAAGTCTCGAACCAATATGAACGGCTTGTAATGGGGCGAGTGGAGTTTAGTTACCTACAGAAAAAAGGCTAATTTTAGTCTTACATGGTGCACTTTGGTGTAATTTATGACCTAGTTTGGGATTTAGACAACTACTACTGAACTAGTATAATGCTTTAAATAATAATCAGTATAATTATATATATGGGAATCATTCAACGGCATTCCGTAAGGGATATATCTCAGGTATCAAATAGAAAATAAAGGAATGCACAATAGTGGTTCCGGTCAAATCTATCTATTATTTTATTCTCAATATAAAACAAATTTAACACTTAAAACATATGTTTATGTTTTAGGTGAAGCTAAATTGTGTAACTAAAACAGTTACACATCATTTAGATGTTCACTACATAATCTTCCTATTGAAACCGGTAGACATTTCGGGATAGAGAGAGAAGAACGCACTTGCCCATACTGCGAATGTTATATTGAAGATGAATTCCATTTTTTGTTGATATGTCCTTTATATAATGTTCTAAGGAATGTTTTAATTGCAAAATACTATCGAGAAAACCCCACTATTGATAAGTTAAATGCTTAAATGTCTAGAACAAATGCTTTGACCATACTTAGTGTAGCAATGTTTATTTATTATGCATTTGAAAAAAGAAAATATTTTATGGACGTTCGAGTTTGATATCATAACATGTCATTATCACTATACATCATGAGTGTTTGATATATGTATGATATTGTGCTTGTGTATGAGCCGGAGGCTGAACCTCTAAACTAATGCAATTAACTCATTTTTAAAGAATTGACATTCCAGAATAGAACTCTTAAAATAAAACATTATAACATGTCGGGTTTTTTCGTACCACTGTATGAAATTTTACAAATAGCATCACGGAAATGTGATATAAACCTGCCATTTAAATCTTCAAGTTTTGTTTTATGACAAAATCCCAGGGTTTCAAATCCTGTGTGAATTTGTACGGGAACTAGCGGTGCTGGTTCTCGGGCCTGGCTCTCAAAGCCACCCTCGTACGTATGGTCGTGCATGGTACGTGATCTGTGTCCTCTCTTCTGTCTTTCCTTCTGGCTCTTTGAGCCACCATCGTACATGTACATGTGTATGCACTTTATCTTTGCCTCTCTTCCCCACACTTAATATAGATGTGCAATTTCAGTTACAGCCATATAATTATTTGAATTATGGGATGCCTCCCTATGACATGCCGCCAAAACAAATGACCACAACGGAAATAACAGTTTTCTCTTTTCTGTGTCAATGAATCCGTGGTTCGGTGTGCCTGTCGTGGTTATTTATAATATGATGCATGCATTATGGTTTTTTTTATTGTACATGTTTTATTTTAAATGTCCATGTATGTGCATTCCTACCTACCTATACCTACTTACCTACCTTCCTGCCGGCCGACCGGCCTGTCTGAGGTAATGTTAAAGTACCCCTGGCATACATCTGGATGGCCGTATCGGTCTGAGATGGTCAAAGCTGTGTTTTTTTCATGAGCACGTGCGTTTAAAGAAAGAAGTAGTCATGTCTGACAGATATTAGCCACATATGAAGTATTGAAGTCTCGAACCAATATGAACGGCTTGTAATGGGGCGAGTGGAGTTTAGTTACCTACAGAAAAAAGGCTAATTTTAGTCTTACATGGTGCACTTTGGTGTAATTTATGACCTAGTTTGGGATTTAGACAACTACTACTGAACTAGTATAATGCTTTAAATAATAATCAGTATAATTATATATATGGGAATCATTCAACGGCATTCCGTAAGGGATATATCTCAGGTATCAAATAGAAAATAAAGGAATGCACAATAGTGGTTCCGGTCAAATCTATCTATTATTTTATTCTCAATATAAAACAAATTTAACACTTAAAACATATGTTTATGTTTTAGGTGAAGCTAAATTGTGTAACTAAAACAGTTACACATCATTTAGATGTTCACTACATAATCTTCCTATTGAAACCGGTAGACATTTCGGGATAGAGAGAGAAGAACGCACTTGCCCATACTGCGAATGTTATATTGAAGATGAATTCCATTTTTTGTTGATATGTCCTTTATATAATGTTCTAAGGAATGTTTTAATTGCAAAATACTATCGAGAAAACCCCACTATTGATAAGTTAAATGCTTAAATGTCTAGAACAAATGCTTTGACCATACTTAGTGTAGCAATGTTTATTTATTATGCATTTGAAAAAAGAAAATATTTTATGGACGTTCGAGTTTGATATCATAACATGTCATTATCACTATACATCATGAGTGTTTGATATATGTATGATATTGTGCTTGTGTATGAGCCGGAGGCTGAACCTCTAAACTAATGCAATTAACTCATTTTTAAAGAATTGACATTCCAGAATAGAACTCTTAAAATAAAACATTATAACATGTCGGGTTTTTTCGTACCACTGTATGAAATTTTACAAATAGCATCACGGAAATGTGATATAAACCTGCCATTTAAATCTTCAAGTTTTGTTTTATGACAAAATCCCAGGGTTTCAAATCCTGTGTGAATTTGTACGGGAACTAGCGGTGCTGGTTCTCGGGCCTGGCTCTCAAAGCCACCCTCGTACGTATGGTCGTGCATGGTACGTGATCTGTGTCCTCTCTTCTGTCTTTCCTTCTGGCTCTTTGAGCCACCATCGTACATGTACATGTGTATGCATTTTATCTTTGTCTCTCTTCCCCACACTTAATATAGATGTGCAATTTCAATTACAGCCATATAATTATTTGAATTATGGGATGCCTCCCTATGACATGCCGCCAAAACAGATGACCACAACGGAAATAACAGTTTTCTCTTTTCTGTGTCAATGAATCCGTGGTTCGGTGTGCCTGTCGTGGTTATTTATAATATGATGCATGCATTATGGTTTTTTTATTGTACATGTTTTATTTTAAATGTCCATGTATGTGCATTCCTACCTACCTATACCTACTTACCTACCTTCCTGCCGGCCGACCGGCCTGTCTGAGGTAATGTTAAAGTACCCCTGGCATACATCTGGATGGCCGTATCGGTCTGAGATGGTCAAAGCTGTGTTTTTTTCATGAGCACGTGCGTTTAAAGAAAGAAGTAGTCATGTCTGACAGATATTAGCCACATATGAAGTATTGAAGTCTCGAACCAATATGAACGGCTTGTAATGGGGCGAGTGGAGTTTAGTTACCTACAGAAAAAAAGGCTAATTTTAGTCTTACATGGTGCACTTTGGTGTAATTTATGACCTAATTTGGGATTTAGACAACTACTACTGAACTAGTATAATGCTTTAAATAATAATCAGTATAATTATATATATGGGAATCATTCAACGGCATTCCGTAAGGGATATATCTCAGGTATCAAATAGAAAATAAAGGAATGTACAATAGTGGTTCCGGTCAAGTCTATCACCCAGAATGCCGGTCGAGGCGCCCGTCGTCTAATTCCTCTACTGTACATAATGGTTATCCTCAGGGAACACGCCCCTCCGCGGGAATACTGTAAAAATAATTCAAGAAGTTGTAAAAATACATTTTTATCGATATTGTAATGTTGACATTTATCTGGATATTTATAAACGCTTAACATAGACCAACATTTAAAATAAAACGTACAACCGGTTGAATTAATCGATTCAATTTTCGCGGGGTTGCTAAGGTGAGAAGTCAAGCATGGCGTTGTAAACAAGATGGCGGATGTTATGACAGGTGCTCTCACATTTCACAGGCAAAGTGATGGACGTGTTAACAAAAAATAACATGGATACTATCAGTGGATTCGTTTTATTTTCAATTTAGGAACGGTTCCTTTTAAACACGGTAACTTGCTTTAATGTTTTGGTTTTACAAAAAAACACTCTTTACTTAAGTGATTTTCACTTCGGGAAAGTGAAATTGATATGGACATGGCCATGTCCACGGTGTTGGTTATTTCACATCTTAATATTTACGTTTGTTTATTTGACCATTCATGTAAGTTGAAATAAAGGGATGTTTTGGTTATCACATATAAATATTTACGTTTTTAAAATCTGAAAATTCCTGTTCAAAGTTGAAATAAAGGGATGCATAAAATTTGTTTTAATCCAACAATACTTAGAACTACTTCTACTTCTACCGCTTAGTGACCATGGTCATCATGTTGACTATTCTGTCACTTTTGGGTGTGCGAGTGAATTTCTGTATTTTCAATTCGGTATTTATATTAAAAAGAGTTAAGGCCAGACAAACTGAACATCTGTTTATAAAAAAACCTGTATGGTTTTACAGCTTACATGTATGATCACTTTTAGCATAGCTGGCTGGTATAGAGAACTGCGGTTGCTAGATCTCTTTAGAGATGTATCTTGTTTCCACACAAAATTGGTCTATGCTTTTTTATAATGGTATTCCTATTTTTCAATGCTTTAAAAAAAAAAAGATAATAAGATCTGACGCTAAGCACTTTTGAGTGTATTTTTTAATTCAAATTTGATTGGGTAAAGTACTTTTGATTTGAGTAAAATACAGATACAAATTTGATTGATAAACTGACCAGCTAACACAGATTGATAACTTTTTGTATCCATTCTGTTATTTAAATAGATTGACAAACCTGTAAAAAAGTGTTATATATTTGATTATCTTTCAGGACTGAAAATGGGGTCTGACTTGTACTTCTTTGAGCAGTGTGAGATGCGGAAGGTTCCACGTCGATACAGGAAGTTACCGGAGGAGCTGCCAGAAAAGCTGAGATTTGCTCACCTTAATCCCAAAGTACAAGCATTGTTGGCAAGCAAAGAACGTGGTGCAAAAGTTGATAATGAAGATCCATTCGGCGATGGATTGGGAAAGAAGAGTCTTTTACCTGACATAAATGCAGCATTCACTAATGTCAGAAACCAGTTTGATAGTGTGTTATCCAATGATGAGGATTCACAAAGATATTTATTTGAAGAATCAAAAATTTCTGCATCAAGTATTCTTCATCAATTATCACAGATTATATACCGCTATGAGGATTTATATAAGCATATACCAAAGAGTTTAGAATATCACTTAATGTCAGGATATAATGAATTTACTTCAGATGTTGTTGTTGTACCTCGTGAATGGCAAACGCAAGAAATGAAAGACCAGTATAATGCCAAACTTCAGCAAGAAACACTGCAGAGTGAGGAAGATGTCTCAGACACTGAAGCACCCACAGGTAGAACTAAGTCTCGCATGGGCACTGATCGCTCAAGCAGTGATCTCAAGTCAAACCTGAGAAGAAGTAAAGCTTTGATGGGGTCTATAGAAACTGTCAATGAGTTAGATTTGAAAATGGAGTCAAGGCAGGGTAAAAGGAGTGATAGCAGGATGTCTGCAACTTCAGTGATGCGACAGCACCTGGGAGTTGATACCATGAGTCGCGTTGGCAGCAGGAGAAAAGGATCAAGTATGTATTTTCAGCTTCATTTCTTTCTTTTCAGAACTTAAAAAAATGACCTTGAATGTAATACATAACAAATGGTTCTCTAACTGTCAATCATTTTGGTAATCATGCTTTGTTAATGATATTTAAATTAATAGAAACATTTCTTTGTTCTCCAATATATATAAAAATTATAATTTTATTTTCTGTTTCAAACCATGTAGAACTGAGTTTCTATGGTAGAGTTTCTCGAATGAGTAAGTTCTCAGTTGTGCAAGTTGCTATGCAAAAAGTAGGATTGTTTTGTGGCTTGAATCGGTTGCACATTATTATCTGTTGATATTCAATAAAAAATGAATCAGATTGTTAAAATAAATTGCTGTAGAAAAACTATACCTAGTCCTTGATATGTAAATTATTTTTATCTAAAAAATAATTCTGCTAGAGTATATATTATAGTTTTTATCATGAAAAATAACATGATGGTTATTATGATAATGATTTATAAAGGCTTGTTTGTTCAAAAAAGATCAGATTAAAACAAGTGGAAAATTTACTAGCTTAAGCTAAATTCTATATGTTTTACTCGAGCAGCTGTTCTTGTTTAATGTTGTATTTTTGTCACAAGTTTTGTTGAAACATGCACTTGGGTTGGTTTTGGTTGCAGTTGTGCAATGCTGAACACTTCATTTTTCATTTTGTACAAAATTTTCAGTTCATATTTCAATAACTCATTACCATAGTCATAAGCCAATACTCATAGACTGCTGATTATTCAGTAATACATGATTTGTAAATTAAAAATATTGAAGGATAACACCAAGCTTATTTACTCAATTACCTATTAAGATATCTGAAACCAAAATATATATATATATGTGAATTCTTGACGCCTGGTGACCCATTATTGTTTTAGTATCATTTTCAATGAAATTAAAATTAATTATGTGAAGCTATGAATTATCAGCAAGCAATACCGTATGAAATCATACCATACTGTATGGGGTTACCAGGCACAGAGAGTTAACATTATGGTTATGTAGCTTATATATTTATTAATGCTGATTCCTAATGATATTGTCTTTGCATTATCTGAATCAAGGACATGACATTAATTGCACCAGTTAGCACTTCTTTTATGTATGCCACATTTTTGACTGCGTTTTGTAAACTGTGCCAATAGAATTCAACATGAATGTTATCACATGTCTGGTCCCAATGCTTAAGTTTAATGATTGATCAACCATATATAAATGTAACGCTGCATACTGCCATCAGTGGAAATAGGAAGTCATTTGTTTTAACTTGGTCATAAAGTTAAAGAAAGGTACACTAAATTATCAGGTAAAGTCAAGATTGGGCTCTCTAAGACACTAGCATTGCCTCTTAAGTCTGTAAACGTATATAAACTTAAACAGTTAATCTTGATAATTTATGGCCAGGAAATTCAACTTAAGTCACATTTGTTAGATTTATTGTACTTCTGTTACAAACCGAATAGAGGGTTTGCTTTCTTCGTTTTAATGTGCCATAATGTATAACAACACGTTCCAAATTTGCTAAGTTAAAATGTTATTTTCATATCATAAAACCTCATCTTATAAAGGTAAAATGTTTGTAATCATTTTATTGCTTTACCTATCTTTAAAGGTGTTTTTATAGTTTTAAAGCTGTTCTATGTCCTCAATAAAACAACAAGATGTTTTCTAAAACAGGACATTTCTTTTATAATACTCTTGAAATTTGTTAAAGTCAGCTCAGCTAATATATGTTCAAGGATGGATGTGCTTAAATCCAATTTTAATTAAGTAAATATTTGACTAATCATTTTGAAATTGATTTTTGGATAAAAGATCAATCTCTTTAGAATTATGATTTCATTTAGAAGATTATGGAAAATGTTCAGGAGAACAATATAGCTTTATGCTTACTGGTATACTATGTATGAGAAATGAATTGAACTTCAATTTCCTTTGTATTTTTAAACTCACATTTTAAAGCCATCTGTACAGAAGAAATTGTAATGGCATTGTATTCTTACAATGTTTAAAAATATCAATTTGCTTTCTGAAATACTAATATGTTTCTTTTTACTTAAAATGTTTAACTCGTTTTCAAAAATGATAATATGAAGAAAATGAAACATAAAAGGACCGACCACATGTTAACATTTAAATTTTGTTAAACAGTTTCAAAAGTACACTGTTTGTTATTGTACAATTCTAGACCTAAGTTTCTAAATTGAATATTTTGTAACAAAGGCATTTGTTTGTATTTTAAATTTTCTGAATTTCACTCAGTAATCATCAACAGGATTTTTGGACAGGAATCCAAAATACCTAGTGTTATCAAAAGATTGGTTGGAAGCCATTGTGAATAAGTCGATTAAGGTATAGTCCAAATATACATATCACAGGTTCAGCTAGGATTTGTTTGAAGAGCGATTACCCAGATCTTTTAGATATCCTGGAAACAAGCCTTTGTCACTCAGTTCGCTAGTATAGCAGGCTAATGCACGTACTTGAGAGCCATTATCTCAGTTTGTTTTATGTGATTTGAAATTGTAAGAAATCAAAACATGAAAGTTGTATTGCATTATCAGCCCGGAAAAAGACAAGGTACCTATTGAGTTTCGAATGATATGTGAGGACATGGTATGGTGTTATCAGTCGGTTTAAATCATTATAGTAAATTATTACAAATAAATTAAAAAAAATTCTCTAGAAGAAATACATCAAAAAGATGAATTATTTTATACTTAAGGTGTGGCTGTTATTAATCATATTGTTTGTTTTTTGCAATATCTATATAATACAAAATTATTCTACATCACAGGTGCACATTCTATCAAAAGTTGTAAGTGTTTAAGTTACATCCATATAATATTACTCTAAAACTGCACCGTCATACCATATGAACCATGCTTGAATCACTAAAATTATCCATGCATGTTGTATTGCTTATTTATATAAAGGGTATGTATTTTTACAACAAAATATAAAATAGATTCTACCTGCATATACAATATTATATTTATTATGCTAGAACTTGTTTTTTCCTTAATATATATATATTTTGTAGTACCTTATTTACTTTTGTTCTAATTTCCCCTAATAATGCAGGATTAAATAAAGTCCTCACTATCAATGTTATCATGGGAGGGTGGGGGTCAAAAGGCCCCACTAGCTGGCCAGTTACTGGTCTATTGGGACCAGTTCAATAACCTTAGAACCCTGATTAGAAAAAGTGCTTCAAAAGATGTTTGCAATTTTCCTGCAAAGCAAAGTTTATTTTTGGTCGTCAGATGTAAAATTTTAATCTGGCATTACTTATCCAGGGGGTACATATAAATTGAGTTAGAGAGGTTTCAGTGAGGTTTGTTTTTTTGGGTCAGGGATGGCAGTGAAAAGGTACACCAATGTTGAGAAAATGTTGATTTTCAATTTCCTGACGCTGTTTTGGTTAACATGGAGATGGTTGAAATGAATCTTCTTTTACAATAAAGGTTCTTCTACAGCAAAAGCAGCGTTGAAGGATTCCAATTTTTTTGTTTTGCTACCTACAATCTTGCAATAAGAAACGAAAGAAAAGCCTTAAAATAGAAGAGCAAGGCGTCAGAACTACCTGTAACTTAAAAGATCCAGGACTCAATTAACATGTACCCTCCTATCATCAGCCATCATACTGTTAATATGAGTCACCTAACTAAAACATCAGCTTTTATGTAGCATATTAATGTACAGTGTTATCTTGACTTGCTTGTTTTTCCTAGATAACATGCTGGGTGAGTACAGAGTTATGCCCCCTGTGCAAGACTGCCGTGGTATTGGCCAATATATTTTTTCACCACATTTGGCAATTGTCTTGTTATATGCTGAAATGCAAAGAGAAGTTTTTTTTATTAACAATCGAGACATTGGATTGTTGTTTAATTGGACCAAATAAATCTTGCTTCTTTTTCTGATATTCTGCCATTCTGAGAGAAAAACACATGTAACAATAATTCAGTTGGATAACATAATATCCTATATGTCTTTTTCACCTATGAGTTAAAGTAATAGTGGTCAATCATATTCACGAAGTGTGTGCCTAGTGAGCTTTAATAGTTAAAACAATAGTTAATTAAATTTGCCTCTACCTTGAAAAAACAATTTAACAAGCACTTGTGTGACCCCCACACATGTTGTAAAATACCTTTTAATTATAATTGAACATTTTACTTTTCCATTGTTTACTAGATTATATTGTATTATAACCAAACTCCAATGCTTTAATCAGTTCACACGCCTCTCAAGAGGTTATCTGGCAAAATTTCATATCTTGTTATTTTTTGACACAAGATTTGAGTATATCAAGCAATAACGAAAAAAGCTTACTGTACATAAATAAGTCTGGATTAAGATTATATTTTAATCTTATTGTTGTGATATTATTACCGGGTATTCAAAATACTTTACCCCTTACCCAGGCACAGTCCCCACAGACAACAAAGGTATAATCACCACCTCTTCTCAATGTTCAGTTCGTTTGAAGAAAGTTATTTATGATTCAATTTTGTGTCCTTTTATTTTGTATATTATTGACAATTTTTTTTGAACAAAATTTTGGTTTTGCAATTTTGTGTTGCAACATGTTTGCAGAAGGCAGAGAAATGAATCAAAAATTTTATAGGACATGTCTTCATTCTCCTTTCATTTTTTTTTTGGTGGGGAGTGTTTAGTTTACCAAAATGTTTATGAAAGTTAACCAAAATGTTTATTGATTGATCAATTATCCTATCACTACTGTTGACCAATCAAATAGCTTTAATGAGCAAACCAGCCAAAGATATCTTATCCTGTTGAATAGAAATGTGCTTTAAAAATGAGAAACTATTTTACAGCAGTTACTGTTTGCAAATAACCTTGTCAATCTGTTAAAGAAAGCGTGTTTAAATGCAGTTGCTTTGATGTGAAGGTCATGTTAAACTGCCAAAACTAGAGCTCAAAATTTTCAGCAGGAATCCAGCCAGAATTTGGCAGGAAAGTGGAAGGAATATCAAATTTATGCACATAATTTTGCAGTAATTTATTTGTGGGCAGGAAAATTATAAAACTGGACTGTACCTCATTCATTTACGAACAGAAAATATGCAATATTTGACAAAATTATGGTTGGAAACTGATTCTTGCCGTAATTTGGAACTTTACTAAAAATACTTTGAAAATTTCTGAAATAGCTATATGGTCAGATTTTTAAGCACATAATTTTAAACATTTCTTATTTCAGAATTCCAGTTAATATAAATATTATATGACGGTAAAGTTGGGAGGTAGTTGGAAGTTGGTAGTTGGGGATTCGAATAATCAACTACTTGCCAGTTGCCAGTTGGGTATTCAAATATTCAACTATCTGCTCGTTGCCAGTTGGGGATTTGACAAACACTGTTTTAATTCACTTTTATTCGTATATTCGCCAGTTGGATATTCGACCATTTCCAGTCGATTATTAGCGAATGTTCAACTGCAAACCAGTCAGTAGTTGGGGATTCAGTTTATGTCTTTATGTATGGTTTTAAAGGTCACATATTGGAAAATTATTCGCCAAATGTTTATGTATGCATGTACACATATATTTCTTTGCGACGCAAAGATACATATGTGTACATGCATAAAGAAACATTTGGCGATTAATTTTCCCATATGTGACCTTTAAAACCATATATATAGGCATACTCTGAATCCCCAACTACTGACTGGTTTGCAGTTGAACATTCGCGAATAATCAACTGGAAATGGACGAATATCCGACTGGCGAATATACGAATAAAAGTAAATTAAAACAGTGTTTGTCGCAAAGATACATATGTGTTCATGCATAAAGAAACATTTGGCGATTAATTTTCCCATATGTGACCGTTAAAATCATACATATAGACAAAATCTGAATCCCCAACTACTGACTGGTTTGCAGTTGAACATTCTCGAATAATCGACTGGAAATGGACGAATATCCGACTGGCGAATATAAGAATATAAGTAAATTAAAACAGTGTTTGTCGCAAAGATACATATGTGTACATGCATACATAAACATTTGGCGATTAATTTTCCCATATGTGACCTTTAAAATCATACATATAGACAAAATCTGAATCCCCAACTACTGACTGGTTTGCAGTTGAACATTTGCGAATAATCGACTGGAAATGGACGAATATCCGACTGGCGAATATACAAATAAAAGTCAATTAAAACAGTGTTTGTCGCAAAGATACATATGTGTACATGCATAAAGAAACATTTGGCGATTAATTTTCCCATATGTGACCTTTAAAACCATATATATAGACATAATCTGAATCCCCAACTACTGACTGGTAAGCAGTTGAATATTCGCAAATAATCGACTGGAAATGGTCGAATATTCGACTGGCAAATATACGAATAAAAGTAAATTAAAACAGTGTTTGTCGCAAAGATACATATGTGTACATGCATAAAGAAATATTTGGCGATTAATTTTCCCACATGTGACCTTTAAAACCATACATATAGACAAAATCTGAATCCCCAACTACTGACTGGTTTGCAGTTGAACATTCTCGAATAATCGACTGGAAATGGACGAATATCCGACTGGCGAATATAAGAATATAAGTAAATTAAAACAGTGTTTGTCGCAAAGATACATATGTGTACATGCATACATAAACATTTGGCGATTAATTTTCCCATATGTGACCTTTAAAATCATACATATAGACAAAATCTGAATCCCCAACTACTGACTGGTTTGCAGTTGAACATTTGCGAATAATCGACTGGAAATGGACGAATATCCGACTGGCGAATATACAAATAAAAGTCAATTAAAACAGTGTTTGTCGCAAAGATACATATGTGTACATGCATAAAGAAACATTTGGCGATTAATTTTCCCATATGTGACCTTTAAAACCATATATATATAGACATAATCTGAATCCCCAACTACTGACTGGTAAGCAGTTGAATATTCGCAAATAATCGACTGGAAATGGTCGAATATTCGACTGGCAAATATACGAATAAAAGTAAATTAAAACAGTGTTTGTCGCAAAGATACATATGTGTACATGCATAAAGAAATATTTGGCGATTAATTTTCCCACATGTGACCTTTAAAACCATACATATAGACATAATCTGAATCCCCAACTACTGACTGGTTTGCAGTTGAACATTTGCGAATAATCGACTGGAAATGGGCGAATATCCGACTGGCGAATATACGAATGAAAGTAAATTAAAACAGTGTTTGTCGCAAAGATACATATGTGTTCATGCATAAAGAAACATTTGGCGATTAATTTTCCCATATGTGACCTTTAAAACCATATATATAGGCATACTCTGAATCCCCAACTACTGACTGGTTTGCAGTTGAACATTCGGGAATAATCGACTGGAAATGGACGAATATCCGACTGGCGAATATACAAATAAAAGTAAATTAAAACAGTGTTTGTCGCAAAGATACATATGTGTTCATGCATAAAGAAACATTTGGCGATTAATTTTCCCATATGTGACCTTTAAAACCATACATATAGACAAAATCTGAATCCCCAACTACTGACTGGTTTGCAGTTGAACATTTGCGAATAATCGACTGGAAATGGACGAATATCCGACTGGCGAATATACGAATAAAAGTAAATTAAAACAGTGTTTGTCGCAAAGATTCATATGTGTACCTGCATAAAGAAACATTTGGCGATTAATTTTCCCATATGTGACCTTTAAAACCATATATATAGGCATACTCTGAATCCCCAACTACTGACTGGTTTGCAGTTGAACATTCGCGAATAATCGACTGGAAATGGACGAATATCCGACTGGCAAATATACGAATAAAAGTAAATTAAAACAGTGTTTGTCGCAAAGATACATATGTGTTCATGCATACATAAACATTTGGCGATTAATTTTCCCATATGTGACCTTTAAAACCATATATATAGACATAATCTGAATTCCCAACTACTGACTGGTAAGCAGTTGAATATTCGCGAATAATCGACTGGAAATGGTCGAATATTCGACTGGCGAATATACGAATAAAAGTAAATTAAAACAGTGTTTGTCGCAAAGATACATATGTGTACATGCATAAAGAAATATTTGGCGATTAATTTTCCCATATGTGACCTTTAAAACCATACATATAGACATAATCTGAATCCCCAACTACTGACTGGTTTGCAGTTGAACATTCGCGAATAATCGACTGGAAATGGACGAATATCCGACTGGCGAATATATGAATAAAAGTAAATTAAAACAGTGTTTGTCGCAAAGATACATATGTGTTCATGCATACATAAACATTTGGCGATTAATTTTCCCATATGTGACCTTTAAAATCATACATATAGACATAATCTGAATCCCCAACTACTGACTGGTTTGCAGTTGAACGTTCGCGAATAATCGACTGGAAATGGACGAATATCCGACTGGCGAATACACGAATAAAAGTAAATTAAAACAGTGTTTGTCGCAAAGATACATATGTGTACATGCATAAAGAAATATTTGGCGATTAATTGTCCCATATGTGACCATACATAAAGACATACACTGATTCCCCAACTACTGACTGGTTTGCAGTTGAACATTCGCGAATAATCGACTGGAAATGGACGAATATCCGACTGGCGAATATACGAATAAAAGTGAATTAAAACAGTGCTTGTCGCAAAGAAGCATATGTGTACATGTCTACAGAAATATTTGGCGATTAATTTTCCCATATGTGACCTTTAAAACCATACATAAAGACATAAACTGAATCCCCAACTACTGACTGGTTTGCAGTTGAACATTCGCTAATAATCGACTGGAAATGGTCAAATATCCGACTGGCGAATATATGAATAAAAGTGAATTAAAACAGTGTTTGTCAAATCCCCAACTGGCAACTAGCAGGTAGTTGAATATTCGAATCCCCAACTACCAACTACAAACTACCTTCCAACTTTACCGTCATAAATATTATGTCCACTTTCACTTCCAGATTCCGTCCGTTTGGCACACATAAATTCTATTTTAATTTTAAGTACTAATATTTTTATGCACGGAATTTTTAAAAATTCCTGTTTCAAAACTGGTTAATTTAAATAATATGTCCACTTTTATTGTCAGATTCCGCCAATTTAGCACACGTAAATTGCTTTTATTTTCCTTAATTCTGGACGTAATTTCCACGATTCCATACATAATATATTAGATTTTATGTATGTTTTACAGTTTCAAAATTTCGTACAGGTGAGTCACACACAACAATTCAAATTGATCAAAAGTTGTGTTTGCAGTCACACTTCTAAGTCGCACTTCAACACATTCGCAGTTATGTCTGTTGGTGGCTGTCAATCTTCTTAGTGGCACACCCAAATGAAACACAATCTGGCTGTTCTCATTAGCAGTTTTGTCACAATCATGATACCTCTACATCCATCACCGGCGATATTTTGATGTTCCCAAAACTGAATGCATTCAAAAGGCTATCATGAATTTTGGGTGGAGTAAATGTCTCCACTATCACCACTTTACAATGTTTCCTTGATCTGCTATGGTATTATAATTGGCAAAGTTAATATTACCACAACAATTATGTTTATGTACTGTTTTCAGTACCAGTGCCAGATAATCTCTGCCTTTCATGTTTCACAATCGTAGGATTAAAACACTTGTAATCATAGCTTTACTTAGACCTATAGTTGGATATCAATTTTATAAGCACCAGTTTTGTATATTAAATTATGCTAGTTTTCGGATACTATAGCTGTTTTTTGCAAATTCTAGTATACAATATATACAAAATGTATGCACAATTAGAAAGGCATACCCTGTCAAGTGTCTCATTATTTAACATTTAACTAAAATAAAGATAAATATAAATAGTAAGTGATAGTTGACTGATTTAAATTTGATATTGTTTTCAGAAGGAAGGGAACCAAATTATGTCATGTCTGTGAGGTTGTAATACTTGTTGAAGGCCTATATTATTTGTTGGAATCGTAGGTTATAACTTAAGTATATATTTGTGTAATAAGCGTCCTTAAACTTGACAGGTATGCCTTGTTTATAGCTAGGGGCTGTAGATGTAGATGCCGTGTGGTTTTCTTGCAGTTTCCGGCCCCTCACCAAGCATTATTCGGGGTCGCCGTGACAACGACCTATTTTCTCTGATAGCAGAAACCCCTGATCCGCGATGTGAGTTGTCTTTCTTTTTTCTTGAAAATCATTTTTAGCTCATCAGTATGCAGAAGGTGCTCATATGGTGAGGTTAATATTTTGAACTGCTCATAGTCAGCATTATGTTGCCAACCATTGCGTTAAGCAACGTCTTTTTCCTCAGGATAGTCAATTTCTTTGAAACTTTGCCTGAAGCTTCCCTGCATGGCTCTCTCTTATGTTGTTTCTAGTAAAAGAACAACATAGGTGCCAAAGCTAAAATAGAAAAACATTCATACACCTTTCTTAACAAGTTCTTTGCCCTTATGGTCAACCAGCATATTTGTTTTACTTGCACTTATTATCAAAAAAGGCCAAGGCCAAGGGCCCATTCATTAAGACCATCTGGTTATTTTCATTTGGTTTGGAAAAACAGGCTAACAAAAGCATGCCTTTTCACTGTGCTTCTACTATTATTAATTCCTCCCATTTAACTAATGTGCCTTGATGAATTTAATTTTTTTTTCTCTCTCTGACACGATTTGTTCTGGGACATTTTTTACAGTAGTGACCGCTCTTGTATGTAGGATGTTTTATATGTAAAAATGACATGAATATCAAAGAAGTGATTCACAATACAATCTTGAGTATTGGGATTCATACCACAGAGCTAGGTCACACAGAGACCATCACACCAATAAAAGGTGGAAAAAAATCCCACAAAATGAAATTGATTTTAGTTAATTACATCCGATGTAAATGGTTTGCAATTTGCTTCAATGCAGTGTCACAAACAGCCGAAGAAAGGCAATGGGATTGATTTTCAGAAAGTTTCAAAGAAATTCAATACTTATTTGTTTGATTTGTATATGATACTGTCTCATGCTAATGCTAGCTAATGGATTCTGTTGACCGAAGGTTAAAGCGAGTTGTCAGTCTTTAAAAAATTAAATAATTTACATTCACTGCCTACATTTTAAGAGTCAACATTAAAGTTTGTTTGCCTGACAAATTGAAGCGTTTTAGTGTAGACTTTGAATTTAGTTGCCCTTTTTATGCTTGTACTCTTAGGTTTTAAAGAAATTAAAAAAGTAGCGTGGGTCAAACTTAAAGGTTTGAATTCATCAGGGGTCATATTCATAAAGCATCATGGAAATGTTGAACTTATTTTTTAAATACCTTCCACCTTTCATCAAATTTATTCATATGCATTTATTACTTAGACCATTTTATTTCTCATTTTTTCATTATTTTGGTGAACAGACTTTGTTAGATTTTTTTTAAATACAACATAAAAAGGTAGAAAAGGGTATGATGAACATCATTACTAAAATGCTTTATGATTAAGGACCAAGAAATTTAACAGGATTTGATTTTTACTCGAGTCCAGGACTTGTTTTTCTTCCATTTCCATCCAACCTCCTAAAACAGTTTGATATAAGAAGTTGGATGAGGTTTTAGTTGAAGATTGGATTCTGAATGATGCAATAAAAACATATATGATGTATATCATCTTGTAAAAGTATGAACAGATACAATGTTTTATTGAGTCGTTTTTTTGGTTCATACAGGAAGAAATGGTTCTTGATGTCCTTTGGAATCAAATGCTTTTAAATTCATATGTTAAACTTATAGCTTGTAATGTTTAATGAGTTGACCCTTAGTTACTGAGGGATTTGTGTTTTCTGTTTTATTCCATGTTCCATGTGTTTTCTTCCAGTTAAATGTGAGCTTTCTTTGCAGTTAGTTGCCTTAAATGTTTAGATATTTAATTCACATGTATACTAATTCTTGTGAACGTTTCTTTAAAGAACACCATTAAGCTTTTAAAGAATATAAAAGCAACTGAAAACGCCATAAAAATATGTACCGTAGTTAACTAACTTACATCCACATGATTTTTGTATTCCTGTAGAGGATTTGAAGATTGTCTAAACCCATTTTTTCCCATGTGTATTCAGCAACTGTTCTGGGGGGTCCATTGTCCAACTATGCCATGCAGACCATCAACTTCCAGCTCTCCAACTCCGCATTCGAAGATAAAGGTATCATTTTTTTGTGAATAGTTTTTGCTTGAAAGAGATTCAAACTGTCTAGCTACTTGTATTCATAGCATAATGTCCATTAAAAAACAGGCCAAAATGGGTTTTGTGCAAAATTAATGGTTCATTGAAGTAACTGTTTGTTTTTGGTGGTATTTGAACTGCATCCCATTAAAATGATGAGCTTATAAATGTGTGTTTGCAGGTTGGATAATGTTGAAGGGTCGTCAGGAGGAGGTTGATCAAAACCAAATACTGGAGTACTGTGTACAGCGGCTCCAGGAGTCTCTCAAATCCATGTGAGTACTTAGGAAATCCAGTGTCAGGTAGTCTATAATGTGTAATGAGTACCATATACTGGAGTACTGTGTACAGCGGCTCCAGGAGCCTCTTAGATCTATGTGAGTACTTAGGAAATCCAGTGTCAGGTAGTCTATAATGTGTAATGAGTACCAGATACTGGAGTACTGTGTACAGCGGCTCCAGGAGCCTCTTAGATCTATGTGAGTACTTAGGAAATCCAGTGTCAGGTAGTCTATAATGTGTGATGAGTACGAGATACTGGAGTACTGTGTACAGCGGCTCCAGGAGTCACTCAGATCTATGTGAGTACTTTGGAAATCCAGTGTCAGGTTCTCTCTAATGTGTAATGAGTGCCAGATACTGGAGTACTGTGTACAGCGGCTTCAGGAGCCTCTGAGTCACATCAATGTGAAATCTTAAATAAAGTGGTATTTATTTAGTGTGTTTTTTTTAGTTCAGAAATATTCTTTTTGAAGCATGTAATGTATACATTCAAATTATCAACAATACTGTTTGGCTCGGAGAAAATTCAAACAAGCTTCTTCTGTTGTGAACCTTCCAGTCATGCTGGGTCAGTTGGTGATCTCTGACTAACTGTTGAGTGTTGAAAGCAAAACAACGGTTTAATATGTATCAACTGAACTCCTTGCAGAACTGAGCAAACCACCAAGGAAGTGGAGCAGGGGCATGACAAGCCAGTGGTGTTGCGTTACTATGGCGATGCAAAGAAGGAGACGCTACTTAAGTACCGCAAGTCTCCGAGCAAGTCGGGACAGAGTATCGTACACAGGGGAGGCAAACCGAAGATCCCGACCATCGTGGATGAGCGCAATGAGGGGAAGAAACTCATGCATGCCCAGCATATAGATGGCAGTGCTGTGCTCTAGTATCCTTTCATATGACAGGGTTAAATGAACACTCAATATCCATGTCACTATTTGACATCACCCACTCCTTATTTCAGCTGGTTGTGATAATTGCCATTATTTTCTAAGGTTGTTGGGCAATTTTTCAAGAATACCCAAAATGTGCAAAAAGTAGTAAATTGATTGTAGTAACTTTCCAAACCACTAATTTATTTTTGTTCATAACCTAAACTCAATTATTAACTAAATTATTATAGAAGCAAATCTTAAATCTCCTTGACTTGAATTCAGCTACCCGTCTGGGCGTCCAGCATTGATTCACAGTGCAGCTGGGTTTGGCCGCCCAGGCTTCTACACAATCGTGTATGAGGATGGGCTGGACTCGCGCATGATCGCTTGCTTTACACCTAGTGGGAGGGGTGTGTGTTACCATGAGAATGGGGTAGTCAGGTGAGGCGAAAAAAGATTATATAACTCTGCCAGGATTTTTTATTTGTTAATACCACACATCTATAGAATATGGTTTGTTATAAGTGTTGCAAGATTTTTTTTATGCCATCCTTGTTTTTTTTATACCTGAATAGAGGTTGTTAATGTCATATTGATATAGAGATGCCATTGATGAACAAATATTTTCCTCCTATTTTCAGTTTCCTTGCTACAGAGAAGGGTGGCCACCTGGCAGAGGAGAATGGCAAACTGATCAGGAAGTGGACCTGGCCCAAAGCCAACGTCAAAATCACAGAGCCCCTTAGCCTGCAGGTATGGTGTAGAAGAGCACAGTACTGTTTGATTGTGTCAATCAGACAAAATAATTGAAAAGGATATTCTCTCCATTTTCATCTCCAAACTTTCAGAATTTTACAATAACAATCCTTGAGAGGTTTTGAAGGCGACTTAATTCAATTTCTATTCATACAGATTAACTGTTTTCACATTGTTTAAATGTGTGGTATAATTATCTCTTGAATCAATAATCACAACTATTTGCACGGGCTGTTATGCAGGTGTGCATTTCAGTGGATTTCATTCAAAATAGCATTATGTGACTTTGTGTGGTTAATTGAAGAAATTACCCAAACTTCAAGTGTGATATTTATGTTCGTAACCTTTTTGAAAAGAGTAAACATTTTAACACACTGTTTTTTGGTTTAATTCCCAGGTGAATGGCCAAGTATGTTTTCGATGTGTGGGCCAGAGCCAGATGACTGTGTCATTCAGCTGTCAACGAGAAACTGCCCGCTTCAATGTCGGTCATAACCCTGACATCGAGGCTCGGGCCATTGAAGAAGGGGTAGGTCAATATACCATACATATTGGTAGGTTAATATGCCATACAAATTGGTAGGTCAATATGTCATACAAATTGGTAGGTCAATATGCCATACAAATTGGTAGGTCAGTGTGTCAATTCATATTGCAGAAAGACATCCTTACAACAATGAATAGATTTTCAACAATTATCTAAAAACAATTTATAATTTAAATTGTTGGGTCAATAAGATGTCTTACAAATAAAAGTTCCATAAAGCTTCCTGAGTGAAGATACTGTCCTACTTGTATGTAATTGTTTAAGTTATTGAATGTGAATTATGCATGTAAAGTCACTTAATATTGATTTTCACTTTATCTGTTTTTCAAAGAAAGTTGAGGGGGTGGCGCTTTTGTGCATTTTCTATACCTTGGCCATTACTCAAAATCCATTTATTAAACTTGAGTCTGCCGATAATGGATGTTGAGTTATGCCTCTTGCTCAAATGTAATGAAATAAAAGACAAGCATTTGCATTCAATTGCTCTGTGGTACTTTTGTTTTTTTGTTCACAAATTGACTTATAAGACCCTGACTTGCAAGCCCTTCTTCAATTACAGGACCAGCTGTTGACAGGTCTCACATTTTCATCTAAGGCTGCTAGGGACCTCATGAGAATTTTTGCACCTAACAAGAAAAGAAAGAAGACTAGAAAGGTAAGTTAGATGTTGCACATGTGATTAATCAATCCTCTCAATGCCGAATAGCTTTGTTGTCAGCGTTTGCATATTCCTTACAATCAAAGTAATTCACGAACCTAATTTGGCCTTTGTTACCAAGAAAGCAATTGTGTTCCTCACTTTTTAATAGCCTACTAACAAGCTTAACTGACCATTCCCTACCCAGAAGTCCCTAGAAGCCTCACCCTCCACCCAGCAGGTGACAATTGATGAAGAATCCACCCCCTTGCCCAAGTCCCCACTCCCTCATAACAGAAGGAGAACCTCCCTTCTTCTGGGCTTCAGACCCAAAAAGGCCTCAGTAAGCCTCGGGGCTGGGAACAAGCCAATTGATGAAGAAGGGCAGTTGGAAACTGAGACTGAAAATTCTTCTATTGACTTGCATGGAATTGATAAGAATGGTGATCCTTATATGAAGAATATTGTACAAAGGAAGAAGTTTTTTATCGATCATAGTTTAATCAAAGAAGACAAAAAGTCAGGAATGCGGGAGGAACAGGGGGCTTATATAGAGAGGCAAGGTAAAATAGGGTCCATCAGTCCAGGCAGAAGGATGTCACTGATACATGAGGAAGGAAAAATACTGGACGGCGAATCCAAAACAAATCTGGAACAGACAGAAGAGACTGTGTCTGACAGCAAAAAGAAATTAACTTGGCCAGAAAGTAAGTCTATGGTAAATAACAATGAATTTGCTGTTAAACCTTCCACAAGCTCTCTAAAGAAAATGCCAACTTCCAAATCTGACATTCACCCAAATCTACCAAGTAAGCAAGGGTCTGGAAGCATGCTAAAAAAATCTGAGGAAGGTTTGCAGAACAAAATTAGGAAAAGGGTGCAGTCTGCCAAACCTTTCCTTGTCAGTGACTCACTGGCATATTCAAGGAAAAACACTAGAAAAGAGGACAAACCAGAGCCCCGGCCTGTGTCGGAGATTTCCAAGGAAAGCAACTTGTTTATTCAGACTGAAGCCTACCCAGAGAGGTGGAAATACAGGTATATAGCAAGGAAAACCGAGGAACCAGAACCAATGAAGACATCTGCTTTAAATAAGGCTTGCAAGCAAGTTAAACTTGTAAATAGAATGTTAAAAAAACCCATGATGAATACAGATAATGACAGAAGTACTAAATGTCATTCAGCGAAAGAGAAACACTCAAGAAAAATGGTTGAAATACAAGAAAGACCCAGGTCAGCTCTTCTCTATTTACCCAGGCCAAAATTCAAAGAGATGACTTATTCTATTGCATTGCCAACAGTGGATGAGAGAGAAAAGCAAGAAGTTGATAGTGCAGCTGAAAAGAGAGATACTGTCCCAATGAACAAGGACCTGATCAAGGAGGGAAGCTCTTTCATTATACCTGAGATAGTTGTGACAGATTGTACAGAACAATGTTCTGATGAAAGTTATGGTGTACCTATACTGGGTATTGCCAAACCTACTGAACTGTCTGCTTCAGAGATAACCATACATGAGACAAACAGTGATGTTGAAACAAGACAGAGTGATCTCACTCAACACCTAAGGGCAAATGAAGATGAAACAAAATCACCTTCAAAGTTTGATCTCTACAGTGTGACTAGAAGGTTTTCAAACCAGCCTAGCAACACTGAATGTGACGATGAGATAAAGGCTCAGAAATACATGAGGCCACGGCGTGGTAAAGTGTCTACCGTTATGCAGAGTATCCTTGAGTATCGGAAGAAGGCGCTGGCAAAGAAAGGCATCATACTGAGCAGTGAGAGCGAGAGCGAGACTGATAGTGAATCCGGCACGGTGAATGGTTACATGTTCAACATCCAGAATGTTTTCACTTTGTTCAACAACTTCTTGATTTCAGCATGATGTTTCTTGTTTTCCTGTTGTTAAACAATCCTATCATGTTTGTATATTTTTATCCCTGTGTTTTGTTCTTTAGATTTTGCGTTTTTATTGTACAGATATTTGGTTGTAAAGATAAGCCCTAAGTAATCATGTTGATATTGCCTTAGAAATTACAAGTTTTTTTTATCGATGTTGGTACACAGTTACTTTGTTATTATATATTAAATTTTGCTTTGAATTTAAAAAAATACATTTAAACAATCAATTAAACTGACAGATGAATCAATACAAAACTATTACTATTTGTAAGTAACACTCATTTTTCTTACAAAAATCACTTTTAAATCTCAAAATGTGTTATAACTCGTTGTATTTTAATCTTGCTGTTTCCAGCACACATCAAAGAGCCAGTCGTCAGAGATCCAGAAGCTACTTCAAGATTTCCCAGACAAAGTGTCATATGAACTGGAGGCTGACAAAGACCTCGCCAAGCTACAGAGAAAAGCAAGGTGGGTCACAGAAGAACATCAGAGAATGTGGTTACACTGAATACTACACCAATCAATAATCCAGTACCAATATGTTTTCTTGACTTTGTTCAGAGAAGTTTTATTTCAATCCTTCTACATACACCATAATGACCTTGTTTAACATATTCAGTCATTCTAAAAAAAGATATCAAATGCAACTATTACTTCCTTTGTGATAGTCAAGTTTTTTTATGGAATTTCATTAAATAGTTCCAATGTTTGTGAAGGCCAAGTTTTTGATGGAATTTCATTAAATAGTTCCAATGTTTGTGAAGGCCAAGTTTTTGATGGAATTTCATTAAACAGTTCCAATGTTTGTGATAGTCAAGTTTTTGATGGAATTTCATTAAACAGTTCTAATGCTTGTGATAGTCAAGTTTTTGATGGAATTTCATTAAACAGTTCCAATGTTTATGATTGTCAAGTTTTTGATGGAATTTCATTTAACAGTTCCAATGTTTGTGATAGTCAAGTTTTTGATGGAATTTCATTAAACAGTTCCAATGCTTGTGATAGTCAAGTTTTTGATGGAATTTCATTAAACAGTTCCAATGTTTATGATAGTCAAGTTTTTGATGGAATTTCATTAAACAGTTCCAATGTTTGTGATAGTCAAGTTTTTGATGGAATTTCATTAAACAGTTCCAATGCTTGTGATAGTCAAGTTTTTGATGGAATTTTATTTAACAGTTCCAATGTTTGTGATAGTCAAGTTTTTGATGGAATTTCATTTAACAGTTCCAATGTTTGTGATAGTCAAGTTTTTGATGGAATTTCATTTAACAGTTCCAATGCTTGTGATAGTCAAGTTTTGATGGAATTTCATTAAACAGTTCCAATGTTTATGATAGTCAAGTTTTTGATGGAATTTCATTAAACAGTTCCAATGTTTATGATAGTCAAGTTTTTGATGGAATTTCATTAAACAGTTCCAATGTTTGTGAAGGCCAAGTTTTTGATGGAATTTCATTAAACAGTTCCAATGTTTATGATAGTCAAGTTTTTGATGGAATTTTATGAAACAGTTCCAATGTTTGTGATAGTCAAGTTTTTGATGGAATTTCATTAAACAGTTCCAATGTTTGTGATGGCCAAGTTTTTGATGGAATTTCATTAAACATTTCCAATGTTTGTGATAGTCAAGTTTTTGATGGAATTTCATTAAACAGTTCCAATGTTTATGATAGTCAAGTTTTTGATGGAATTTTATGAAACAGTTCCAATGTTTGTGATAGTCAAGTTTTTGATGGAATTTCATTAAACAGTTCTAATGTTTTAGGATCCTGGTTGATGACTGGATGGAGCACTATCGTCTGGCTGTGGGCCTGATCCCAGCCGAGCTGTTGACCGTACGGGATAGCCCACAACGCTACAGCATCCAGGGGAGGAACACCAAGTCTGCCCGCATGTCTGACCAGGGGCTTCTCATACGCCGGGCCATTTTGGGTGTAGACTCCACGGATTGGGAGGAAACACCCAGGAAAAAAATGAGGATACCCTCTGCACCACTGGGTTAGTGTATATAATTACAGATTAAAGATTATAATTCATTAAGGGAGCATTCATATGATTAAATGCTTTGATCAAACTGGCAATTCACATGAAGCACGCTAATACTAGAGATGATATGTGGTATGATAATATTTTCAGTGTAAACCACCTAAGTGCACCATTCTTGTATAATGGTATTTTTATTTTAACAACAGAGAATGCATCTCAACAGCAAAATGCTGTTTAGTACCATTGAGTTAAGATTAGAACTGCCTTGCAAGATTAAGAAGTTGAATGTATCCTCAGCTGGACTGGGTGGTGAGATAGATGAGGATCTTGCTGCCCGGATAGCATCACAGCAACAACAACAGCAGCCGGAGAGCAGCGAGGAGAAAGATGCAGGGTCAGGAGATGGCACCGTCACACCCTCTGCCATGGTCATCATCAACAGGATGGCTGAGTATGGGACCTTGTAGTTGTCATTATTTCATAGAATTTGTTTAGTGCTTCAAATTTAAGGAATATTTGTATGAATTTTTATCAACATCAAATGTATGATATTGTACAAAATATTTTCCATTGAAGTTTAAGAAATGCTTTGGCTGTCTTATTGCATTTTAGCTCTTCGGTCCTTTTTTCTTGTTAAATTAAAAATAGTCAAGGTATTGTTATAGCCTTGGTGTCGTTTTTGTCATTTTGCAAAAAAAAATAACCTTAACTGTAAAGTGTTTAAGATATTTTAATGATACTTGGTACTCATGTTTTTAGAGACATTAAGCAGATGTATTAAATGGTTGATGAATTATGCCCTTTAAAAAAAAAAAACATGCAAAAAAACTTTAAACCTTGTCCATAACTCAAAAACATATTCAGATATTCTAATAAAACATACGTGGCAAGACACAAAACTTGCATATACAGCAAGGCCTATTAATCTGACTTGAAAAGTTGTCTAGTTATGCCGTTTTTTGACTAAAAATCAGCAGGCAAGTATTTTCATATATAAAAATTACAAAATAATTGGTTTCAAAAACCATTAAATTTTGATTGATTGATAAATTTTAATAAAACAAATAAATTAAGTTTTGTTTGCATGAAGCTAAAAATGGTGATATTTTCAATGAAATATTTTTCTTCAGAACTGCCAGTAGAAGGTCAGCACGGTCAAGAGCTACCAGTGCTCGAACCATGTCCCCGACCAGGCAGCAGACCACACTGACCAATGTTGGAGGCGACTGCGTTCCCTCGGCCACGCCTCAAGGTGGCCGGAGCCACTGTCCGCTGGTCATTCGCCAACAGAAGCTTGGATACGACAGCCCATCCTGTCGCTGTAGCCGCCACTATATTCCCAACATCATGGACATTGAGCTCGATGATTTTGTAGAGAAGGACTGTCCGGAGGAGCAGCTTATCGTCATCATGGTTGTCTCCTCACTGTAAGTGCAGTAGAGTTACGAAGGAAATGGTTGTTTTCTATGCTTTTTTCATGGATTCTGAAAGAAGAGGAAAGATCAAATGAACTTTGTTTGAAATTTTGAATAAGCAGTGAACAGCTTGTCTTATTCTTTTGCAAAATGGCTTCATAATTTCTCATGACTAGGTTTTCTTAAATGGTGGGAAGTTTGCATGTTTTCATACAGTAGTTCTACATAGGGTTAGTAATCAGGCTTCAACCTTGTATTGTGATAAAAACAAGCCCAAAATAATACTTGCATGTGAACTCCCAACAGTAAAGGTATAAAGGGCCAGCATGGCGAGCAGGTAGATTATAGCTTCTACATGGACCAAAAGGGCCACCCCTACAGGAAGGTGTAAGTTTCAACATTTGGCACCTGGCACTCTTTGTGAACAACTTTCCTTATGATATGGACTTTCTCAGCATGTGGGGGATGGAACACTGTGTGCAATACCAGCTTCCTGAACATTTATACTATCATACTGCCGGGGATGTAAACTGGAAAGGCAGTCTGTACCAGATATCCCTACAAGCTTTCTGAACATTCCTGGTCATACTTCAAACAGTGGTGGATATGGGCCTCATACCTTTTATTTGACAGCAACATTTATTGTTGTCCTATTTATGTTTTCATGTGTTTGTGTGTCTCTTTTGTATTGTTTTTTGCTACATCGTCACTTACTTTTTTGCATTATTCAATGCTCAGTTTGAGGGTCCTTAGAGGTGTTCATATTAATTTGCCATGCGATGGAATTAAATCACATATATGATTAACCATTTTAAGCTGTTACTTAATGGGACCAGGGTACAAGTTAGTTAATGTACTTTCTGCTGAACTAATACTGAATAGAATTTTTCACAACTGTTAATATGGGTCTATCATCTGTAACCTGTAGCATTTTATGTGCAGTTTTCAGTAAAAGATATAAGGTATAAGATTCAAACAGTTTTGGAAAAAGGTACAACCAGTCAATGTGACACATGAAAGAATTGGTTATTTTTTGTCGGTTTTGATGGTGGCAATATTAAATTTAAATTGTTCAAATTATGATTCACAGATGTGTTTGTACAATAATAATCATTGTCTATTATCTGAACATTAGGCCTGAGATTAAACCACATTCAATTATTAAATATTTCTGCACCCAGATTCCCAGGGATCACGAAGGCAGAAGAAATGGTGAATGAGATCTACCAAAACCAGAACAGAAACCGCACCCGACCGTGCGTACAGAGCCGGTCCGACATGTTCCGGGTGTTCAAATATGATATTAACTCCGCAGCAGAGATGTCCAACCATACACAGCCGATACTACTCACACGGCATAATGTGGTGCCCGGCATGTTCTTGGTTAGCTAGGTTTTGGGTTTCATTCCATGATAAGATTAGTAAGACATGATAGTTCTTCAAATACATACCTGGTCTTATAGATGTAATCTCTGTCTTCTACTTGTTGTTAACCTTGTAAGTGTTGGCCTTAATTCTATTTGTTGAACTTTGACACATATCTTAAAAACAAAAAGGGATAGAACTTTTTTTTTCTGCATATGACCATTGAACTGTAAATTTATCAGTGATCCTCCTTCAAGGCATGATTTTTGGACTCTGATGACAGTAGATTAAAGCGCAATTTCCGTGTGTTATTTGACAGATCTACAGTGAAGGGAAGCTGTTATTCTGTGACCACATATTCAACGGCTATGGGAACACACGCAAGGACTTCAAGAAGCAGATCATGAAGTCGCGCCATGATGCCATACAGGGATTCTCACTGCCCAAGGACTTTAGATTCAGGTTTGTGTTAGGGCTTATTATCATGGTTTATTAAAGCCTATCATTTTCCTTTTCCATATCCAACAGTGAAAATACAGCATTCCATAATGAAAAAGCCATACCATGCTTTCGTTTCCTAGCCCATCATAGAAACATTTGATAAAATACATGATTAGCTTACTATGGTATTTAATAAAAAAAATATTTAGTAGCGTATAATTATCATATTTCCTTAATAAATGTATGCAGTTGCTGACATGTGATTATATTCAAGACAATGTCATTGATTTATGAGGTCATTTGTGGAATGGAAATTCTAGGAAACAATGAAATATTAAAGAAGATATATAATAAAAGAAGTAATATGATCATATGCTTTTCTCATGAACTGTATGACATATTGTTTGGTGTAAAGACATGCATAAGATGCAGTCAAGCTTCTTATCAGAATATCCTGTATGTTATATATGCTTTCAATTGTCTTGATGAATATCACCTTCTATAGTCCATGAGACAGAATAAAAACCTCTTTAGTCAGTAGCTGTATGTTGAAAAAACTCAACGTAATTGTAAGTTTTCAATTATCATGTAAGTATGTGATGGAAAGTTTTAAGGATTTCATAAAAGATATTTATGGAAATTAAATTTTATCATAAGGATCCTTAGATCTTATTTAATATATATATATATCAAATACTAAATAAAACATTTGAAAATCGCTGGTTCGGTTCTAAAATCATGAGTGAACAATCATTTTTTTCCAAAGAATTTTCATGTTAGGAAGTGGTAATAAGAGAAGGCATTTCGAAACCGCTGTTAGCTCATTGCGTGATATTCAGACCTTAGGAAAGAGTTGATTTGAGATTCTAAAAATAAATACTCCAGCAATATAAAATCTGTAGAACTGCTGAATCACAAGGAATATTGTAAAATTGTCCCATTTTATGTTACAGCCCGAGCAAGGGTCGCCATGGCTTACGTAGTGGATGGGGCGGGGAGATTGGGGGAGCAGGTGTTGACGAGTTCAGCAGTCGAGGAACAATTGTTGATGAAACCCTGCAGCCCATACACCGACCCACGTCTGACAGTAGCGAGCGCAGCAAGGAACTACATCTGGATGCTGTCAAGTACGTACATGTCCGTCTGTGTGTCTCTGAGTGTTAGATGTGGTGATGTATCTTGATGTTATCATATACAATACAGTATACACTATTTCTCCAATACTCTTTAAGTTTTTAAAACTTAAAAATTTAAATATGTTAGTTTTTACTCTTCTTGAAGAAATTTGAATACTTTTGAATAATAGTCAGAGAGGTCATACACCTTACCTTCCAATATTACCAATTTGCCAAAAATATTGTATACTGATAAATGTATGTTATGTTTCAATGATATCACATATTTTAGCCAGACTATACATGTAAATGTGTTTTTTTTTGTATTACTCGAGATTTTGAAAACGTAAATAGGAGTAAATATATATTTAAATACATTTTACTGAAAATGGATGGAATTGTGGCAGTTTTTACATAAGTAATAATCGAATCATCAGATATTTTCTAAATGGTATTGTAGTATAACTTGTAAAAGAGGTGTTGAGTCCTTCAGTTGTTTAAGATGACAATTACATTAGTGATGGTGATGCATTTTATTACAAAGAGAGGCAATTCCTGAACTTCATTGCATGTATATCAATCAGATGTGAAAATGTTCTGTATTTTTAGAGCATGTGCATGGTTTGTTGTATTTAAACAGAATTTGATATATGTTTGTTGTAGGCGAGCACTTTTAGGGTTGTAGCCCCTGAATATGCCCATTGAGGTAGTTGTATATTCCGTTACATTCTGTCCAGTGTTAAGCTCCCCCTTCTCTTTCTTACAATTAATCTTGCATACACGGTTTCACTATGAACACTTTTCAGTCAATGAATTACTGATGTACAGTGCTTGACAATTTCATAGACATTATTGTAGGTTTTTTGTTTACATTACTTTGGCTTGCAAAATTAGAAAGTTTAACATTATAATTCTTTATTTAAATTCTTGATAAAGGTATTAAAGCTAAAACATTGAAATAAAATGATTTTTTGGAAAATTAAAATAGTTTTTTTGCGATGTTTAATATTCAGGATATCTTTGAAAACTATGCAAGATTTTGTTGATTTATCTTTTAGTTGCCTAAGTTAAGTTTCTGCATGCATTTATTGTACGTAGCACCCTGTGGAACTTGAAAGTTTCATATTTGAGTGTTTTCCATACTTTTACCCTACCCTAAATATCAATATATCATGCATGCATAGCTTTGCCATATATTTCTGTCTTTCCAAAGTTTGTTTAGTATGGTTCTCCTTTATGTTCAGGTGTTTGAGCGGTAGGAATGACTTATAGATGTATATCCATCATTTCATAATTCAGACAATCTGTGTTTTATTTATTTGATTGATTAACAGCATATGAACACTTCAGAAATTAGAGATATACATGTATTATTATGTTTTATTGGCATGTTAACAGGAATTTGTAGAAAAACGATAGGGCTTTAATGATTATCACCAATATTGAAATAAAATTCACTTGTCAGGTTTGTATGTCAGTTTTATTAAAAAAATTCTATGTTTTAAAATGAAACAGTCAAATAATAGAACATTGTCCAAAGTTACGACCTCTTTCTGCCCTTGTTGCTAGGCGACTGAAGAACCAGTTCTTCAGATACCATCTGCAGACAGCGCCACAACACAGAATTTTGGGCAAACCCGAGTTCAGGAATGTGAAAATGTTTCAGCGAATCGTCCTTCTCCCGGCTACCGTAGGAATTGTGTGCTCTCTAATGATAATCTGTATTGTCTGTAAAGCGAGTTCACTACAATTAGGAATCTCAGTTATTTGTGTAATGATGTCCAAAGCTCAGTGTTTGTTTTAATACTCTTATTCATTGTTTTGGTCGAGACATGTTTATTATGCTGCTTAAGTCCAAGTGAAATAATCCATGCAGTGTGTTCCATGTTGAATCCATGTTGAGTGTTTCATGTAGAACCATTGTTTTCTGACCTTGTCCTTCTTTAATGCTTTTAGTATTTCAAAAAAATTTCATTGCTTCCTAACAGAATTTATGAGGAGAAACCAATCATGAATAAGACATGCAGGGTTGGGAAGAATCTTCAATTGGCCATTATTTCTCCATATACCGGTATATTCTAAAAACCATATTAATCAGGCAAAAGAAAAGCATAAACAATTTACGTAACATTTTAGTGAAAAAGTGGATCTTGGACCTTTTCATCGCGAGATTCAGGTTCGGCTAAGGCCACTCATGTATCGTTCCACCAGTAAGAGGTATAAGAGTGTTCTATGACTCCCCGATCTTACCTCTGCACGATTACCTCACAATTTGCATGTGTTCTCGTGTCAAGGTAACTTGTAAGGCAACCAAATATATATTGGCACACCATAACCTTAGCTGTGGATTTTGCATTCTATATCTTTTTTAGGTGTATGTATGGCTAAATTAGAAGGCTTGAATAAATATTGTCTCCCACCTTCTGTAGGAAGCAAGCATCATTTCCAATAATGATTTTGGAAATTAATATTGATGACATAAAGATAACTTAGATCTGCTAGGTGAATTAGAATCATTTCATTGTAGTCCTTAAGATGCAGACAGCCAGGTAAAAACAGGTCATATCATACTTCTAACTGTATAGAGACCATGATACTTGGGCTTACACTATTAATGTCAATGGCTACATGCATTAATAAAACACATGCCCAATGACTTGTAGAGAGTATTAGAGCCACTTATCTCCAGTAGTCTTATCTGGAGCCTTGTTCAGTGTCTTGGCTAGACCATCAGGGTTCATAGTTCATCTCTACATAGACTTCATTTTAGATTACAAAACAAAAATGAGACCCCTGTTTTTAGCTTTGTTCTCCACGTCTTGAGCTTTTTGGGTGTTGGGCACAATTTGGTAATGTTTATATGTAATAACTACATGTATAGTCAATATTGGTTTGCTGTGAAAACAACAACAACAACGCCATCTGTAGTAACAGACCTTTGAAAGCTAGCTTTATCGTAGTGAAAAGAAATTATAGCATTAATGTTTGAAGGATTTACAAGTTGTCTGTTACTACTTCAGGACACCAAAGCACTGCCTAAATTAACGAATGAAATAATATGCACAAATTAATACTGCTAGAAAAAACGAAAAAGTAATACCTGTTCAATATGTCTACACTTAAATTGAATACTAGTGTTATTTGTAAGTTAAAAGTAATGCTGTTTGTAACCCATCATTAATGTCAAAACAGTAATGTGAATGTTGTCAAGATTTTAATAATCAGGATTTTGTATACATTGTACATAAATGTGATTGTTTTAGCAGGCTAAACCCAAGGCCATTTCTACCTCATATCGGGAGTAGTCAGGTAATCAGAAACTGTGTGCCAATCATGATGATGTCATCAGTTTATGTGTACTACCTCATTTTTTTATCCTCTCTTGTGTTATATCACTGTCATACTCAATGATAAGTGTTGTTAACTGTAAAATACAACAAGATTTCTTAATCATTTCTACCATTTGAAAAGACATTTTAAGACTCATCAGAATTTAGTTGTACATGTATTTTGCATGCTGAAAATCTGTTTTAATTGTGAGTTTACATTAACACCAAGCACCAATAGAGCACTTTGGGTGACCTTTCAAGGTTATGACTTTCAATATTTGATTTAGCAAATGTAAAAATAAACAGCAACATTTATTGGCTGGATGCATTTTGGATCAAACCAAACATGATCTTGAAAGGTCAAATGTATATAGTCTAAACTAGGTATTAAACTCATCATAACCATTTACACATTAGTTTTAAATTCAAAAGAATATTACAATATTCAAGTCAATTGTATGAAATGGAGCCTGTTATATATTTCAGACTGCAGGCAGCACGGTACATTAGCCTAAGTTTGTCCAGTACTGGATTCCAGCCTCCGAGCCCCAACCCCAGGCCTGTCCCTGTGTGACCTTCATCCTCACTTGACCTTGACCTCTCAGATGACCTACAACCTGACTGCAAGATGTGCTCTCACCTCCTTGTCAGCAACGTCCTGTTCTCATGCTAGCCATCCTGTGTGGCCATGTTTGGTTTACTGGCTGAGTGATGGATATTGCACCTAGACTTCTCAAAGACTTTCAGCTTCATGACCTCTCACCTCGTGGTCTGCCACTCCCGTAGACTTGCTAGCCTGCAAGTTGTCTGCCCTGCTAGGTTTCCTAAGAGAGAGTGCAAGGGCACTAGATTGTGTTGATTGCACTGTTCCTCAAGTATTCCCTGTTGTTGCTGAACATAGACATAAAGCAAAATATATTAGCTTTTTTATTTTTTTGCTCTATGCATATAGTTTCTGTTAAGATTGTTAAGTTACCTGAAAAGTTTGATTTATAAAAGATGTCTCACTATATCATATGTCTCATGAACAATTAAGTTAATGGTTTATTCAGGGTGGCTTTTAAAATTTGTAGAAAACTGTCTCATACACTTGCTGATTTTTTAGATTTTTTGCAAATGTTCACATAAGTAGTTGTCATGCTGATTTTTTGCAAATGTTCACATAAAATGTTGTTCATCAGTTAGAAACCATGATAAACTGTTTGTTATGACAATGATATTTAAAGTTGTGTTTTTCTGGTGACGGGAAAAGTGATATTCTATATGTACATTTTAAATATATTGCGTTTTAATTTCGATGAATGATAATTTGATGTATTGAGTTTTGTTTGTTAAACACTTTATAATCGCTGCTTTTGAGATAGGATTCTACATACAGAGGATATTTCATGAGTATTTTTTCAATATGGAACATACTAAACAAGCTTTCTCAATTTATAGAAACAAACCTAAATGGCAATATCTTATCAATTAAATTTACTTGATTGATAAATTTTGAATTGAATGGCCACAAAGTTGATATTTTATTTTCCTCACATGCGGTTGCTTGTGTCGAGTTAATGTGTGTACATCTATTACACTAGTGTATTATATCTTGACATTGACATTATTAAGCTTAACTAATTTAGCCTTAAACATACTACGGGAATATCTGGCGACGAATGTGTTATGTTGAAAAAAGAATGTACATGAGTTTCCATTTAATACAAAGCGATTATGAAACTTTTTATGGAAAAGTTTCAAGCTTGCGAAATGCTAGCTATATTACTCCTCGTAAACTTGTTTCATTTAGAGTTTTTGGTAATAAATGATCATTCCTATATGTATCATTAATATTAGTTTGATGATTTACAGAACTAAAATACATATGTCACTATATTGTGTGCACATTGTATACAATATAAATGTATGACATCACTTCAAAAGTAAGCTAGTTTTTTCAACAGTTATGTCATAATGGCGACGTCGTTTATGATATAATGAATGTTATTTAATGTCAAATACATGAGTTCCATAGTGCCTCTTTATTTCTTATATTTGTTTTATATGTGCGATCCCACATTATTTTATAATGTTTTTCACTCTTCACCTTGATTGCTGATAGTACGGTATATTAAAAAATAAAAAAAACACAAACATTCTACATAAGTGCTTACATTTACCTTATTTATAAGCTTGATTAATACAAGTCTTTGTTCATATATTTATATCATCTAAACAAAAATTAATTAATGTTTAATTACAATGAACAAAGTCCAGAAAAAAACAACATAACATACACTAGTGTAAATTGTGAAACTCATTTTTGTTTGTTGTAGTTTTCTTTAATATACAATTCCCAGAATAGTAAGAACAATACCTTGCTGAGTTAAACTGTTCTTTGCTATTCAGCGCTTGGTTTCATCACCATTCTTTCATGTTCAGTCGAAACCCGTTGGCTCGATATCGATTGGCTTGATTTCCTCGTTGGCTTGATTTCCTCGTTGGCTTGAACTGGAAATCAAGCCCCCATTTTGTTTTACTCTTAGGAAGCATTCTGGCTTGGCTCAATTTTCGAGGCTCGGAAGTATATTGGCCGGTCCCTAGGATAACGAGTCAACGGGTTTCAACTGTACAATATTTTATACCATATATCATTTGGTACAGTATTATATCCATATGAAATACTTAGAAGTACTTATAAATCTGTGATAGCTTTTATATAAACATGCGTTTTACAGCATTGTGCTTTGATAAACTTTTTAAATGTACCTGTGATTCCTGCCTGAACCAAGTGACCTTTATTTGTTATTGTTTTGTTCATTTTCCTATGTGCCTAATCTTCATTGCATTATTTATCTTAGTTATATCAATTTATATATGCAATTAATGCAATAAAACTGAATACGGTTTGATCTTAGTTGTTACCTTGTTTTGCAGAAGGCTGCCTGACACCTTGTGTTGAATAGATGTATGGTTACTTTTTCTGTTGTATTTGAGTTCAGCCATGTTCAAGATGACCCTTGTGACATTGGATGCCTTCCATAGACAGGCTGGATGAAGGAACTCCCTTGTGGCATTGGATGCCTTCCATAGACAGGCTGGATGAAGGAACTCCCTTGTAGCATTGGATGCCTTCCATAGACAGGCTGGATGAAGGAACTCCCTTGTGGCATTGGATGCCTTCCATAGACAGGCTGGATGAAGGAACTCCCTTGTGGCATTGGATGCCTTCCATAGACAGGCTGGATGAAGGAACTCCCTTGTGGCATTGGATGCCTTCCATAGACAGGCTGGATGAAGGAACTCCCTTGTGGCATTGGATGCCTTCCATAGACAGGCTGGATGAAGGAACTCCCTTGTGGCATTGGATGCCTTCCACAGACAGGCTGGATGAAGGAACTCTATAAAATCATTTTACTCCTCTGCCAAAAGGCAGAAAGGATATAGAAATGGTATGCATGTGTGTGCATTCCAAGCATTTTTGTCCAGAGCTGAACTCAAAAAGCCTTCGAGGGATTGACTATAATCTTCAAATGTGGATTGATTATATTCTGACGTGCAGTAAACCGGATCCATAACGCAGGCTGCTGTATTTCTGGTTTCTATTAAATTTAATGCCCATTTTATTGTGCAATATATGATATTCTGGCATTTTAGGAATTTGAAACAAGACCCAAAGCTGATGTTTTTGCTCTCAAATCAAGGGACATAACACATTAATTATAAGTTATGGGTCTTGCAACACACACATCTTGTCACTGGAAGCATGTGCACAGTTCCATGCGAATATCTCCAGTAATGGCCAAGATCAAAGGTTTTGTAAAACAACACAAATGCTATGATGAAACCTTAAGTAAATAAAAAATACAGGTTAAAAATGTTCACCATGACAAAAGGAATGCATTATTTGTCACGACATCTAATTTGAGCTAGTCAATGAATTGATTGAAGTTCCCAATTCAAAAATCAGATCATTTTAATGTAATTTCCGTTAGGTGTTTAAATTTAGAATGCTTGGAAATAAAGGCTACTAGAATTTTTAACCTTTTAACTTTGAAATGCAAATCCATTATACGTAGCAATACACATGTAGTTGCTCATCACGCTGATGAGGAAAACACAGGACAACTATTCTTTTACAAAATGCATTTATAAGAAAATTGAAACATATTTAAGAAACATCTCTCTTATTCAACACAAACCCTAAACTGACAACTGTAACATGCAGTAGTGTGAAAGCCCTTTTCGAAAAGAACTTATTGGCTGAAATTTTGTTTAAACCCTGATTGGGAAGTTATAAGAATAAAAAACAAGAACACAAAAAGTGGATGCCCATCTCGGCCCTGTTGCCAAATGGGCTTAACATGCCAATCATTTAAAACACAATATAGACTGTGCCACACATGTGCATTTGCGACAGTAATTTGTGTATGATTGAATTCCTATCCAACATGGTCCATATTGTACAACATTGACCTCTAAGTGTGACCTTTGAGATAAGAGCAGGAATCTTATGGGCGATGCACCTTGTGTGAAAATTGATTGCATTCCTATCAATAGTTATAGAGGAGACGCAATGTCTTGATATGAAATCGATATTGAATAACTTTACGAAATCCAAGTGTTACTTATATCATCTTGAACGTAAGAGCACATTATACATGGGGAAACACCTTCCCATGATTCTAAACTATTCTGCTAACAAAATCAATGCTGAGACAAGAATGTAACAGATGAATGCGAGATGCACAATTAACTAAATGCCACCTTTTGGGGGCGTAAATACACAAATATTTTTATAAAATATTCATTAAAACTAGAGATTGCTTTCATGATAAAAGCACTGGTCTTCTCCATTGTGTCATCATAGGTGAGAAATAGTTTATGATGGACATGAAATTTGTACCTTTGAGCTAGAAACGAACAAACATAGGTGTCATCTACTGGTCATGACCAACCTGCATACCAAGTATAAATTTCCTGGGTCAAAGTATAAAGTTGACCTATTGACCTTTAAATCAAAAGGAGTCATCTTGAATAAAGACCAACCAGCAAACCAAGTATGAAGTTCCTGGGCCCAAGCATTCTAGTTTTTCAGTGGAAACCTATATTTTACCTCAAGGTCACCTTAATCTTTGACCTACTAAGCATTCTAGTTTTTCAGTGGAAACCTATATTTTACCTCAAGGTCACCTTAATCTTTGACCTACTAAGCATTCTAGTTTTTCAGTGGAAACCTATATTTTACCTCAAGGTCACCTTAATCTTTGACCTACTAAGCATTCTAGTTTTTCAGTGGAAACCTATATTTTACCTCAAGGTCACCTTAATCTTTGACCTACTAGCCTGAAATCAATAGGGGTCATCTATGGCAAACCTGAGTGCAAGTGTATTTTAGTTTTAAAGTGGAAACCATTTTTAAGCTTATGGTCATCACAACCAAATTGTTTTTCACTTGAAGGTCACCGTGACCTTGACCTACAGATCTCAATATCAATAGGGGTCATCTACTAGTCTTGAACAGCTTGAATACCAAATATGAAGTTCCTGTACCTAAACTATTTTCAGTTATAGAGTGGAAACTGTTTCTTCACCTTAAGGACACTGCAACCTTTACCGTCTGATCTCAAAATCACTTGGGGTCATCTACTGGTCATGACCAACCTGAATTCCAAGTATGAAGTTCCTAGATCTTAGCTTCTCATGTTATTAAGCTGAAACAAAGTGTGATGTACAGACAGACTGACGGACAGAGCAAAAACAATGTCTCCCAAAGAAGGGGGAGACATAATGATAAAAAAATTCCATGGAGATGCTTATTAACAAAACAATAAAAGTATGGGTTTTTTTATCATTTATTCCAAGATAAACATGCACATATCTTAATAGGAATTGTATATACATTAAACAAACAATAAAATTAACAAAGGAAAACACAGAAAACAAAAATGCTTTCAGGCAAAAAATAAACTTCTTATTGGCCTTATTGGCATGATTTAAACATCAAAAACTGAAACTATTGACAATTTTAGAAATAAACTTTTGTAAGTAAGTTCAAGAGCTTACAAGCAAAACTCAAATTTGAAGTTAATTCCAGCCACTATGAAATTTAAAGTGTGTTGGTACTGTTGTTCAAACCAGTCTGACTGTTTTGTCAATTACGGTTCAATAATTCTGACTGTAAGATCCCTCAGGGTCAGTGATGTTGTTGAAACCAGTCTCACTGTGTTGTCAGGCTGGTTCAATAATCCTGACTGTAAGATCCCTTAGGGTCAGTGATGTTGTTGCAACCAGTCTCACTTATTAATCCTGACTGTAAGATCCCTTAGGGTCAGTGATGTTGTTGCAACCAGTCTCACTTTTTTGTGAGGCTGGTTCAGTACTCCTAACTGTAAGATCCCTCAGGGTCAGTGATGTTGTTGCAACCAGTCTCACTTTATCGTCAGGCTAGTTCAATAATCTTGACTGTAAGATCCCTCAGGGTCGGTGATGTTGTTGAAACCAGTCTCATTGCTTGCATTGCTATCATTGTCAAGCTCCTGTAAAACAACATTATAATTAATGTACCTGTTTGAACAGAAATGTACACCATACAACCATGAAATGACCTTTACCTTTGACATACTGGCCCTACACCTGCACATGGCAATCATTTTTGCATGGTCATTGTAATACATCTCCTAATCTTTTTCTCAGAAAAGGTTTCACACAAAACACACTTACCTTGACCCGCTGAGTAAAGATTCATTTATATTAGGGATGCAAACGAATATTCGAATATTCGAATATTCGATCGAACGTTTAATATTCGAATGTCAAAATTGGTATTCGAATATTCGATGCTTTTTGTTTGGTAAATATAATAATAAACCTTTTTCCTACATCTGTGCTGTTGTATATATTAGCATGTCTTGTTTTTACAACGATTGGCCCCTAAATGCCAGAGGCGTGACGTGATGACACTATACCGGTACACGTGTCATATGTTAATTAGGGACACATAGTCGGAGACTATAAACAGTACCCATAATTTTACAAAAACTGGCTATAAGACAAGTGACATCAAACAACTTTCAATTATTTTCGGTAAATTCTAATTACCATTATTGGATAATAAACGGAATCGGCAACCAAAGTGGTGTCATGGCTGTCAATTAAGCTGTGCAGTATTGCTCAAATCGCCGTAATGATATGGATGATATGTGCTAGTTATATGCTGTTTTCCATGTTTCGATATAACATTCGTGCTTTGAAATGTAATTGTATAGAATAGCAATTTAGGTCATTGTTATACAATAGATGGGTCAAAATTCAGGGTTATTTTCGTTTTATTATTTATCTAATTTCCGAGTAGGTTTGGTGTTTTCATAGTTATATTTAGTAGATGTCAATCCGAGAACGAGGCCGCTCGTCATACAGAACGACCCGTTGGTGCATCATGACATTCAACCAGGCATTAACGATCTTCGCCTTTTTCAGTGGCTATTGCTTTTGTTAGATATTTTTGTAAATGGTGAATTTCATTGGCAATGTTTGGAAAAATCAGGGTCCTTCGCGTATACCGGCTACAACGAAGAAGGGTTAAAATGCCCCAGCTATTACTAAAGCAAACAATAAAAGTTGTTTACTACATTTCTTATACATTCATATTGGTAATCGAATATTCGAATATTCGATCGAAAGAATTAACGAATATTCGAATATCAATTTTGCCATTCGTTTGCATCCCTAATTTATATACACTACTCCTTAATGCTCTTTCTCCTACAAGACTCAGAATCATTGACTGCATTCTTGACCTTTAATTCCTGACTAAAATTCAAGGGCATTCTTTTAAATGTCTACATTTACTCACAGAAGGATAGACTGATATAATCTTTAAGGAAAAGCAAAATTCCGTACCACATCACTGAGCTCATCTTCATCGTCCGGCAGGGCTTCCCCCTCGCTGTCCCCCGCCTCACTGACGGCCGTGGACTGGGACAGTAGCTCCTCACCCTGCAAGTTCCAGATACAATCAGTATTATGATTTTCCTTATAATGGTTCAATAAAGATCATGTTAGCGGTTTGTGATCAAGACATGTTATGTAAATAATGCTTAAATATTGTCATATTTATGGCCCTTAGTATGCATAGAAATTATGACAACTTTTATCTTTTTTTTTAGAACTTAAAAACTGTTCCAAGATATGAAGTTCAAACTATCTTTTATCACGGTAATAATATACTCTCTTGAGACAATTTACGAGATAATATCTGGCATAAATACAAAACAGGGTAATAAACAACGTTAACATTGATCCTGAAATTTGTTTTAATGATGTAGACTTGTTCACTGGTCAAGTGACAGGCACAAAAGAAGGTTGTTGTCAACCAGTGGAAACTAGGTTTAAGATGAATACTTTACACTTAACAATTCTTAAAATGAAAACCTTGATATGCCCCTTGCCAACCTGAAGCATGAATCACGGACAGATGCAATGACAGTTAAAATCGTAACAACTCACATGAAGGTCCCTGTTTTTGAGGTTCCCCATCCAGAAGGCCTCGAGACACTTGTTGAGAGTGAGCATAGCTTTCACTCGGAACACAAACACCTCCAAGGAACGCTTCAACATCGGCACCTGGTTCGTCAACGCTATGTCCTTCATTATCTGTAAATATTATGTTTGGCCAGATATAAGCTGGTGTCATCCTACCAGGTATATTATGAATATCACTTACAAGCTGACGATTGTTTCAGTGAATTACCGGTTGGCCAGCAGTTAACTTCAAGGATATTTGGTAGGAATGGGTTAAACTACCTGGAAGGGAGTGTACAGATCATGGTAGCCTGAACTTATATAAACACAACACCAATCAGCAGTTCACTTTTGCATGTATCCCACATTTAAGACAGTGATGTTATGTAATGACTCGTGAAAACTGCTACAATCAACTGTCTCTCAGACAATGGAGTCAGTCTTCCTGGAGATAAGTTCAAATTTTGTAGCAGACAGCAAAAACTTCTCTTTGGCAGACACATTCCTTGACTTAAAAGGAAGGGCCTATTATCAGAAATAAAATCTGTAATATACTGACAAAGAATATGACTATTTTTAGACAAGTATGATCAGTGTTTTTATTACACCTCTAATAGTGCAGGTTTAAATTAAACACAAATGATAGCCATTTCTGTTTTTCTCTGTTTGTACTTCTTCCCAGCCCATGTACTGACCTTAGCTACAACACATAATGCTATGACAGAGATCCCTGGTGCTCTGTTTGGGAAGTTCTTTAGGAGCCTGTCGATGTTCTGTCTGAGAACACTGATATAAACTTCCACATGATACTACCAACATACAATACCACATACCCAGAGAGCCACTGTACAGACCTCAGTATTCACACATGTGGTGGAGAGCCCTGGTGTTCTGTTGAAGAAGCACATGGAAGTCCTGTCTGCGAGCCAAAAGTAAAACCATCACAACTGACTAAACCCTAAATTCTAAAAACCTCCATACTGACCTTGGAGTGTCCACACAGATGATGAAGAGCCCGAGTGCTCTGTTGGAGGTTTTTCAGGAGCCCGTGGATGTCTTGTCTGTGAGCCCGGAACATATGATCCAGTAAAGGCATACCGTTGCGCAAGAAAAGGTCCACAAACTGTCGCCCATACTGTGGATATGAATGATTTGGATTAAAGTCAGACAGGAAGCATTGTCCATCAACTATAAACTGTTTCTGTTTGTATCTGTTCACAGCAGGAAATTGATAATTCAAGATTAGCACTTTGTGTGACAATATAAAGTCCAGCAGCAAATCTTACCATTAACGATAAGAATGAAATCCATTTTATTTTCAGTGGCATTTCGAATGAATTGAAACAAATAGATGGTGGATTATTATTTATTCCACCAACCATGACAGATTTAACAGCCATCATAACAATCCTGATCCTTCACCAGGATTTAGTTGCTTACCTTGATGCAGGAGCCAAGGTTTCCTCTGCCATCAAACGTCTGGAAAACATGTCAAAGATAGAGCGTACTTTTATAAAGATTGACTAAGCATTACAATATACATGTATATATATAATCAAATTATCAAAGACCTCCTTACGTTTCTTGCTGTCAGATGTAAACAGGCAATAACCTAGTTTCATTAAGAATGATGTGCAAAATTCATCAAAATTAATATTTTCTTGGACATTCATACAATTACAAGATTTTAACCTAAAAGCTCACATATATAAACATAAAACAGAATGTTTGTTTCATCACTGCAACAAAGCCATGCTTACCTTGTTAAGGCTGACCAGGATGTGAAGTATGCGGACAGCAACATTCCAACGTAACAGCCGGTCCATCCACAACTAAAGAATGGAGATAGGGAAATTCTTTTAAGTCCCATTTTGCCAAAAATGTACGGTAGGCAATAATGACCCCTTAAGATCTTATTGTTTAATCAATACATATGAACTTTTTCATTCAATCATGGGAGAATTTTAAACATCTGATCCCAATTTCTTCAAACTTCTTAAATCCCTCTTACAGAATTAAGCTAAGCTCACTATTTTTGTTGTTCTATAATATGCGTTATATTTACTTCTTGAAGAGAGCTTTTAGAAGTTACCGGTATATAGGAATAATCTGTATGATAATCAGAAAAAAACATTTTTCATAAATAAAAGTCTATTTACAGTATGTATTTTGGCTAATTGAAATAAGCGACTAAAGCCTGTTAAGCTTAAGATGTTTCGAGAATTTAGGGCCAGATTTACACCTCAAGATTGGATTGTAAGAGCTTCAAATCACCACTGTCAATTTTAGACAGCCATTGAAGACTAAAAGTTTAGTTCCTAAGATTTGAATAAAGTCAACGGACAGTCATATTAAGGTCATTGCCACATACATCCATGATATCTGTCTGTTTGGCAGGTGGAATTGCCTTGCTGGCTTCTATCAGCTCATAAAACAGCACCCTATAGTAAACTGGGTAGGAGGACCTGGAATATAGCAGACAATCTTAAACCAGTGATTTTTTCAAAATAAATTTTCTGTGTCTTTTTAAACAAGATAAGTCCCAAAAGGTTACTAACTTATAATTGATTTAAAATTCTGCTCTTTTTATTCGGCAATAAATTAACCAAAAACAATTACTGTATAGGAATGACTACTTTAAAAATAGTACTCAGTACTCTACCATCACTCAGATCACCACAAACATTGTAAATGTTTAACACAGCCATAACTTTTTGTTTGCTTTAACGAACAACCCAGGAGCAAACGACATAAACAATGACAATTAATTTAATATTTACTGCTGAACATTTCCAAAGCCTGGAAAGTACAAGAAAACTATACCTGTTAAGAGTGGGGAAAGATGCAGCACAGCCATGTTTGTCCGTCTCCAGCAGTTCTGGAATGGCCTTGGTTGCTATGGTTTCAATGGCCGTCAGTGGATCCTCGCTGTGGGTGATGTACATCCTGTAAGGGGAATATCAATACTTGACCTGGGTACTTTTAGTGTGAGTTCAGGACATGACACATTCAGCTCATGATATAAGATGTTGTTGTTTAATGGAGAGAAACCACACTTGGTATGAATGCACTAGATGATAGCATTAGAAAATATACATGTTCCAGTTGCATACTCTTCAACACTGCAAAATTGCACATAACATATGATAAAGTAAACCCTTCAAAAAACTTCATAATTTTTTTCAATGGATAATACGGACATATTCATAGCCTAAAAATTGAAAACTAGACCTATCACAGAAGTGATTACTACCCCGCATGCCACCTTGACACAGGATGTTTTAGCTTGACTCAGGCAAATATTGAAATAAAAATCTTAATTCATGTTTGAAGATTATAAGAAGGAAAATCCTTATTTCCATGAAAATCAATCTAAATCCTTTAAAATAGACAAAGTCATATGATGGTCATTACTGCAAAATTATTTTGAAATCCAAAAGTCAATGACAATGTTATGGACCTGACACAAACCACCATCACTAGTCAAGTGACGAGTTGTGCGGTGAACATGACCTTGAAGCTAGGGATGTGGGTCTTGGGCACGACACATCGTCATCTTATGGTGGTCACTTCTGCCAAATCTCGTAGTCTCACAATGAATGTCAAAGTTAAAGAAGGGACATGAAGGACAGACGATTTAAATGGACAGTACATGAGTACATGCTTCAAATGATTCGTCATTGCCCTGTCTGTATGTCCCCCCAAAAACGACAAATCAGTTGCACATAAGCTTCATACAACACTCAAATTTAGTGAAATGTTGCCACACTTCAGACCTTTCGCCTGACGAATCCACCATTGCTTACTACCAGTGCCACGATGGTTACTGGGAATATTTCCGCATGCTTTTAAATCACGCAACTGTCTTGCGTAAACAGTCTAAGAGTTTGTGAACGTTTACAGCCGAAAAACGACATGACACTGTCTACACATGTAAACGTGGGAACTGTAAGTGACTCCTTTAAAGCCCTGACTTCTCTTTCACTTATCTGCCACAATCTCACCCACTGAAGCTGTTTAGTTTTTCTTTGAGTGGGATCTACATTAGTAAACAATATCACATACATAACTGCTCTAAAAAGAAAGCACAGGGAGGCACTCACTTGATAAGGAACTGTAGCTGCTCATTGAACTTTGCCCCCTTTGCTCTCTCCCCACTAGAGTCTTTCCACTCTCGCTTCAGAAACTCTTCCGTAAGGGGCACTGGGGTATGATGAACAATAAGTTGAAAGTAAATATCATAGATTGTAAAGCAAATCTGTTCTCCAACTTAATCATAATATGTTAAACCAAAACATTTGTCAACTACTAGAATACCAACTCCGATATTAGAAATACCCAAAATTGTGGGAGAAAAAAGCACAAATATCCTGTAGAATAAAACAAATCTGCTTGGAAATCATTAAGCTGTCTTTCATATTTTCAATCTCTTACATTTTACATAGAGTTCAACTTGAACAGAAGGAAAAGTACATCTATTTCAAGTTCAATGCTTGTTCTCACCTAGTTTACTGTACAGTCCCTTGTCATCAGTCTTCTCCGCAAGTGCTGTAAGCAATTTCAAAAGGGTGACTGCAGTTTGCACATCAGGGGCAGTGCTGGCAAAGTTCGCCACATACTGCATTGCCAACCTGGTAGGAAAAAATAAGCTCAATTGATATGCAGAAGGGGTGTTATATGGGAGTTATTGTTTTTCAGGAAACATACCCACTTCAATTTTCAATTAATAACAAGAATGCTAACTCTCACAAAATATATCTGTCCTCTTTTTTTGGCAAGCACATTTGGTGATGACCTTTTTTTGTCAATTCAAAGGCCATAACTCGACAGAGATTTAGACTTTCTGGTTAAGTATCAAACTCCACCAAGTTATTTGTGACAATAAATAGTTTGCCCATGTAAGGTCATGACTGAGATGCATTGCCAAAGTCAGAGCTTGAGCACTGTCAAGTCTTTATGTATTTGTCAATTCAAGGGCCATAACTCTATAGAGTGACATGGTCTTTCCGGTATCAAACTTGGCCGAGATATTTTTACCATAAACATGGCAATTAGGTTTAGTGATGATTCGCTGAAGATGGAGAGCAGCCAGCCATTCTTTTTTTTTTTGTCAATTCATGTCTATTACTGTGGCAAGGTAAATTACTTGTTCAAGATAATTTGCCAAGTTGGATGATGATTAATGCACATTGGCCAAAGTTAGTATGTGGACACAACCACTTTTGTATTTTTTGTCAATTCAAGGGCCTTGACTTGACAGAAACATTTTGGCTAGGTATCGTAACTAACCAAAATATTTTGCCCATAATTATGTTGACCAAATTTAGCTGTCACTTTCCAATTCTTTAATTTTTAATCAATTCAATACCCATATCTTTGGTGTTACTGGGACCTTTCGGCTTGTTATAAAACTTGGCTTGGATATTTTGCTAGTAAACATGATGGCCAAGTTTATTGATGTTGGTGTACATGTACCAACATAAGAGAATAGATAACTTTTGAAGACAAGCTGCCGTCCACAGGTGTTCCAATCATACATCCTGTCATGTTTGATGAGAGAATGGGCATAGAAAAAGCACAAATTCATTAACACTACACGGAATTATCAGACAGAGACTTACCCTACATTACTCCTCTAATATACCATCTTTCCTACACATTATACAACCCCACAAAACCCATTTAGCCAAGTCAGTTGGCCAGATACCTATCCACTCCCCCTAACACCACATCCACACCACCTACTTGATGACATCTTTGAAGACCATCTGGGAGGGGCCACCCGGTCTGATCCTCTTCACTAGCACTCCCAAGGCCTCTTTTAGTAGGCTTCGGTTCTCCATCATCTGGAAACCAGTCCTGAAATTTCAAGGATATGTTCAAGACTTGTTTATATTTTTAACATACTAACTTAAATGCATGACAGTTAAATCAGAATGCCTAGTAAGAATAATTACTGCAGTATATATGTAGCTAGGTGGAGGAGTGGCTGCTTCTTACAGGGGGATGGATAAATTTCCTAGTATTGCCTTCTCATACAAATACCATATTAAAAGGTAGCAAAGACTCCATTGTCCTGCCTTTGGCATAAGAGGGTGTAACTGAAATATTGTAGCCGTTTTTTTTTATTAAACCATTCTTGAATGTTAAAGTACTGGTATATATGTTTACCATGAGAATATTGTAAGGAGCGTCTGCAGAAGCAGGTGGAAACAAGATCCGGTCACCAGGGCCTCCAGGCTGTGGCTGCCCGGTCCATCAAGGACACCATCATTTTCCGATATCAGAGCCTGAAAGTAGACAGAAATAAAATAAACAAATTGTTTTATAAATTTTAACCTAAATTTAGTATAAGTTAAATTCATTTAAAGAATTGTGTATTCAACTTGTGCAAGCTCAAGAGTATTATTGTAATATAACAATATCGTCAGAATTTAAGCTGGCATAAATGGCTAAAGTTGAAAGTTCAGACACTCTAAGAGGGTACCTCTACATGCACGAACATTTATCTCATTTTCAATGGCAAGACTATCGTATTATGAAAATACCAGCCATTGTCTTTTTCAATGGATAGTTTACTTAATTATCCAAATAGACAATTACCTTATGGCACAGCGATTTAAAATGGGTAAACCGGTTTGTGAGCAAATAAGTCTGCTTTTTCTAGTATTTTTTTTTTTATTTATTTATTATTGAATAATTAAATAATTGTCAAAAAATTATAAATTCATTAGTTCTACAACAAATATTACACTGAATAATAAATAGTGCTGAAGAATAAAAGAACAAATCGAGAACATCCGGGCTTTTATCTCAGTGACGCCATCTTGAAAAACGAGATTGTTCCAATTAACCTTGAATTTAGGGAAGGTCAGGCATATTACATGTCACATTTTGTAATAATTACCGATTGATTGTCTAGTCAAAAACATACAGATTATTTCTTGTCTGAAAGGTATGTATTACAATGTTTAAATACATTCAATCATGCTTATACATTATATTTCTACTTACATTTATGATATTGATATACCTTCGCAATTGTGTAAACTCGTGGCACTATAAACAGGCTTATTACAAGACGGTTGTAACTCACAAAAGTCCCCCTCCAAGTCCGTTTTTACCCTTTAAATTGTTTACACTCCTGTTGCAGTAGTTAAAACTAGAATAAGCATGCAAGGCCTGACCTGGTAAAATGCTTCATGGGCTTTCCCAAATTCTAAGAAGTTATATAGCAGTAATTGTTGAAAATGATGCCTAGCAATTGTATAAAAATCGGGCTGGTTCATTTAGAAGTCAAGTTTTGAATTTTTTTTCAAATATTATCTTGAAACTCAACTAAAACTGTCAAAATAGGAATCCGAGCTTTTTTATCTAAAAGACTTATTTTGAATATTGCTGACTGTTTCGCATTATTTACACTTCGATGCCATTATAACCCTTCTCTGTTAACATAATGTTATTAACACTCCTGCCACTACTGTTAACCCTTTCGACACTGTTGTCATACCTCCATTCGCCGTTATTTTCGCTTCAGTCATTGTAATTTTTAACTGCCATCCTCGTAAACAGCCTGTTATTTGTTCTGTATCAACTCTTTTGCCACAAATATTGCTCTCCTAACCTGTCCTGTTGAAATCACTATAAAATTTCCATAATAGCTACTAACATTGTCGTTATGACCATCGCTCGAGGTCGGCATTACCACTTTTGTCTCAATCAAAGTGACTAAACAACTAAATGCTGTTTAAATTACACGGTAGCATGTCTCCCCTCATATTATTCCTTTGGGTCAGCAGTTTTTATACAATGTTTTATAGGAGGGCTGACTGTATTTTTTGCCAAAACCAAATACAGTAAAACTGCGGTCGTTCGAACAAGCAGTGGTTCGAGATCCGGCGTTCCCTCGAGGTCGGAGCTTGGTCCCGAACTTTTTTCCTTCTATTTTCATATAAAATATTCCTACGCTGCATCGAAACCTAATTATGTCAAGGAGTCGAGCAATATACTCGGTCCCAAATACACAAATCATGCACAAAACCTTATGGCTCCCTCGAGGTCATAATTGCACACTTTTTTCCAAACGCGCGTTCCAAAATAAACAAACAATTGCTAGGTATTAAAATTTTCGCAAGTTGTAAAAATTGCAATGAAAGTTGAAAGGCAATTTGATAAGGTGTGAAAAACCGTTTAACACTGTTAACGCATGACCGATATTAGTTGATATGGGCATTTTAGAAGATAATTATGAGAAGTTAATGATGAGAAGTTAATTGTGAGAAATGTAAATGAGTAATAAAAATATGAATAAACACTACCATATCGATCCTACATTGGAATCTATGAAAAGAATTCCTTCTTGTCACTTTGTTATGCAATATGGCAATTTTGTAAAAATAAAAAAAATCTATTCATTTATTGATATTTCTTTTACATTTTATATTTAGTATACATATAGTATACCACAGCCTTTGAACATATGAGCGATTTCCACAACGCAACACATAATCGATGTCTTAGTAAACAGACGACTTCAAACTTAAAATACACTGAAAGATATTTCATAACAGACTGGAGAATTGAAAATCAGGTCCTTGAAACAACGGTTCCCTCGAGGTTTAGGCTCGGTCCCCGGCGACTTTGAGCGATCGCAGTTTTATTGTAAAACTAAAAGTAACTAGAGATTGCTTTTTTGAAAAAGCGCTTGTCTCCCCTATTGTGTGGTCATATCTGAGAAAAAATAAATGATGGACATGAAATTTGTAATAAGGGACTGGAGATGAACCAACAGTGAAGTTTGGTTTATTCACCCGTTTTAAATAGTGAATATCTACTGTGACCTTGACCTTTGACCTACTGATCTCAAGTCATCTACTAGTCATGACCAACTAGCATACCAAGTATGAAGTTCCTGGGCGCAAGCATTCTTTATTTATTGAGCCGAAATGAAGTGTGACTTACAGACTGACTGACTGATCTCAAAATCAATAGGGGTCATCTACTAGTCATGGCCAACTAGCATACCAAGTATGAAGTGCCTGGGTGCAAGCGTTCTTAAGTTACTGACCAGTCACCATTTCTTCACCTCAAGGTCACGGTGAACTTGACCTTTGACCTACTGATCTCAATATCAATAGGGTTCATCTACTTGTCATGACCAACTAGCATACCAAGTATGAAGTTCCTGGGTGCAAGCTTTCTTTAGTTATTGAGCGAAAACTGTTTCTTCAACTCAAGGTCATGGTGACCTTGACCTTTAACCTACTGATCTCAAAATCAATAAGAGTCCCAAGTATTAAGGTCCTGGGTACAAGCGTTCTTTAGTTATTGAGCAGAAACCATTTTTAAGCTTAAGGTCACTGCCAAGATTGTTTTTTACCTGAAGGTAACCTTGACCTTTGACCTTTTGATCTCAAAATTAATAGGGGTCATCTACTTTTCATGAACAACTAGCATACCAAGTATGAAGTTCCTGGACCAAAAGGAACTTTAGTTATTGAGCGGAAACCGTTTTTTTCACCCTCAAGGTCACGGCGACCTTGACCTTTGACCTAGCGATCTCAAAATCAATAGGGTTCATAATTATACTAGTCATGACCAACTAGCATACCAAGTATGAAGTTCCTGGGTGCAAGCGTTTGTTTAGTTATTGAGTGGAAACAAAGAGTGACGTACGGACGGACTGATTGACAGGGAAAAAACATAATAACTGTATGTTTCATTTTTTTTACAAGCTGAAGATCGGGTTTTCCAAGCGCCCGAAATAAAAATGAGTAACTTCACTGTGTGATGGTCCTTAACAAATGTGTGAAGTATAAAAGGAATTAAATGTAAGGTATTGGAGTTATAAGTGGAAATGCCAACTTGCCCTAAAACTTTAACCTTTTAAGACAACAGACAACAAGCCATCACAAATTGAGCTAAACTTGAGCTGTAAATGTTCAGAAAATTTTCCTTGCCTTATTTAAATGATAATAGGTTAATAAAACATACCCAGATATATCCATTCTCTTAAATCAAGTATTGGCAGAGATATAAGAAAGCTTATAAATACTTTAACTTAATAAATTTGTACTCATTCATTTATCTGATTTTCTATAGGTTATGAATTAAGTTTCAAAACAGGAATCAAATATCGAAGACAAATTAATGCTTTGTCAATTAATTTGTATGGCTTTTAATAAATCATACACCAAGTAGTATGTTTTAAAATTTCTTTTCTATCACAGCCAATGTTAAAGCCCATAACTGCATTTAACAAGCAATAAAATATAAAACATTTAAAAAGAAATTTACATCATGATGTTTAGAAATAAAATAATTTTTCAAATGTTCAAAAGAAATAAAAAGTTTAGATCCGTTAAAGAATAATATTTGGATTTTTTGATATAAGGCCTATACAACTGGACTACTGTGGCATCAATACAATATGTTACCAGTGTTAAATAACACTATATAAAACACAATTTATGAACATATCATCATTGGTCAACATTGCAGCAAAAGTTGTCAACTTTCAAATTACTGTTTTACATGTTAAGTGAACATACATATGAAAAGTTTTATCAAAATATTTGTCAATATTTTTGCTATCAGGCAGATAAGGTTAATTAATATGAAGCATTCAACCAGTTATTTCTTTCTTAATTCATAACAACTATACTGACCAAAGCTAATACTGTGAAATCATATATATTCGTTGCACATTAATTTTCGTGGATTTCGTGGGTTGGCTTAATTTAACACCCTTACTGTGTTTTCAAAGTTTGCAAAAATACTTCATTGACATTCAATGGCTTCACTATTTTATGTCTTGATATGGTTGCATCATTATTAATGACTTAAATTACCGATCAAGCGATAATTGACATGGATATTTGCGTGAATTGACGTATTGGACTACTGTAGTGTCATAAACTGTGAGACATAGACAACACCTAGCAGGAGATGCGCATGGTGAATTTGCTGACAATAAAGGATCACAGTTTTGATGATTGATTTCTTTTCAAAAAAATAAAAATCCACGAATTTAAGTACCAACGAAATTGTCCTTTTTCGGAAAACCACGAAATATCAAGCCCACGAATATAAATTATTTCTAGGTATTGACTTTAAATTTGAGCTAATTCATGAGTGATGACTACCTGAAATTTAATTTCTGCATTTTAAGACCTAACTTGATTTTCATTTAAACACTAGTTTACAATGTTTCGTATGAATAGTTGCATAACCTGTCAACCAGCTAGATGAAAAATGTGCTAATGTAAAGATAACAAATTCATATAAAACAAGAAATTTTAATATGCTTCCCTGAATGACAAAGTGAAGTCCGGAAATAAACAACTTTACCTTTATGCATTCATGCAGAATTCCATCATGATTAAACTCTTAAGTGTGACCTTGAACTTTGAGGTAAGGTCGTGGGTCTTGCATGCAACACATCACAAAAAAAAATGTGCAATTTCACTTTAAAGTCCCTCTGTGCATGACAAAGTTACAGCCGTTTTGCCTTACAGCGGTCACAGACAGCTATACCCCCCGCCTCATGGGGGCATTTTTGGTAACGAAAGCCAATCAATGGTAAGGGTAATTTCTCAGGAACATAAGAAATGTGTAAAATTAAAAAAGGGCAATAACTCTTCCTAAAAGAATCCCTTTATGAAAGCCCGTAGACAATTTCAAATGTAAAATAAACAAAGGGCAATAACTCTTTCAAAAAAGGTCAAATCGCAAAAGCCTGACAATATGCGCTGCATCATGGCGAAGAAACCAATTTTAATTGTAATATAAGCAAAGGGCAATAACTCTTTCAAAAATGGTCAAATCGCAAAAGCCAGACAATATGCGCTGCTTCACTTTATGATCATCAATCTGTGAAAGTTTGGTAGAAATGCATGAAAAACGTAAGAGGAGTTGTGAAGAAACCAATTTTAAATGTTATATAAGCAAAGGGCAATAACTCTTTAAAAAAATGTTCGAATCCGGAAAGCCTGACAATATGCGCTGCTTCACTTTATGATCATCAATTTGTGAAAGTTTGGTAGAAATCGCATGAAAAATGTAAGAGGAGTTGCGAAGAAACCAATTTTAAATGAAAAATAAGCAAAGGGCAATAACTCTTTCAAAAATGGTCGAATCCGGAAAGCCCGACAATATGCGCTGCTTCACTTTATGATCATCAATCTGTGAAAGTTTGGTAGAAATCGCATGAAAAACGTAAGAGAAGTTGCAAAGAAACCAATTTTAATGTGAAATAAGCAAAGGGCAATAACTCTTTCAAAAATTGTCGAATCGGGAAAGCCCGACAATATGCCCTGCTTCACTTTATGATCATCAATCTGTGAAAGTTTGGTAGAAATCGCCTGAGAAATGTAAGAGGAGATGCAAAGAAATGAATGTGGGACGGACGGATGCACGCACGCAGACGCACGGAATCGCGCCAACCATTACTTTATCCCCTCGCCTTTTCAAGGCGGGGGATAAAAAACACTGAAAAAACAGGACTGAAGGACAGACATACAGCCCACACAGTGCAATTTTAATACGTCCACCTTTTGGAGCATAAAAAATATCAAAAAGAAGAAAATCAAAATGGCAGTTTTTTGTGGATGTTTCATGTCCAAGAAAAGTACAGAACAAGAGCTGTCCTAGGACAACATGCTCGACTATATGCTGCATTGTCTTATAATACAATAGGTGAGTTTGACGCCGCCCTCATGCCAGCCGGGCCAAACAAGTATACATCATTCTAATAACCAGGTTTCTGTTTAGTTGAAGATATAAAAAATATGCCTATCAAAAGCAATTTGAAAAAAATCAAGGGCCATAATTTGTATTCAGAGTTATGAAACCTAACAGTAATTGTGCGATGGTGGTTACCAACTTTGTGAGGTATCAAGTCAATTGAATGAAGAGTACAGAAGTAATTTGTGAAAACCTCAACTTGCCCTTTAGGTAAAAACCCCATTTTGCCTCATAAAGCAGAACTCTCACAGATAATTATACTGTTGTTTTTTTTTTTACTTTTTATTTTTTGTCTTGGAAGTAGTAAATTTTTGTGTAAATATCTGCAAACCAGTGATGAAAGACTGCTGACAAAAGATCAGATCACAGATCAGATTTTCATATTTTCATTCAAAATTTAATGTTTTATGGCTTAAACCGTTACTAACTGTTTAAGAAAAATGCATAACACATCAATTTTGGAGCAGAACTATGAAAATCTGTGATCTGATATTTTGTCTTTTACCACTGGTTTGCAGATTTTTACGCAAAAAATTGCTAATTCCAAGACAAAAAATAAAAAATTGTCAAAACATTCAATCTGTGAGAGTGCGGCTTTAACTTGAACCAGGCACAATGTTCTCTAAAACTTTATCCTTAGTTCCTAAGTCAATCAGGGGCCATAATTTGTATGTAGGATAATATGGAGTTGTGTAACCTCAATGTGTGATGGCTCTGAACAACTGTGTGAAGTATTAAGTGAATTGAATGAAGGGTAATGGAGTTACAAGTGAAAATGCCAAATTGCTCTTTAACTTTAATCATACGCTGACGCCGATGCCGAAGCCAGAGCCAGGGTGAGAAGTAAAGACTCCTTGTTCTTCGAAAACTTTAGCTAAAAAACAACAGCACAAAAGCACACATTAAAAGTCCATATGGTATATATGCATACAATTATTGATGCAATGTTTTGAGTAACATGATCTCTGACGTGTACATCACATACAACTAGAAGGACACATATCCAAACCAACACAAACCATTTGAACAGTTGGCACAGTCCATCACAATCACTAGAAAGTCAACTAGCCATCTCCATCTCTTCCTCAGTTCATGTGGTTATGACATTTAAAGCAAGTCACATGACCCTCATAATAATTATCCTCAAAGTCCTATTTACCCATTAATACAAGAAATTCATTAAATTTTAAAATCACATGTTTGTTACATTAATATCATTTTTGGACTTCAGGTTGATAAGAAAATGGGATCAGTTTCTTCTAAATGGAACAGGAGAAGAGATGGTTCCACTTCAGTACAAGTTCTGAACAGAGGTTGTATAGATGTTCATAATAATGTTATATTATAAGGCCTAATAAAAAAAATGTCTGTTTCCTGTAACCCAAGTGACCGTAATTTTTTACCGCCGACCGCAATTTTTTTATGACCCAAAATTCGAAAAGTCAGATTTTTAGTGATCTCTGGCCTGTGGTGACAACGATTATTTAAATAATTTAGTCGTGTCCGAACTTGTTGCATAGTTATAAACGTTTCCTGTTTGACAAGTTGAAACAATTGCAAAAAGCTTATTGGCTGTGACATTAAACTGCACATACACATCTATTTTTAACTCAACTTTTTTTTTCTCAACACATACTATCAAAGAGAGTTCTCACAATTGACTCAATATGAGTTGAAAAAATATTATATAATTATTATGTATAATGCAATGATATGGCAGTTCCTTCAAACTGATAAAATTATTGATTGTTTGGCAGGTCCTCAACAGAACCTGGCCCAAGTTGGACCCAGCACTACACCAATTCATACTGCAAGTGGACAGAATACTTCTGGAGGAAACATCCAAAACACTGCCAGGCATGGCACTGAACAAGGTGGGATAACCTGTGGGAAACAACCTCGCACTTAGCTTTTATTCTTTCTCAAAATTAAAAAAAAATTTTTTTTGCCCACTCTTATCTCTGATGTCTTGTACAAAATAACAACATCAGCTAAACATATCGCACACACAGGCGTTTTTCCGGCTAGTAACTTTGCAAAAGCACAAAAGCTTTTTCACTTACTCAAAAATATAGTCATATTACCTGTTTAAATTTTCAAAATTCTTTGTTTTTGGGCAGGGCACCATTAAAAGAGTTTGCGTATATTTATATATATACATACGTATTGCAATGATATTGCAGTTCCATAAAAACTGATACAATTATTGATTGTTTTGCAGGTCCTCCCCAGAACCTCGCCCAAGTTGGACCCAGCACTACACCAATTGTTACTGCAAGTGGACAGAATACTGCTGGAGGAAACATCCAAAACACTGCCAGGCATGGCACTGAACAAGGTGGGATAACCTGTGGGAAACAACCTCGCACTTACCTTTTATTCTTTCTCAAAATTAAAAAATATTTTTTGCCCACTCAATTCTCTAACATCAGCTCAATTCTCTAATATCCCGCACACAGGCCCTTTTCCGGCTAGTAACTTTTCAAAAGCACAAAAGCTTTTTCACTAGCTTGAAAATATAAATGGTCATATTGCCATTTTGGAGTTTTTAAAAATCTTTGTTTTATGGGTGGCCACCCTCAAAAAGAATATGCATGTTGTTATTTTGAAAGTCATTTTTTGATTGAATGTAAATGTTTTGAGGCAACACTACACCAAAAATCTGCAAAAGTACTGAAACTATTTTTAGAATTGTAACAAGCCTTCCTGATTGATACTCCATGTAAACAGTAATCTTTCTAAAGATTTTCTGTAATCAATACTCTCTGCATTGATTTCAAATGTCATCACCAATTTGAGGTGTAAAGGCCTCGTTGGAGATATTATACCGCTATAATGACAAGAAAAAAGTTGATGCATAGTATCTAGTCGATGCACTTGCCAGAGTGTTACAGGGCCTTTTAAAAGTAGGTTTTTTATCGACATGCGCATTGTCATAATATGCAAGATCTTCTTTTATTCAGCAATGTTATTGGTTACTTAGATTCAAATTAATATGAATAAAACCTTGCCTGACACAAAATGTGATTATTTCTGAAAGTAATGCCGAAAAATAAGTACTTTATAGTTGTGGAACTATTTAGCATACAGCGTATTAGTGTGATACAAATAGCTCCAGAGCTGAAGGCACCTAAGTGATGAATAAGGGAGGTGATTATTTTCACAGAAATGGCTAACCCAATGGGTCTACCATTCAATGCCTCGAACATACCATATATGATGAAGGTGTAAATGTAACCAGGATGCTTGTGATATAATTTTTAAAACTTGTCTGATAAACCTAATTAATGTCATGGTGCCATAAGAAACCAGCCTGTTAATTTGTTTGTCACTGATCTTGTTCCTGTACTTTATATTACAGCATTTAATAATATTGCAATACACACGCCATCAAATGCATTATATATATCCTTTACAGGGCAGGCCGCTCCGATCATAAGGGAGCAAATCAATCCAGATTACTTTGCTGACAACTTGCCAGGAGCTGTCCAAAGAGATTTATCTTCTGTGAGCCTCCGTAGTGGCCCTCTGCCTGAACCAAATCTTCTTAAAGATTTTTGAAACTATATCATTCAATGAGATATTTTTCAAGTGAGGTGTTAATTCTAGGCAACTTTTTTTGTATCTTGAATGTGTTCTTTCTAGTGATGCAAATGAATGGCAAGAAAATTCAGTAATTCTTTCATTTAAATATTTTATTAACAAAATGAATCTCTTAGAAGTTGTAGCAAACTATTATTATTAGTGGTAGCGAGGGCCTTTTTACCCTTCTAAATAGATGTTTCCTGGCTACATTGTACTTTCCTAGCGACAGACCCTTTTTTATCCAAAGTTAGCCTCTGGAATTACCAATTTTCTGAAGAAATCCCAACAAAAATCAAAACATTTTGAACAAACAAAAAAGATATCAAATAATTACACTTACACCGCATTATTATTTGTAAACAAGGCAAAGGTAGATTTGCGAAGATCGTTAATTCCTGTTGAACGATGTTATGCGCCACAAGGGTCATTTATATCTGTAGGAGGATCCGCAGTATTCGCAGAGAGGGGTATTTTATTTTTCAAATTCTGCTTTACCTCACAGTCTCAATCTGGGATTGACCTTTACTCAAATTCCTCATGTACATCTGTTTAGATAGTAATACGTATTCTGCTATGATTGTTCACTAACACTTCTTTAAGGTCAAGTGCTAGTCAGAAATATAGTTGAAGAAGAGCCGTTGAGGTGTTCAACTTCCATGTTCATGAAAAAAGTAAGATTCAAAGGAATAAGAAGTTTTGCTAGGTTAGATTTCAAGACTTTCATATTTTTAGGTGATAAAACTAGAGCAACACTTAGGATATCTTAAGAAATTGTATCTTGTCAACTTGTTGTGTTCATATTTATATAAATGTTTAGGTTTGTAGTCAAATTCTCACTTTTAAAATGATACTCTTATTTAAAATCAAACCAGCAAACATAATTTTTGAGTGATAATCCTTTAACTACTTTCTCGATTATGCATTTATGGAAAATATCAATTACTGATTACAAACTTCGGTATATTTTTGCATTTAAAGTATAATGTTCACCTACTTGCCAGGGAGGGGGGTGGGGGTGGGGGTGGGGGTGGGTCACAGATAACTATTTAATCATATTTTTATTTTGCCTAGGACGGTGAATTTTGACGCCATATGTTGTTAAAATGTCATTATTTTACCAGTTTTAAAATAAAGTTTAAATTTGTGTTTCCCTGTATATTCACTACTCCTCTTCCTGATTTTATCACTCTAGATTTCAATATTATTAGGCCAAATAAAAAAATAGGTCCGTTTCAGGTTACCCGACACCCTATTTTTTTCCCGCCGACCCTAACCTATTTTTCCCTGAAAAAAAAATGTGATTTGGGTACGAAAACCATTTGTTACGGAATGTTTACGAAAAGTTGATCATATTAGAGTTGGATTTCTGATTGTATTTACCGTAAATATAAATAATTATTTTTTTCGCTATCCGAATTCATTGAAAATAACCATTTTTACATTTCATCTCCATGTATGTTAAACCTGCCTTTTTTCTTCATGTCTGCATTTTACCACTTATTAATTTATCCGTAGTTATGGATATAACGCCTTTAAGTGTAACTCCTTCATCAAGTTAATTAAAATCCTATTCAACACCATTTTATACATGCATTGAAATGAATAAACACCTTTTATCAGCTTCAGATCAAACAGTCACACTGTGTGACGTCACATAACCCACGAGGATCTCGTGGAGAGCATGGATATTGTTATGCAGGATGTGTCTGGGTGGTGTTTTCGATTGTAACTTAAGTATTGCATTTCTAACTTTAATTCATCACATTAAATAGTTACCTGTATCATTGAAAGTGTTGTTTTTTATTGTTCTTTTGATGTTTCATTGAGTATTACTGTACGATTGTTGCTTCATAAAGTCTATATTAAAAGTGTGGTACAAGTTTCAAAGTTTATTGGCGGATCGTTTTACAAACATGTCATGTCTGTGTTTTCTTAATCCCTTGATTGCCCTTGTTGTTTCTTTAATCCTCCATTATATACATCACACTTCCTTTTCAACAGGCAATAAATCGTTTAGGATGAGTAGTAACTAATTAACTTGTCACAGTGATGTATACTGTTAGGTATTCTAGCCAGGCAAATACATTCTAAGGATAAAGATCAATAATCTGTTGTCTGTGAGACTTAGTAACTGTAAAGTCATAATCGATGTCCTTTGGGTGTACGAAAATTAGGTAGTCACTACTCAAAATAAATTATTTTTGAAATTAATAATGGGTGTCCGAATTTTTAGTGTCCAAACTCTAAGGTGAATTACTTGTGTGACAGGTATATTTCAATTCTTGAACTTTATTTTCTCGGATACAAATGTGTCAGATACTGACTTTCGGATTGATATGTCAGACTTAAGTGTGCAATTTTGGCAATAAAACCTGTATGTTACTTGTTCTTCAAACCTGAACCCCGAGGTCCTCTTGACAGCATTGAGGTTTCCTTGGCTTATGGCTTATATGGTAAATTTGCTGTCCCACTCTCCATGTAATTATGTAACAGGCAGGTAAGCATACTACAGCGGGTGATTGAAAGCAAAAGGGTGCATAAAGATAAGTAAAACCGTTCCTGGAAAGTCTTTAATAATAAAAGAGTGGTGTACCATAACTTAGTTGAAATCCAACCATCATTGTCAAAGTATTTAACCAGACAAATAAAGATTGTTTCATTTGAAGCATGGAACATGTTTAAAAACTGCTGATAAACCTGAAAATTGATGACTTTTATTTTTGGTACAGTCTGAGTCAATAGTTACTGAAATCGATATTGGCAGCGTTACCAGAAACGCACCTATTTTTTTATTTGGCCTTATAATATCTCTTCTAATATCCAGGCAATACATGACCTGTTGTGGGTAAAATACATGTCAGTTATTTTGGTTGCAGATTTGCCATTTATATTTTATTCTATCTTGAATAACACCCATTTCACTGTTGGCCAATACAAAAAGACCAAGTATGTCATCACTCGCTTGTTATCCAGTTAAAATGTATTTAAAAATGATTTTTGTCACGGATTTTTTTTTTAAATTAGGGCTCCAAAGCAAAATTGCTTTAAGTGTAACTTATTATGAACTTCACTTCAGCTAAAATTTACTAGTGTATAAGAAGGTCCCTGATGTATACCTGGAAGAAACCACTAGCAGCCTCGAGGTGGTTACAAAGTGCGGGCATCAACTTGACAGCATTGGTGGCCACTTGCAGGGGAGACAACACATCTAGGCCAGAAAAACCAACCTTCTTCTCTCCTTTAACCTTTTAATGTAAATTTAAGTACAAATGTAATGATAAAAATTACCCATACAGGCATTTCAAAAACTACAAGAGAAATGTATATGGTTGATACACACACAACTGACAATAAGCCAACGGGAACACTGCTTGTGATTGCCAATACTTCTCCATTTTAGTCAGTCCATAAAATGGAATATTTCCATAATAATTAAAGCCCGAGTGATAGGTCTTGATACAGCAAGCATACTGCTACTGAGAGCATGTGTACTCTCATGAGAACATTTTTGGCCAATGTTAAAAGTTTTGCATAATATTGCCACTAACAATGAGTTTTCCATGATAACAGACAAGATTAGTTTAGCATTTTCATAACATGGTTCAATACATGACCCATATCAATCTTCAACATCAAAATAGGAATCTTTCAAAAGCTTTTTATTTTATAGTTTCTCTGTATTTAAGTCCTCAACATTAAAGCGACAATTTAATCATTTTGCTCCTAAATCAGGTAGCAGAACAAAACTACTTTAACACAAGAATCCCTCAATGTTAAAGCTAACTTAAACCTTGAAGAACGTTTTCCTCTTGGTGGCTGAAGCCAGGAGGGAGTGGTCCAGTTTCCTACACAGGTCTTCCATCAGGTACTGTATCTGGGGCATCTGTAGAGACAGCTCTGTCACCATCTAAAGATACATACAAGAACACAGTGGATTTTAATTCACTAACCCCAACAGCTTCGTGGTAAGGTGATTCAATCCCCAGCTGTCATTTCAAAGATGCTACAATAAGATGCGCATCACTCCCTTGTCTGACACTTGACATTGCTGTATAATACTGATAGAAAAATAATCGAAGAAAGTATTTCTTAGTTAATTCCTTGTTTTGTTTTAAAACAGCACTGGCAATTAATGATGTCTATTTCCATAGTGTTGTTAATAATGGCTTCCCTATCTTTATGACTAGACACATTTTCTAGTAACTGCATCACAAATCATATAAGTGATAAAAAACACACTGTATGTTGATCACAATATGAGGAAGATTCACAAAGACAAAAAAGGCCATATTTCCATATTTACCTTAGTATTCTCCTCTGAGTCAAGTGAGGACCGGCTGATGGCTCCTGTCGCCAGAATTGTAAACACCTTGATGTCCAACTCCCTAGGAAGAAAGAAACAACTTATTACAGAAAAATGATTTGCATGATAAAATGATTTTGTTATGAAATGATTGGCCTCGTCAGACAAACTATTAATCAAGCCGCACTGATTAATAAAATACCCCTAGAGATGGAGCCAGGCAGTGTGACCTTGTCCGTGACCTCAGTGCTCTGGAGGGGCCAGGGTGCCTCCCAAAGTAGCTGGATGGTTAACTTCTCACCTTAAGACAGGCTTGTATGGACCACGGATGTTTTTTTACCCTGTCCTTGACCTCACTACTCTCAAGGGCCTTGGTACCCTCCTTGATGCCCTGGACAGGAAACTACTAACCTGAAGAAAGGCTTGTAAGGAGCCAGGCTTGTTATAACCTTATCCTTGAGCTCAGTGCTCTAAAGGGCCTTGGTACCGTCCTTGGTGCCCTGTATGGGAGACTACTTACCTGAAGAAAGGCTTGTAAGGAGCCAAACTTGGTATGACCTTGTCCTTGAGCTCACTACTCTCAGGGGCCTGGGTGCCTTGTTGGGTTCCCTGAAAAACAGAAGCAAATAAAAGGTTACATTACTGCATGAAAAACCCTTCATTCACTCAGCCTGCATTTAAATCTGAATCATTCTCCACAATGACATTTTTTTTAATTTTTATGACACTGTGTTTATAGGGAATATTATGTGAGTGGGTCAAGTCCATAACACACAAGACAGAAGGTCGATTAAATTGTACATTTGCGCAACTATCGAGAAGTGATACAATCCACAGCAACCAATTTTAGAGGGACATTTACCAGGTATGAAAGTAAATATTTCACCAAATCCCATTACAAACATTACGGAGATCTTCACACGAGTGCTTCCTGAAATCACACTGGTACATTTGTGTAAATATCATTACACATACCAGAGCAGTTGCATTGAGTTGTGAGCTGTCCCTGCTGTTATCATCACTGTCCCCCTGTGTTGCCTCTACTTTCTTTCCCTTCCTGTACAAATGAAACAGATAACACAATGTACAACAACTAGTATCTACCCATTGTGGTTGGGATTGCTCCTTCCTAACTTTATTCCCATACTTATTAGTTTGCATAGCATAGGGGCAGACATTGTATCTATAAGAGTGCATAGGACTAACACCAGTCTTACAGGCTTTCATCAATATAGTACACTCATGTTCAAGACGTGTTAAAGAGTATTCTCTTCTTAAATTTAAACTCAACTTACTTTGGCTTCTTGCCCCTTTTCTTGCCCTCTGCTTTCCCAGCAGCCCCTGCTGAGACCCCTGTGACCTTCACCTCATCTTCAAGGTCGAAACTGGCCAGTGGGGGCTTGAACCCCGGACACACTGTAAATAAAAGTGGCCATAAATTAAATTCATTAAAAAAAACCTAATAATAACATAACATGAATATGTAGTTGTGTAAACCAAGTATAGAAAACTTAGGAATTGATATGAAACCACGGATACCAGTGTTAAATACCCTAATGAAATTAGAATCGTTATACCATGTGTTAAAATAAAATATTTGTCATAAAAATTTACTCTACTAGAACATTCCACTGCAAGAACATTGAACAAACCCTACCAGCTAGGCACTGGAGCAGTATTTTCTGTAGCTCTGTGATATTCTGCAGGCGTGTGATGACCTTGCCCTTGATCTCCGGGTCAGAGATACCAGAAAACCCATTTACCATCTGAAAATATTTTAAAAGGGCATTGAAAGCAGACCTCATTAAGGGAACTTGTTTAACCCTTTAGCACATAGACAAGTGGCCAGATTGCACCTCCCAGTCAATAGCCATCTTACTGATAAGCAGTCCTTAACTGTACGGGTACTTTTCAGGATATTCGAAAATGAGCAATTGAATACAGCAGTATGACCTTAAAATCAATATTACTCCAAATAATTGTTTCCAAATCTTTTTTATGTGAATACATTTTTTATAGATAATTGAATTATCTAATAAATGGTGTCAATGATGAAATATAAAATTATTTTATTTCATCTGTGAATGCATTTCCAAGATGGAATTGTAACATTTCTTTGAAATGTCATAATTGCATTAAATCAAAGGGTAATAATATGCTGGGATTGATCTAAATTTTATTACCCCTATCATAAAAAAGACCTATCTGGATTAAAAAGCCGACAATTGATGTTCTTGTGTATAATACACAGAAATGTGGCAGGAATATCCGGTGTCATCCAGTTCAGAGATCCAGTTCAGAGTGTCTGTTTAACTTTATTACCCCCTCATAAAATTCTTTACAAAAAGAAAGCCGATAAATGTTTTCAAAGTAATGAATAAAAAGAGCTAAATCATCAAACGCTTGCACAAATGTTGTTTACTTGACCTATTTTACAGCCGGAACCATGCTGGCCATCGATTAGCTCAGCAGAAAATGTACTCATCATTTTCTCAGCTACTTATTGTTTCTATTGTTTGTAACACAAAATATTATCCACAAATAATTATTATCTTTATTGAGATCAATGGTAAATTAAACTGACATAATATATTCAATGATTTACGCATCAATGTTTTGGGGGAAATTCCATACTGTACAGTACTGCCATTCCTCGAGGTTTTATTACGTCACAGTGGGATCTCACACCTGTGATTGGCAGTATAAATAATAACCTTCAAGTTTTAGCAGACGACATTTTCGAGGGAAAATCAATACACAAAAGGTTAAGCTTCAGCTTTATAAACATCCGGGATATTGTTTACAAAAAGAAAGATGCAATATTGAAGTATTGAAATGACCCTATTGAAATATGCGGGAGATGCGTTTACATCCAGTAGTGTATAGGGTGGGCCAGATGCGTTTACATCTGCTAATGAGCTATGTCGGCCTATCTCGTAAACATGCGCTAAAGGGTTAATAGGGTTCAATATACACCTTTATACAACAACCAGCAACAACGGAGGTCAAATTTTACCTCAATAAACCAGTTGATTGCGTAGAAGACTGAGGAGATGACCATATCTCTCTCCTTCTGTGAGAGGGGCTCTAATTTCTCGTACACTGTCTCCTGACTCAGGTACACGGGGCAGCCTGAAAACACCAACTTTGAACTTGTATGGAGACATGTTAACGGTCAAGTCATTCTGATTTATGTTGTTTTCAACAATTTCAAACCTAGGCAATTATTACTACCAGGGAAAACTATCTATTTTTGACAGACACTTGATCACAATGTATCATCATGTTGGGTTGAACTTTTGAGCCATGTTTTAGTTTATTTTTTGGCAGCTTTATAGCTTCGATACTTTCTTGCACACAAATAAATATCTTTAATTATTAGAATGAAACTATAAACTTTGTGGTATTTTAGCCTTTATCTATCAATCACTAGCAACGTGCTGACGTACCGAGTAGAGCATCAATGTTGTCGAGTGTCCCATGTTGTCTCTCCTCACACACTCTCAGCAGTCTCACTGATGGAGCTATACACACTGGGTCTGTCATACCACTGTACAACAGAGAAGCAAGGTAAGCATATATCCATACTGATGAAAAATATCTTTATGGTAAACAAACATTTTATTATATATGGAGTCCGACAATAAACAAATATTGTCTTGACTTGACAGTTGATTGCTTATGTAAAATTTTTCAAAGCAAAACAAAATGCAATAAGTGAAGAATTTGTTAAGACTTCAGTGAATTATTTTGCTGTTAGAGCAGTTATTTTAAAGAGCACCATTATTCCTCAATATGTGCATATTTGGGGAGTAAGGGGAAAACTACAATTAACCATCATTTAATGGGGGGGTTTTATGCATACAATAAAAAGAAAAAAGAAATAATTAATTTTTGGTGTTCAAGAGGTGAAAAATGTTGTGATCTTATACTAAAACAAATAAATATCCTCTATTTCCTCTCTGTGAAGGCAGCTATAGCCATTTAAGTCGGATTTAAATTACCTTTTTTGGGTAGGCAGAGAGAGTCATTTAAGACTGAATTCTAATGCCCCTCTGTGTAAGAAGTGAAAGCTGTTTTAATCTATTCTATTCCCTCTGTGTTGGAAGAGTAAGCTGTTTTAAGCTCAACCCTATTATCTCTCTGAGTAGGAAGTGAGAGCTGTATTAACACTAAATTCTGTTACCTCTCTGTGTAGGAAGTGAAAGCTGTTTTAATCTATTCCCTCTGTGTTGGACGAGTAAGCTGTTTTAAGCTCAACTCTATTATCTCTCTGAGTAGGAAGTGAGAGCTGTATTAACGCTAAATTCTGTTACCTCTCTGAGTAGGAAGTGAGAGCTGTATTAACGCTAAATTCTGTTACCTCTCTGTGTAGGCAGTGAGAGCTGTATTAACGCTAAATTCTGTTACCTCTCTGTGTAGGTAGTGAGAGCTGTATTAACGCTAAATTCTGTTACCTCTCTGTGTAGGCAGCGAGAGCTGTATTAACGCTAAATTCTGTTACCTCTCTGTGTAGGCAGTGAGAGCTGTATTAACGCTAAATTCTGTTACCTCTCTGTGTAGGCAGTGAGAGCTGTATTAACGCTAAATTCTGTTACCTCTCTGTGTAGGAGGCGAGAGCTGTATTAACGCTAAACTCTATTACCTCTCTGTGTAGGAGGCGAGAGCTGTTTTTGCTCCATGTTTCTTCACCACCAGAGGCAGGACATTGACAGCTATGGCTCCCTCCGCATCATCATCCAGTCCATATAGGCTGTCCATTGGAATTCCCCCACTCCTGATAAGACAGAGAAATAGAAGAGACGGTATGCCATAAATTGGTGGGAAGTACTAAAGTTAAACAAAGGTTAAAGTTTATGTCATAAAAGAGTATAGCCTTCATGTTGATACATAGCAAATCTGGATCAATTCAAGTTAAGTATGAATGGGTCAAGTTTCACTTCAATGACTTCAGAATATGAAGTAATTCACAATGTAAACTGTTCAAACGTTTGCAATCACAAGATTAACAAACTAACCTGGAACATGTAACTTACTCTTTGGGTTTGTCCTCCTCAATGTCCACAACAAAGCACTCCTGGAAGTCTGTAGTCAGGTTCTCACCTATCCAACCCTGAAATAAGGTGGAGGTTTGTTCTGAGGAATATACTACAGCATTGTTGATTTCTTTCTTTTAAAACCTTCCATTTTTTAATTTTGACATCTATAAAACCAAAGAAAAATGAGTCAAGGGAAAAAAGAATAATTTTAAAAACAAATATTAACTAGAACTGTAAGCCATAGGCTAACGAATACCCCCCACCCCTCCATGTCTAGGTTGTTTGCCCTGGAGTTAGGCCGGACAAAGCTAATTTTGCCTACAAGGGGAGATAACTCCAGTCAGGGTCATGTGACCTGTACCAAATTCACAGAGGCGAAAGTTTACAACATGGCCATTAATTTCTGAAAGTTTGATAAAGATTTGTTGAATAATAACAAAGATGAATCCCGGACAGGGCTTATTTTGCCTACTTTAACACATCAAGGGGAGATAACTCCAGTCAGGGTCATGTGACCTGTACCAAATTCACAGAGGCGAAAGTTTACAACATGGCCATTAATTTCTGAAAGTTTGATAAAGATTTGTTGAATAATAACAAAGATGAATCCCGGACAGGGCTTATTTTGCCTACTTTAACACATCAAGGGGAGATAACTCCAGTCAGGGTCATGTGACCTGTACCAAATTCACAGAGGCGAAAGTTTACAACATGGCCATTAATTTCTGAAAGTTTGATAAAGATTTGTTGAATAATAACAAAGATGAATCCCGGACAGGGCTTATTTTGCCTACTTTAACACATCAAGGGGAGATAACTCTGGTCAGGGTCATGTGACCCGTACCAATTTCACAGAGGCGCAAGTTTACATCATGGCCATTAATATCTGAAAGTTTGAAAAAGATTTGTTCAATAACGACAAAGATGAATCCCGGACAAAAAAAAAACGGACGGACAGACGGACAGACAGACAGACAGACGGACAGACGGACAACCCGATTCCAGTATACCCCCCCAAACTTTGTTTTGGGGGGTATAAAAAGATTTAAGTAGCCAGACAACTTTTATAGCATTTCTGATCAGACAAAGGTCAAAGTACTTTAGCCACACAATGGCGAAATGTATGTAATACTAACAACATGTTAACCAATTAAGACACCTTCTCATACCTCCACTTTCCTGTTCAGTTTTCCCTGAGCAACAACAGCAGCCAGCTCGTCCATGAAGAGAGCAAAGGCCTCGGGTGAACGTCCAGAACTGGATTTGACCAGGGTCAGGAGAGTAGTCACTTGTTTGTAGAGGTCAGCCTCCAACTCTTCTTGTGTGCAGTCACTTTCCTGGTCAGCCTGTGAACTGGAAATACAGAGAAAGGTTAGAAACACTGTCTTTTATGTCTCAGGAAAGGATGGATGTGACCAGGGCCAGTAAGAAGTCACTTGTTTGTGGAGGTCAGCCTCATGCTCTTCTTGTGCACCACTCTGTGCACATAACAAGCTTTCATGGACTGAAGTACACATGTTTCAATGCTAGCCATACCTTAATTATTGTAGTCTTTTATTTGAGAGAGATATATATATATGTGCTAAAATGTTGATTGTTAGCACACAACAATTCTTGTTGCTATATTGTAATTAGCCTTCCTGAGTTACAGTGTCATAATTTGGTGTACATGTATTAAGCCATAATCAAATGTGTCTATCCCAGCCTACCTTGTCTGGGCGATGCAGCTTACAATCATCACAGCCCCTATCACTCCCATTCTCTTGTACCTGGAAAAATACATGGCACATTGAGATATACTCCTGGTATATGACACCATTGATTGAATTGGTTTTGCTGAAATACGTTTTTTGTAGGGATGGAAACCGGATACGAAATCGGTATCCGGATATTCGTATCAAGTATTCGAATACTATCCGGATACTCGTATCAAATTGTTTTCATAATAAGTAAATTTCCTATCACATGTCACCCACCTTCTGTTATTTGACATAATTGTCCACTTAATTTATAATTCGTCATATGGCAATTTCACTTTTTCATTCATTCTTTCTCAGTCTTAATAATTTATAATGTTATAATCAAAGCTAAACAACTCATTTTACGTCATAAAACTCATGATGAATACCACATAAACACCTCGCGAATTTGATAGTCACTTCGGCCGAGGTGGTTGCTTGGTTACTGCCACGTGCTTTCGAGTTTGTTATTTATCAGCAGGTTTCATGTTAAATGACGCTTTGATTATTTGATAGTCGATTGTAATTTTATTTCATAACATTGTTTGATTTAATGCAATACCTACAATTTCTCCGGTGTTTTGTAATGAAGGATATAATTGCGGAAAAGATAAGAAGACAAAAAGACGACAACACTTTTACCATCCTCGGATTTTGTGAAATACTTCCAAACACTCGAAGTCAATGTTGGAGGCATATTTCCGTAGTCGTGATACAGGAACAATGATTAATAATTCAAAACACAATTACAAGATGCAAAATGATGGACATTTGATTGAAAAGTAAAAAGATAAACAAATTTGTATTTATTGTTTAGATAGAATAATTTCTTCATGCATATTCATCAAGAATGCGATTGGTCATTAATAGCTTTGCACGACCCTTAACTTGTGATTGGACGATCAATTCCTACGGATTAATGATCAATCCGTTTAATATCAACTAGTGTCTATTAAGCACATCTGAGATTATAAAACAACACTTGTCATTGTAAACAAGGTCATAGAACTTCACAGGGTGCTGCACAAGGACACAATATCACGCCTTTTGCAAACACCCAATTAGCAGACAATTTGTGACACATACCCGCTTCGCGACAGACACTGTTGATCACCTGAAATATTTCATCTGAAAAGTTTTATAACAATTGCTATGTCTCTGCTAAGCTATTTTATTGAAGTTTTTATTCTTAACGAATATTCGAATACCCATTTTGGTATCCGAATACTTGCGTGATATCCGGATACTCGGATATTCGCTTCCATCCCTAGTTTTTTGTTAGGTTAAGAAGCCCTTATAAAATACATATGTTTCATATTGCCATATTTTACCTTAATGGTTTATATATCATTAATCATTATGATCATGTGATGGTAATGCAACAATGTTTTAACCAGGGGTTCAAACAGATGAGAATGGTCAACCCTAAAAAATAGCTGGGGTCTGTTTGAGTATGAGGGGTTCAAACCAAAGTGAATCAGAGTTTCCTGGCTTAGACCCTTTTGAAATTGAAATTGTCTCCAAAGTCGTTTATATTTATTTGAAGGTGATTCCTACTGTTTTATGCAATTGTCCCAACAAATGAATAATCTTAACAACTGTGCAATAGTCTGAGTTGAAAACCTCACAATGCTGATTTTAGGGTTATTCCTGCACTTCAGATCCACTGATGAACTGCAACTTACTTTGGGCAATTGTTTGAAAGCTGCTTCCTTATCACTATATGTAAGTCGTCCTGAAAAACAGAATGATGATGATAAATACTCACATCATGACACCATTAACATGCTAAACCTTTCTTGGACCTAAATATTTGGACTGCAAGACATACTTTTTTAGGTGTGTTTTTTTCTTCTTAAAATTTAGAATCAGAACAGTTTTGAAACATTTGGTACATTGAAAGCAATTATCTGATTTCTAACATTTATTAAAACCTATTTTTCAGAGTTTAGTACTCACTTGAATGATATCAACTTCATCCAATTTGGTTTGTAAAATAAAATTTCAAAAAAATACAGCTTCAAAAGTAAAAGAAATCTGCTGTATAATGGTTTACAGGTACAATTTAAAGAATACAAGCTTTATCTGTAAACAGTGTTGTTACATGATAGCTACTAGTACGAGTGTACTGACAGCTATATACAGGGGTAAAGATATAGCAATCAGTTTAAAGTGAAATCAAAAGTGCTACATTTTAAAATGATTTGAACTGCAATTTTTGTTGTTTATTTAATCAAAATAATATCCTATTTCTGCTGAAAAGTCTACATAAAGCAAATATCTTGAATTAGATTGTATCATTAAGTAATCCAGCCCACCTGAATAGAGGCCCCATCACTTGTGTTCTTGAAGGCCAGGGAACTCAACATAAGGTACAGCTTTCTGATCTGACTGACACACATCTGGTCCAGGTAGTCCAACATGCTCTGAAAAACATACCAGGTAACTCTTGTTTCTCCTATAAAATAACTGTTCATTTTCTTTTAAATTATAAAGGTCTGCCTGTGGCCATTGGCTGCATCATGGTTTAGCCTGCTTTGTGCCATCACAACTTCAAATGCCTGAAGTAAGAAGAAGTGACTACAATTTCCAATCACATCTAGATATCTGCACAGTTGAAGGAACTGAGTAAGACACAAGGAGATCCATTTGGTACATTGGTATATTTTTTTAACATCTTTCAGTTTGAGGCAGTCAGGTATTGAACCCGAGACCTTACGCTGCCACAGCAAATGTACTACAACTTAGCTCTAGGTTTTTTTTTCATTAATTCTTAAGAGCCCTTATGAGATCTAACTGTGCTTGAAGCTACTTAATAAAGCTTTCATACTCTGATTCAAATGTCACCATGACATTTCATATGAAAACCCCTTAGCCAAGACTAATACAATACCTTGACCTTTTTCTTTGAAAATGAGACAAGCCTTGATGTTAAGGAAAATCTGTGTTTGACACACCAATGCATGCTCTACAAATCCCTGTAGCAGTAGGAGATAATACAATGTCCAAAAGATTCTTAAACACCACTTGCTCTATGGCCCACCTTGATGAGGATGGCAAATGGAGCCATGTGTGTGGGGTGTGAGTGCACAAGGCTGGCCAGGATATCCAGGGCTGACTCCACCTCCCCCTCGACACCACTGCCCACATGCTCTATCAACTGACCAACAAGCTCCTACAATGGACATTGGGAACAAAACATAAAAGTGAATATTTTAAGAGCAACTTTTAACAATACTGCAAATAGCTGATTTTTCATCATTCAATAGTAAACCTTTAACATTAAAGCCACAGGAACATACACCTGAATTAAGTATAACAGAGATTGTTTTTAGATTGATCAGAACACTCATACTTTTTAAGACAAAAATGTTCCCTTCATGTAACCTGTCTGTGATAGGCATCAAACGCGACAAAGGCCATCTTGTACATGGATGAACCGAAATATGACACAGGCATTTCTGGAGACCTCAACAGAACATCTGCAAGTTTCAGTAATGGCTGGAAATATCCCTTCAACACCTGGAAAAAAAGATTAAGTTACAGCTCAACGAGGCCATACATACATGCATGTTTAAACAGTCTTGTTTTTTTTGGGTTTTTTTTTTTTTTAAATATTTGCATACTTAAGATGCTATTCATTAACAGAAAACATGACTTTGTTGACAAGCCAAATATTCACACAGAAATAAACTGAGCATGAAGAAGTCAATAAAGTACACATCAAACATACAGACTGTGATCCCAGCGCCCAAGCACTAGTAAATCAATTAATTTGAAAAGAAACTTAGCTGAGTTTGTTGCACATTCAAAAAGTAAGCAAGGATGAAAGGATTTTCGATAAAAAATCTTATTTTGACAGTTTCACAAACGTCTTAAATTACCTGAGCATGCACGCTGAACACTTTTGTTAGGTAAGCCTCGGTGAAGCAGCTGGACCGTATCTTGTTCCTGAACAGACTCTCAATGGCCTTGCCGCGCGGGGTACCATACAGTATGAGTAGTAGAAACAGGTCAATCACCTGTTGGTTCTTAGCTTGTTTCTCCTGCTCTACCGCCTGAAAGGAAAAAGTCAATGTATTACGTGTGTATCATACAAGACCCCTAATTGCTCATTCGTTTTTTAAGAGTCAAGAGGGCAGCTGTCATTGTTATCATGAGTTTCTTAAGTCATATCTATATCATCAATAGTTTCCAATGGTGAACATAAGATTTTTAATAGCTGGTGCTAAAAATATCATGGCTACTACAATACCACACAAGGAAATAAAAAAAACAGTCTTTAACTCCACTTGACTTGAATTAACTGATAAGAATGACCTTGAAAAGGGCATCCCCCACATGTCTCTGGAAACGGACAGCAAACTTGACTGTGTCCAAGATCAAGGTCTCAATGTCCTGGTTACTGTCAGATGTAGACTCTCTACAATATTAAAATACTGATTAGATATCGGCCACAATTCAGATGATACACGTGAGTGTAGGAAGAAAATCTGATAACAACTTTGAGATTATAAAATTATTTTAAAAGCTTACATTTCTTTACACGATCACTCCAAGAATTGTACCTTTAATGTTCTACCTGTCAATTTAAGAATGCTAACGGATCAAATATTACTAAAAACTTAAATATGCCACTCACGTTTTCTTCTTGCCAGCCTGTCTGGCAGTGGAGGAATCCAGGACAAGGTGTATACGGAGCTCAGAGGCGACGTCAAGGGCATCACTGGAGGATACAGATTGGAGCAGGAAGCGCACAAGAACAGGGAGTTCTTCAAGGTCAACTGATGGTAACAGCTGGATTACCGAGTCTCTAACCTGAAACATACAGAGCAACACACAGGGTTTTTTCACCTTTGATAAAAAAGGCCAAATCAGAAATCATAAAATTTGTTAAAATGAGGATAAAAAAGGACTAAATGTCAAAGTAGCTACAATCAAAAGATAAATTCATAACACAAGAAGATCAACAATGAATTTTAAACCTTATTTACTTTTTCATTTTTATTTCACTTTTTTCCTAATTCCATTGTACTTATCAATAAATTTTCCCTGAACAAAAAGGCTATATCTTTCCAAATTTTGCTAAAAAAATCCTGATATCTGACAGGCATAATGGACAGGCATGGAAATTGCACAGTACAGTACAATTATCTTAATTGTCCCTTTGTATTTTACTTCAGACATATAAGAATTCATCATTATTAGCCTTTAAGTTAAACTCACCTCAGCCAGGAGTGTAGAAGGTAGGACCAGGTTACCCAAAGCATCCAAGATGGGCACTGTTAGATTCTTGTTCTCCGTCAGAATGTCCCTGTATACACAAACTAAAGGTTACACAATGAAATCTTATTCCAAGCAAAAATATAGTTCTTTGTCTGAGTATAAAGTTGCATACAAATTGTACCACCATTGTGTGTTCAGCATCCTGTACAATATAGGAAGACAAGAGATTATCTCCCTTGGTACCTCTTCACCACTGTATATAATGTTCTCCCCTGAGTTTTGCTGCCACCATTGTGTGTTCAGCATTTGGTACAATGTAGGGTAGACAAGAGATTATCTCCCTTGGTACCTCTTCACCGCTGTAAACAATGTTCTCACCTGAGTTTTGCCGCCACCATTGTGTGTTCAGCGTCCTGAACGATGTAGGGTAGACAAGAGATTATCTCCCTTTGTACCTCTTCACTGCAAACCTCTACCATCTCCAGCAGTTTCTCACTCACCTCCTAAAGACAGGAAAAAAAAGGAATTGAAATGTTATTTTAGGACAGTTTTAGTTTCAATCTAATGTTTGAAACTATCATCAAAACTAGTCTTCTGGATGATCAAGCCTGAGTTCAACAAATCCTGCTATATCAAATCTGGATTTTGAGAGTTTCAAAAGCATATTACCAACTTGCAGGGCTTGTACTAATTTAGACCATTGTTAAAACCAATATTATGCAAATTCATACATCTGCAATGAAATCTGCATCCATGACTACCATGTGTTACCTTGCTGTTGATGATGGTATCCAGCCACTGGAGTTGTGAGAGTAGCAGGCGTGGAATATTCACCCTTTCCCCTCCCTCAACAATAACGCTGCTGTCAAAATGTAACAAAACACATGTCCAGAAACTGGAGTTATGAGGGGAGCAGGAATCAAAGACAAACATCTATACAACTAGAATACTCTCACCCTCTATTTTTAGATTGTTTAAAGAGGAGGGCATCTATAAATGTCCATTTCATTTGGAGTAAATACCTCATTATTTTCTCCAATTTGATTCAATTGAACTATGTAAAAGCTGTATGATCTAAAATATTACTGTATCTTGTTATTACTGACAATGTGTATACAGAAAAGCATTATGTTCTCACATAACAGAAATGAGTTTACAATTCTCACACATAAGCAAACGTCAAATATATGTGCTAAGTCTATTTGGTTTTGCAAACTACAATCATGAATCAGTTGTAGTTGTCACACACTTATATACATATACATGAGTATATTGCGAATGGAAAACGATACCATTATTGAAGCTCATAATATTCAATTATCAAATACAAAGAAAGTACAGATTAGTTCTATATTCACTAATAAAACAGTATACGGAAATAAACGGAGTTATATAAGCGTAATGTAATATAGGAAAACTCATTTGAAGAGAGAGAAAAATGTGATGGATTGGAAGTAGCAGTTCTTGACGTCAAGTACATCACTATACAATAATAAACAAGTTCATCTCAGAATAGGGAGTCCTATAGTGTATGGTTAGAACTAAATGATGTAACATTTCTCTGCAGACTTACTCTTGTTCTGCCATAAACTCAGGTAGCTTCTCACACAACACCTGCATTAACGCCGGCTGAAATGGGGAAATTAAAAATGCAAAGACTAATCAAACGGGCTAATATTTAAATTTGTTTGTTTCTAATAAGTGATTATTTGATGTGGTAAATTTTGGCCAAAACATTCTGAGTTGTCTTGATAAAGGAACAAGTGTCGAGGAGCAATTGTTTTTATAGTCGAAAAAGAGGCATAACTCAACAGTTACGGGTCTTGCTGTACAGTTGATATTGTCTCTGGCAACATGTGTTCAAAGTTTAATTTGAATATCTTAATCGGTTTAATAATTCTTGCCAAGGATGTTTTTGCCCATCGACCTCACCAACATGGCTACAATAATAATTTTGTTTTATTCAAAAAACGGATGAGTTAAATCCTGTGCCAAATTCGCTCTTAGGAAATTATCTTGACAAGAGGTTTTTATAAAATTTTCCACAATTTCTGGGTTAGTTCATGACCCAAAATGAAATTTACAGGGCAAAGGAAACTATATTGGGCGAGGGCAAATATAGTTTCCTGCGCGCCGTTTCTCTATGATCGGGTCACCTACTAACCCTGTCAATGTATGGGAAATCATTCATTTATTCATTAGAAAATAGACGCCATTTTGGTAAGATACCCAATTTAGAAAAATATGGGGTCAATGCGTCTTTGACCAATGGCGTAGCGACATTCAAGTTGGAGGAGTGATATATTGATGTATCTATTAAGCATGTTTAAGCAAGTTGAGCACCTGAATCATGTCCACTCCCAACAGCAGCTTGACCACACTGACCAGAACACAACCATGGCCACTGCAACAAACAAGAAACCTGCATGTATATCATAGGAACCAAACCATATTGTATAACCATTTTCAACCTATTTAGTTGAATTGACCAGATGCCAGTCAAAAAATCAGTTGAACAATAACAAGATCATATTTCATAAATAAATAAAAGCACATGGTTGCATTTCCCATTTCTCAAATGGATTAATTGAAAAAACACGCCAAATGATGTCGACAAGTTGCAGTAACAGCTTTGGCAACAGGTCAATTTACCTCTTTTTATACTTTTAATAACTAATAAGCATGGATCATGTTAATTGGATCACAGATCCTTTTTTAAATTTAGAACAGAGACTGTGACTTAGTGTGATTCTTATTTCTGCCCTTTATGGCGGGTCTCAACTGAAACGTTATAAAAGCAGCCATCAACAGGCTTTAATTACTGACTATCATCAGGTCAAATATAAACATTCACACCAGAACAATATATACTTAGTGATAACAATATATACTTAGTGACAAGAATTTCCAGTTATAAAACAAAGCATTATATAACCAAAGTAAGAAATTTCATAACAAGCCACAGTTATTAGAAAGTATTAAACAGTTGTCATAGATACCTCCGATTCTCAGTATCTTTCACACTTGGCAATAAACTCTTATGGAATCTGAAATAAGATACAAATCAAAGAACACATACATATATAACAATCATTTTCTGTGAAATGTTGAAAAAATCCTGTTTAAGAATATGATATTATTGTATATGCATAAAAGGAACATTTATTAAGTAATAACATACACACAGCATTAGTTTGATTTAAGTTGAAACAAACATCAATTCTCAATTAGCTCATCAGTTTGTCATTTAATCAATCAGTAGAAAAGAGAGGCAGCTTAAGGACCTTCAGAAACATGATACTGACATATATAAGGAAGGAGCAACTTTGACTTGGTACCTTTTTGTATCTTCTATATATTCCTCAAAGCCTTCTTTGAACTGCTCAAGCACCTGAAAGTTTCCAAAAGCAATCAATATACAATCTGTAAGATAATTAACAAGAAAGTAATTAATTTTGATTTATGGAAGCAATGAAGTAAAAATTAAAGCACCAAATGTATTTCTGTGCAATGTTTCATACCATTATCATAATGCACTTTTTTAATATAAAGTTAAATAGGTCTTATTTTCGAATTATTAAAGTTTCTGCATGATATTTATATAGAAGCTTATACACATACCTCATATCTTATCTAACAGTGGTTGACATTAACACAAGCCAGCAAGCCCTGCACTGGTAAAATGTCTTCCTGGCTTGCTCAAATTCAGAATTTTATATAGCAGGGGTTGTTCAAAATGCTTATGCCGCAATATTATAAGAATTCAGGCATTTTCATCTAAAAGTCTTTATTGTTGACTGTTTAAGGACCAGATTCATCTTCATCTACATGTATAATTATGTGTGTTATTTTCATCATATGGAAAGGATTTTTTTAATTTCAAGTAAAAAAACTTCCATATTTATTTTTTCCTACATTTATACCTATAATCACAAATCAAAAAGTTATTATTTCATAAACATTTCAAAAATGCCAAACCTCCTCTCCACCTTTACTTCTCAGCTCTTTCTGAAGGTTCTTCTGGAACACTGCAGGCTCGACAGCTGTGAAACAACATGACTGAACTATACACTTAAGAATCTTTCAATGACAAAGGTAAATTTAGAATGACATTGAGGCTTATTGTGCATTTTGTTATTTAAAATTGGCGCCAATTGCAACAAACTGCAAAAATTGTTATGTGCATCTTTTAAGGATCAAACCCTGCACTTTCTACTCTTTAGGCGAACATTGCCAGATACAAACTCTAATTGAGGTATACTATGAATTGGGCAGTGTGATCACTTACAGAGTACATTGTTTCTGTTGCCATTCTTTAGTTGAAGTCCTGCCCTAACACATGTCTTACAGAACAAACTGCTGGACTGATGGACATCTTCATCTCCTGAACCCTTCCTCTTCTTCGACTGGGGGCCTACAGCACATAATATATGAACTTAACTATGAATATTTCAATCAAGACAGATACATGACATACACATTGAACCCAACAAGTAATATTTACACTACGTTTGCCATTCTTTCCATGAACAAATATGCCACCAATTGCATTCATATTCTGATGAACCAAACAACTTTGGAATACTTCTGATATTTCAAAACCCAGTGCAAACAGTCAATTTTACTTGACATATAATTGTCTTTGAAGCTTCTTTTTTAGTATTTCGTTTAATTATTCCATAAGAATTGATGTCTTTTTTCCACCGACACTAAGACTAGTAGGAAGCTTCACCTTTCTGATGTTCACCAGCCTTCCTTTTCACCAGAGATGTTGATTTGTCCAAAACCATGCTTCTGCAAAATGGTCCTGTCTTAATTGAAAACTGTTTTTTAAAATATCAATCAATTTGCAAGTATGTCATAAAGTATATGTGGGCAAAGTTATTTATAAATAATTTTCTTTTGTCCAATAAGAAGGCAGTATTAGTATTTCTCAAGTTTTCTAAAACACTTATTTCAGTAAATCAATAGCCATCGTTGATTTAAAGCAGGTATAAATTAATTGATATAAACAGTGACTGGCCAATCTATTAGTTCGAAATTGTGGACTGCTAAAATGTTTAAGGTTAGTATGTACTTACACAAAATAAATGGCTATGTGACTGTGTCACATCAAACCATTTTTAATTCTATTGCAACATTAAAGTGAATATTTAATAATTTCGACTATAGCATTAGAAACATCTGTACCAACATTTGGAGACATTGATCAGTCACCAGTTTCATAAAACATTTGGTTTTAAATCTATTAATACAATCTTTATATCATGTTGAATAGTTGCAGACGACATAAATTGTTGCAGGGTGGCGAATTGTGCACAACCATTACCGCTGGTGTAGCGAGAATATTGTACTGCAAAGTTCCAGTTATGGTAAGGTAAACATTTAATTTGATCATGAAAGGCTTTCGTTCATTTTGTATAAAAAATTCAAGCATTTCTTAGGAAAACGTGAATGTGATTCTATGTATGTTGGTTTTCTCTGCACATTGGTAAAATATGAGACTTAAGATAATACTGTCCTATCTATTTATGCTCTCTTGTACAACCTCCACACCAGTAGCACAACTGCTACTGTAAAATTTTGGCCACCATATTCCTTTTAACAGCTTCTGAGTGAAACCAGTCACTGGAAATAAACATCGGAATGAATACGTTCGTGTTGCAGTGATAGAAGACGAGAATACAACTAAATACTTTATGAAAATTGAAAAACACTTCACCTCTCATTGAATACCATTCAGTTCACAGCCGGAATGTTCCTCATACATAACTGAATAATGTTTTGATATATTGTCCCATGTAATACCAGCTTGCAGATAAATCCAAGACACATCAAATAACATTTCCAGTTTGAAAACTTTGATGCATTTCTTTAGAAAAGGTTTCTAAAGAAATGCTTTGAATTATAATAAACAAGAGCTGTCACAGTATATGACGAATGCCGCAAATGTGACATTGACCTTTGAACAGTGTCAGTACATTAAAAAGGGAAGAAAGTAGCAATGAAATGTCCAGTATGTCTAACCAATATGGTTGGTGCCTTTGCAAGACTACAGTCATGGCATTATGTCTTACCAACATGGCTGGTCCATTTGCAAGACCCCATTGTATTATGTCTCACCAACATGGCTGGTGCATTTGCAAGACCACATGGCATTATGTCTTACCAACATGGCTGATGCATTTACTAGACTAAATGGCAGTATGTCTAACCAATATGGCTGGTGCATTTGTAAGACCACAGTCATTTGCAAGACTAAATGGCATTTTGCCTAAAAAAAATTAAACAAGCATGGCTGGTGCATTTTACTATGCCATATCATATGGCATTGCAAGACAACACGACATTTAGTCTTGCAACATGGCAGGCGCATGGGGAAGAGTTGTGGTGTAAAGGGATACATAAGAAATGTCAAAACAATAAGTATCCCTGTAGTGTGTGTGGACTAGAACCAGCTGCACGGTTAGCTCAGTTGGTTAGAGCTCCGTGCTAGTGTTTCGGCGGTCGTGGGTTCAAGCCCATCACCGGGCATACTTTTTTCCAAGGTTTACTTTACTGGTGGCAGCGGTAAATGGCAGGAGTGCCTCCGACTGCCTAAAAGATTAATTGGGGGATGAGTGTAGTGTGTGGGGTAGAACCAGCCCCCGATAAGCTCAGTTGGTTAGAGCTCCATGCTTGTGTTCTGGCAGATGTGGGTTCGAGCCCCACACCAGGCGCATTTTCCTCCAAGGTTTACTTTATCCCTTAGCGCTCATTATTTTAGCTACATACATTTCCTGATCAAAATAAACGTTGACAGTACCTTCACTGGAACTTTTCAGGACAATTAAATCGCATAATCTGCGGTGACGGTTGTGCCACCCCTCCCTCGTGTTGTTATTATCGTTAAACTGTCAATATTTATAAATGTAATGTAATTCCGCGTACTCAGAAATGGAGAAACTTTGACAAAAAATCGCTCTAGTTGATAAATTAAGCAACAAGCAAAATCATAAAACATATCAACAACTATACGTTTATTTGCGTTTCGAACAAATATTAAATAAAAACATTATCAATTTTTTACTTAAGATGTGTTGTTTTGTTTTTCACTTCAATTTGCCGCCATTTGTCAAACGTCAGTCTTATCAAACGGTCAGCCTCAATATCCTACGCAGTGCCCTCCCCTAACATCAACAATAATAATAATAATAATAATAATAATAATAATAATAATAATAATAATAATAATAATAATAATAATAATAATAATAATAAATAATAATAATAACAATAATAACACTAATAATAATATTGTTAAATTGTTGTTGTTGTTGTTGGTGGTGTTTATATTTTTATTATAATTATTATTTTTCCCAGAGTTATTTTTTTGGTCTTTTTCGAAAAATTTATTGATATTGAAAGTTCATATACATGTGTGAGTCTGGACATAGAAAATACGATCTTAATAAAAAAAAGTGAAGTTTATTCAACTTATAAAATTATTATTGTTTTCAAATATAAAAAAAAAAGAAAAATACTTTCAATATTTGATAGTCGTGATTTTCCCCGAACAATATTATTGTTCGTCTTTAGATATTATTTTACAAAAATTTGCTTTGGTTAGACCTGGGACCAATAATAGGTTTAACTTAACAAGAAATCTAAGTGAATTTAGAAACGAAGCATTTCTTATAAGAAATTCTACGATAAATATAATATGACTTAGACTATACAGTAATGTATGACATTAGCCTCCCACATCACTATTATCCCGTTATTTCAGTTATATACCATTCACGTTTTCATTTAGATACATTGTATTTATCATTTATATTTTGAAACACTTTTCTTCTCTTTTATGTTTTATTTTTATTTATATTTCATTGTGATCTTACTAAAAGTATCTGATGACTATCATGTTTTGTCAAGAAACTGATATTAACATGTTTGGACAAAAACAATTCGTCTGTTTGTCTGTTAAAGATGGATAAATGAACAAAACTAGTTGCTGTTATGAGCAAAATAGACAGGTAAGATAACATGTGGAAAAAAATTCTGTTTTATGCATTTCGCTGCTGGATACGAATATGGCAAATTAAACCAGTTCAACTAATTCGCATTTGTTCATTTTGACTTTACACATACTTTACATATGAATCATTAGTTCATCAATTAATCAATGGGTTTTTTCAAGATTTTCACCTGCCGGGGAATACTTAGAACCCATTGTCGCTAGGAAACGTCGAATGAAAACTGATATCGGAAAATGAGACGCACATCTATGGACGGGCGATGATTGGAAGTGTTGATCAACAGAGTGGCGGCAGCTGGAGAAATTACTCATTACCTAGCATGAATCCCTAATCTTATCCATAACAGTCATGTGAATTGATCTAATTAAAATGTACAGTTTAACTCGGGTCGGATTGTGTATTGTTTTTGCCTATTTTGGAAGTTATACCATCACTTCAGCGCATGGGTAATGTTTGTTTAATATACAAATCTTCCTTCCTTCTTGTTACTACATTTGTAACCAGTTTCAGTTTAGTTTAATATTATAAAGGTGACAACAAATAAGCTAAAGCTTTTTTCCATTATGTCTAACAAATTGTACTTGAAATTTAGCTAGATATGGAAATTTTCATAATTATTCTCAGTGTTCATATTTATTTCAAAGTTGTACCATTTCTTAAAATAGTTTCTGTTGAAAAGCAGATGTAGCCCATGTTATCCTCAAAATAGAACTTCCCTTTTTAGAATTCAAGTTATCAAAATAGTTATACGAATAAATTTTAGTTTTAAATTCACCGATAATATAAACATGTGCCCTGAAGAATAAAATTTAGGTTTTGGCTTTGTTTCATCTAAATATAACACTCAGTATATTTATTCATGTATTCCCATTTACACCTTTCAGTTGATATTTCTAAATACTCGCTGCTACCAACGGATGTCTAACTCGCTATTCTTATATGATTTCCAAGCATAGAGGAAGGACATTTTACTGGCTGATGTTTTCTAGAAGTGTATGTTAGACACATGCGGTTTTTTTAAAGTGGGTAAACATGTTGGCAAATCTCCTGGTGAAATTCAAACCCATTTAGATAATTAAGCAAAATACTGGGCTATTGCCCAATGAAAGATGGATTTACAATGACTAGGAAACACACGTTGTCAACGACTTTAACTACTAGTAAATATGTGTTGTGTTTAATAATACTGGCAATTTTAGCCTTAATCAAGAACATTTGATTGCTAAAGCCCTAAGGCAATGGATGTTTTACTTTGTAAATGTCATAAGTCTGACTTAAAACAGAAATATTGTGTCAATTGTTTGAAGCATTTGTTGGTTCAATCTTAAAACATTCTGCAGACGGTTTGGGGATACACCAACTCTAAGGAGTTAGAAAGAATTCATTTAAACGCTTGTAAATATTATTAAGAGTCAAAACCAGTACTTGAGATGTATGGAGGCTATTTGTTGCCAAAAGTCCAGACGTGTATGTGTGTATTTTAGGTTTGTAACATTGATGATGTACCAGTTTACATTTTACAACCGCCAACTCATGTTTGTATGTTTACATTTTACACTGCACATTTTCATTTTTCATTGTACCAATTGGAGTTTTATTCTCGTTGATCTATTCAACAGACGATTCAGTCGTGTTTATAAAGTTGTGTATGTTAAACACACGTCATTCTGTGAATGTCACATGCCGAGGTTTACATTGCGGTGTGTAGAAGACAGATTTCAGTTCGTAGTTCTACAAAGTACATTGTATGGTGGTGACTTTTCATTCGCAGTTGAACATGTTTACGAGATGAATTTAATTTTATTTATAGATAGCTCCGCCTTAACCATGTCTTAACTCTGCCTTAACCATGTCTTAACTCCTCCTTACGTCTTTCGGAAATTTCCGCTATCACTCGGCTCTATTTAAACCAAATTATGGATACATTGGACCATGGACATTGCGAACGTTATTATGGACATTACGAATCATCTATATTATGACATTATGGACTATGATTTGGAAACAGGATGGATTATAAATTATTTCATGTCGAATAAAATAATATATGATATTACAACATGTTTTTGTCTATATAATAGTAATTAATACGCACATATGACATGAAATGAGATGTATGCAAAATGATACTTGACTCAAACACAACAAAATGTAAGTCATTAGCATTAAATTATACTTCAAGAATGAAAAGTCCCATTGTCTTATTTTTCTTTTAAAGCTGCACTCTCACGGATTGGCCGTGTTGACAACTATTTTTATTTTTTTTATTTTGGAATTAGCCAATTTTTGCGTAAATGTCTGGATACCAGTGGTATAAGACTGCTGACAAAAGATCAGATACAGTTTTTCAGTTTTACGTTTGCAAATTGATGTTTTATGGCTAAAAGTGATACTACAGTACAGTAACGTTTTAAAAAAAAAAGAAAAATGTCGGCAGTTTTCCAAACAATTTAGATCTGTTTTAGTGTGAGTAATCTTATTATTTGTATAGAAAGCATTGCTGCCAAAATCAGCCGAGTCCGGGACAAAAAAAGGTTGTCAAAACTGTCAATCTGTGAGAGTGCAGCTTTAAATTACTATAAACACTATTTTAAATTCTACCATTAGGGGACACTTTCTTTATTATAGTAATATTAGATAATTTAAAATTTACGAAGAAAAAAATCTAAATTTTCATTAAGTTGAAATTATTCATTAAGATGCCTCAAAGGTTTCTTACCTGGTAGCTGGAACTGTATGGATAAAATACACTTAGATTACAACTTCATATAACTCGTACATTATACTGTAACGAATACTATTTTATGGGTAATTAATAAAGTATTTTAATGATGAAGTCAATTTATTGCTAATAAACAATTATTACTTGCTGCTACCTTTTATACCCCACCCACACTCAACAGTCAGGGCTTTTTTTCACATTTAGGTGAAGCGGACCTAGCCCTTTTGGAGGGGAAAAATCGCGCGTTTGTTTTTCTAATCTAAGACTCACGATATCTATTTTTTCATGTTCTTGAAATCCCCCACTTGATTGTTATGGTTCACAGTAGCAGATCCCGTAATTCATAACTGGGGGACACAAGTGGGTTGGAGGGCTGTTCTTCCATCCACATGGATATTTTGTTTCAATGATGTATTGAAATTACACGTTTACACCATACATGCTTATTAAGATAGTAAATATATAACATCAGACAAAACTAGGTGGATATCATTATGATGTCCATCAAAAGTTTCGTGGATTTGCTGGAGCAGGTTTTGAACAGGGACTTGCGTTAGAGGGGCGTTACTTAGGGGCACAACTTTTTGGACATGATCCCTCCAGTGGGCATGACATTAATATGTTTAAAATGTGGGAAGTGGGGTTTAGGGGTACTCCCCCTAGAATATTTTAAATATTTTTAGTCTGAATTGGTGCATTATGGCGTAATTAAGAACTTCTTTTCTGAGAAATATTGAAAAATAAATTAACCTTTAAGTTTACTTGCGGGCCAACTGGGGGGGACACAGGCCCTACAGCTCCCCCCCCCCACACACACACTGAACGACCCGCCCATGGTCCACTTGTAAATAAAGTAAATGAACAATTTTTGCTTGCTTGGGTATATAAGTAAAAACAACTGACAGTGGCAGTATAAATCTGGATCCGTGAGCCCAGCTCAGATACACCCAACTGCAATTGACTAAATATTATGGTGATTTATAACCCATTTAGGAACATTGATCGTCAAAATAAAATAAAAGATGAAGTTAATTTTAGTTTTTATTGTGAAATAAAGAGAGAGTACTCGGACTGACAACCGGGAATTTACAGGAGGTAGGCGCATTCGGAGCTCCTCGGCCATTTTTTTTCAAAAACAACCTCGGATGTATTTGGACGGTTTACATACTCAAAAAGTGGTACGTTTAAGTCCGCTGCAAATAGATCGCGTAGTAATCTTATTTAGCAGATAAACTTTATGACTTAACTCTTGGGAATCTTAATTATGTTTACAATAAAACCCTTCACTGGCAATCAATTTAAACTGATATCAATAAATACAACTCTTAAACACTACATTTAATTAATGATATTATTCAAAAATTTACGAACTACTTCAACTGATGAACCGGCATACATCCGAGGTTGTTTTCGATAAAATGGCCGAGGAGATCCGAATGGAGGTAGGCGAAGATGTTATCTCCCTTGCTTGATTCGACGGAAATAAACGAAAGAAAATCTGATTCGTTAGCTCCGCCCATTCACCTTCGTTTCTTTCGGTGACATTTACCATATAAGGTATAGGCGAAATCGTCTATCCTTGTAATTCTTAACTTGTCAATTGACTTTTGTAAACCTGGACTTGTTGGACTGCAAATGTTCATTTTACGAATGCGAGTGTCGACTGTAGGATTGCAGTTTTACATATGCATGATTCGGCTTTCTAAATTACATCATCATATTGTTAAAGGCAAGTTATACGATCTATGTTTTAGTGAGTTTATACAAGGTCGATCTGACAAATATACATTTTGACTACTATAATGACAATTTCAAATGACAAATCAATACGAAAAAACTGACGAATAGAAACAACAAATAGCACGTCTACATTGACAAATGTAAGAGATATTTAGTACGATTAAGAAGCACATTGTGGGCGTATTTTATATTTTTTATCTCCTAAATTGACATAAAAAGTAAACTTTGACGATTTTAGAGGGGGCGCGCGCCGTATGCGCCCCCCTCTAAATCCGCTAGTGACAAATGACAAATCAATACGAAAAAACTGACGAATAGAAACAACAAATAGCACGTCTACATTGACAAATGTAAGAGATATTTAGTACGATTAAGAAGCATATTGTGGGAATTACACGTCTGGACTTTTGGCAACGAATAGCCTCCATAGAGATGCCACTGTTTATGGCAAATTAGGTAGATACCCGTTATATATTCGATATGTGCGGATATTGTCATATTGGTTTAAGGTTGCTACCACTGATGCTGTTATTATTTAAACTATATATATGCCTTAAAACCAAAGGTAGTATGCCATTTGTTTGACGCATTTTAAGTCCAATGTTAAATCTTTCGTGAGAGGTTTGGGGAAACCAAATCTAAGGAGTTAAAAAGAATTCATTTAAAGAGGAATTTTGCGCGAGGATCCTATCATTATAGAAACAGACCTTAAACATAAACTATACTCTGCAAATGCATCTGGTTTAGCGGTCTTACCTGAAAGTAAATTTAATACGAGTCAGGTATGTTTGAAGTGTATAGTAGATTTTACTAAAACAAATGTCTAAATACGTTATCCATGTCAGCGCATTGTTTATGAATCCAATGTTCCAGATAAGGATTCACCGTTCTCTATCAAACAGTTCTAAATTATATTTATATTGTTTATATAAAAAGGCAATGCATGGTAAATGAAAGGTCATGCATAGTAGACGAAAGGCCATGCATGGTTGACGAAAGGCCATGCACGGTAGATGAATGGCCATGCAAGGTAGACGAAAGGCCATGCACGGTAGACGAAAGGCCATGCATGGTAGAAGAAAGGCCATGCATGGTAGACGAAAGACTATGCATGGTAGACGAAAGGCCATGCACGGTAGACGAAAGACCATTCATGGTAGATGAAAGATCATGAATGGTAGACGAAATGCCATGCATGGTAGACGAAATGACATGCATGGTAGACAAAAGGCCATGCATGGTAGACGAAAGGCCATGCATGGTATATGAAAGGCCATGCATGGTAGATGAAAGGCCATGCATGGTAGATGAAAGGTCAAACATTGTAAACGAAATGCCATGCATGGTAAATGAAAGGTTATGCATGGTAGACGAAAGGCCATGCACGTTAGACGAAAAGCCATGCATGGTAGATGAAAGATCATGAATGGTAAACGAAATGCCATGCATGGTAGACAAAAGGCCATGCATGGTAGACGAAAGGCCATGCATGGTAGACGAAATGGCATGCATGGTAGACGAAAGGCCATGCATGGTAAACGAAAGGCCATGCATGTTAGATGAAAGGCCATGCATTGTAAACGAAATCCCATGCATGGTAGATGAAAGGCCATGCATGGTAGGGGAAATGCCATGCACGGTAAATGAAAGGCCATGCATGGTAGACGAAAGGTCATGCACGGTAGACGAAAGGCCATGCATGGTAGATGAAAGATCATGAATGGTAGACGAAATGCCATGCATGGTAGACGAAATGGCATGCATGGTAGAGGAAATGCCATGTGCGGTAGGTGAAAGGCCATGCATCGTAGAAGAAATCCCATGCACGGTAGATGAAAGACCATGCATCGTAGATGAAAGGCCATGCATGGTAGATGAAAGAGCATGCATGGTAGATGACGGGCTATGCATGGTAGTTGAAGGTCATGCATATGGTAAATATTTTATTTTAGCATCTACTGAAATAATAACTCGACATGTATCAACAGCATGCACCAATAAAAAAATATTTACCATGAACAAATATATTCTATGGGCATTCAGAAAACAACATGTACACTTTCCTTCTAATGTATTCAGTTTTTGAAATCTTCGTATACTATTTGGTGAGAATATAGATGACAATAATGTACAGAACAGTGTTTTAAGAAAAAACAACTGAATTTCCAGATATAACATACGCACGTTTGAACATACGCATTAACGCCATCTCATGTTGGTTGGCGCTAAGAATTACCATCAAATCCATAAATTGGATCATATGGAAAATACCCAGGAATCTCACTCTAGCGAGGCGATGTCATAATCTATAACCAGTCTTTTACTTTGTTTTGCGTCAACCACTGTTACTGTGGAAAAACTTGCAAATAACCTCAGCGGCCAGCTTCGTTCAACATACGACATTGGAAATTTGCTATAATCAAAATTGTACAAGCAAACAATTTCTCCGAGTCTGCGTATCGGCACCGCCCATTGAATAAGTTGCTTTCACTATATTTGTTGACCGGAACAGATGGCGCCGGCGTTGGAAGCCAAACGAGAACCAGATGTGCCCGTCCGAGGACACCGTGACGCACGAGTGTTTTGAGCTGACCACGCAGGACCGCACGTGCCTTGTATCCGTGGTAGAGGGGTGTGATCCTGGCATTCTGGACTTTTGTGTGTAAGTGCATGATACTTCGGCATGTTTAAAACATGATACAAAGCAGAACTTTTAGTATTCACCACTGAATAATAAAACTCTTATATTTAAAGAAGTTTATATCATAAATGACGTCGACATCAATAAATTTATTCACTATATATTAGGGATGGCAACGAGTACCCGAGTACTCGATCTATCGTTCGAGTACTCGAGTACCAAATCGCTACTCGAGTACTCGGAAAAAATTAAAAAAAAAGTCTATAAAAATCACCAAATACACGATTTACAGACGAAGTATCAGATCTGTTAGTTGCCAAGAGGACAATTCACCGTCCCTCTAATCCCCGCTGTGTATACAATTGACCTTAATAAATTAGTTGTGACTGTCAACAAAGGGCCCTTATTTCCTTATTCACAATATACGTCATGAATAATACATGTATACACGATCTTGCCTTACCCGAAAACAAATTCAATTTTCCGAGTACTCGAGTACTCGATCGAAAGAATGTCCGAGTACTCGAGTACCAATTTTACTACTCGTTGCCATCCCTACTATATATATATATATATATATATATATATATATATATATATATATATATATATATATATATATATATATATATATTTATATATATCATGGTTATAACGTGCTATTACTTGTTGTTTGACGTCATGAGTAAGTATCGTATCGTTGAAAATATGATGTTCCTATATTCATTGTTAAATATGATTTTTTTTTTATATTCCCATCATTAGTCTGCAAGCGATACGGTAGTCCTTATTTCACTCTAGTGCAACACGGCCATATTCCAGTACGATTGCGCGATGTTTGAGTGACGTCAAAAAACGTAATAGTCCGTCATTAAAGATGTAATTAATTATGTTATACCGTGTCGTCTAATAGGTCGTAGGTAATGTATACAATGAAATGGTTATTATTACTGCGTTTTGGATGTTGTATTCGACTCTGATGGACATCAGCAGATTTTGATTTCGCTCGAATGGCGCCTCGCGAAATCCGAATCTGCACATATCCACGCGAGTCGAATACAACCTCCCGTTATATAACTACCGTGCGGATTTATTCCAACTCTTTTCACTTATTTATTGAACGAACGTTGTCCTTGACAACATGGTATAAAATGTAACGTCATTTTCAACCCTCGTAAGTAAAAGAATACACTAGTTATACCAAAGTGCTCGTGTATAATCCTAATAACTCGGGATGGAGTGCCGTACCTAGTCTATCATTTATTTTCCACCTCTTCAGTAACTAAGGGTGTATCGGATGGGTGGCAGTAGGCGGACATTCAACCACCTGTGAAAGTTGAAATCATAAATGATTTATCCTAGTACTTAATTATTGCCTATCTACAATTTCATTGTTGGTTGTATTCTATATAATATCATGTCCGCGTGTGTGTCCGTTCTGAAGTCCTCGTGTTGCACGTGTTTCAGGTTGCAGGTGAGATGGGAGAGCGTGCCATGCCTCATGTACACGTGCAGTCTCCTTGGTTGTTGCGCGGGGTACTCACCCAACTTGTTGGGCAACTGTGTGGAAGGTATGGATTGTTGGCTGCCATTGCTTAAATTAGTTAGCCATGTATCGCTGGTGGTCGACTATCGTATGGGAGGTTCTGTGTTTGTTTAGCTGATACGTATTTATTTTAGCGTAGATCTAGAATAACTATCGAGTCGGGATTCCTGTTTTGGAATAACCATAAATTGTGTCCTTTTTGAGATGCTAAGAGAACCTGCCATGGCAGGGGACCTCGTGGATGAAAGGCGTACATCTATATCACAGTGCTGATGATGGCGAGTTTTCGTGTATTCAATCGATAAGATTTAACCTACATTTTAGCCATTGAAATGAATTAATCGTTAAGAACTGAAGAGGACAAAGTTAACAAACATAACAAACATAACGTTATAATTTTGTCTCCAACCTATAATCTAAGGGCGTTTTTGTTGATATCAAACAACATTCAGTTTTGGTTCTACAGGTGATGGCGGTTTGGAAACCTGTTTCGAAAGTTTAACTTAAAGTAACGAATGCATGGTTTTGTGTACAGTTTCAACAACATGGTGGAGATCTGCATGTAGCATTTCTTTCTGAATTTCTTCAAAACAATGATATCGCAAATGGTATTTTGCCTTTTTAAACTAAATAGTGGTCCAACACGTACGCGTGTGGGATCACTGTCCACTATGGGTTTTTTAAGTTTACTAGTTCTTTAATGGAACGAACCTAAGAAAACGCCCACGGAAAGGGTTTCGATAGTTTCATTTTACATGAAACTGTTACAACAAGTACACAGGTCGTGAAACCGATATAAAACCAAAACCAGTGTACAAAAATGCCCCAAGTCAGCTGGAACATATTCTGCAAAACTGGACTGTGACTTTCTCGATCATACATAGAGTTTAGATAATAATTATGTACTGACAATAACTACGACTTTGTTTCATCGATGTTTCAATAAAAATAGGACACCCATTTTAATAATTTCAAAATTATGAAAGTATTAACTATAGAAGTCACTAGTCACTATACTAGTAGTCACGATAAGAGAGTTTGGCTTTCAAGCAAATTATTTCTATGTAAGACACATTTAAAAGAGAAAGACTTGAAACAGGGAACCAAAATAGTTGTTAACAAAAAATACTGATTATATACAAAGAAATCCGTAATTAATGTAGTGACAATAAAAAAAATATATTATTAAAAATTATTTGCTAATTTGTTTCTGCGGATTCGATTACAAGTTATGGATAATGATGTCTAAATGAAATAGATATTTTCCTACACGAATACAAGTATAAATCGACGCAAGTAAAAATAAAAAATAAACTATATTTTATCAACACACATATGGACGCAATTCTGGTTCAAAGCCTTTCGGACGGAACAGGGGGTGTCACAATGAAAGAATTACTGCTTAACACAAAACAATCTGTGTTTTACGTCAATATAATAGTTCTCCAAACCTGATTCGGGTTCCCTTTTTCCAGACGGAACGGAGGGTTTGCTGTGTGAGAATGGCGGAAAATGGAACGGGACGAAGTGTGAATGTCCAGGCAGATTTTCCGGACGGCGCTGTGAAATACGTGAGTCCAAATATACGTTGACATGGTTTGTGTTTCAAATGCTCACTTGCGTTTTAGAATGTATTGCTAACAACACTGTCCTTTTTATGCCCCCACAAAGTGGCGGCATATAGGGTTGCCCTTGTCCGTACGTACGTCTGTCTGTCTGTACGTACGTACGTCCCGAAGATTGTTTCCGATCTAATTCTTGAAAACCGTTTGTCCAATCCTCACCAAACTTTAAACACATGTTTGTGACCATAATATCTTGATCAAGTTCGATAGTCATGGAAATCGCTTTAGTCATTTAGGAGTTACGGCCCTTTTTTGCCAAAAATACTTCAAAAATATATGTTTCCAATCTAATTCTTGAAAAGTATGTGTCCAATCCTCACCAAACTTTACATACATGATTGTGACCATAATATCTTGATCAAGTTCGATAGCCATGGAAATCGCTTTTGTCATTTAGGAGTTACGGCCCTTTATTTGCAAAAAAAGACTTGAAAAATACGTCCCGAAGATTGTTTCCGATCTAATTCTTGAAAACTGTTTGTCCAATCCTCACCAAACTTTTAACACATGTTTGTGACCATAATACCTTGATCAAGTTCGATAGCCATGGAAATCGCTTTAATCATTTAGGAGTTAGGGCCCTTTATTTCCCAACAATACTTAAAAAATATCTTATCCGATCTAATTTTTGAAAAGGATTTGCCCTTGTGCAGATTATCCTGAATAATCATTATGGCTTATTTTCTGTGACAAAAAATCGAAGTGGGGGCATCCGTGTCCTATGGACACATTTCTAGTTATGTTTGGAATAGATACCAACGACATCATTGGAATACTTTATTGGCAGGGGCGAGTCCGGGATTTGACGTAAGAGGATGCGAACCGATATTTATTTGGTTTAGATGTTGGCAGAGGGTGGGGTAGGCAGTGCGTTTTTCTCATATACAAAATATGTAAACTTGGACGATTTTAGCAAACAACATATCAACAAACACTGAAAGGGAAATCATACAATTAAAACCATTCCTTCCAGCGGAATGCGAGGGTCATTGCGAGAACGGGGGCTCGTGTGGCCTGGTGAACGACGAGGCTGTGTGTATCTGCAGTTCAAGCCGTTTCTATGGCGACCACTGTGATATAGGTACTCATTTTTTATCGACACCTTTGACGTAAGTTTATAATAGATTAGCATTCCTGTCTTTGAAAGTAACAGATGGTTACTGTATGGGAACTGTATGAAATTAATGTGGGTAAGCTGCAGATTAAGGCGTTTCTTTACAGGCCGGTCTGATGTGCATCACACGTTTATAATTATCAATGCATTGCTTTATGCATTGTCGTTTTTTAAACGGTGACCCCTTTATTCAAAATAAATACATACACATGTATAACAAACATAAATATTGATTGATACTTTATAATGCATTTGCAAGTATTAATTATTGATAACACGATTGTAACCGTGTAATAAATGGCTTAAAACGCAAAATATGAAACGATTGGTGAGTGCTTTAAGTTTTACTGCGGTCTGCTATAGTCTCATAAGGTAGAAATATTGTGTTCTTTGCTCATTTCTTTCCAATCAAACTCGGTATCCTTCATAAGAACCATTATGTTCGACATTTATTCATCCTTTTTGGAAATTTTAAACTATCTTATTGTTATTATTGGTATTGTGGTAAATTTTATTTGGGAGTAAGAGCAGCATCGAAATGATGGTATTCAGGCGTGACGTCACGGTGCAAATTAAAATACGGGGACTGATGTTTTGTCGCAAAATCTTGCGTCGAATTTGCACGCTCAGTGACCGCTAGAAATGAAATAGTATTAAAAAAACCCGGCTAGTTACGGGCACATGCATCTGAATCATTGTTTGTCACTAAAATATTGTTTAAAACCATTCTGGGTACATACAATGAGATAAACAACACATCTGAAGATATTTAGTGTCTTTGATATACAAAAAAGAAACGCAAAAAGATTTTAATGACAAACAATGATTCAGATGCCTGTGGTTACGGGGGGAAAAAGAAGACTTAATTAATATGCTCACATTTTGAAAACGTGTTATATATGACAGTGAAGTGTGGTGCTGGCTGTGAGAACGGCGGAGAGTGTGTACATGACGGTGTCCTCGCCACGTGCAGGTGCCAGGCCGGTTTCCAGGGGGACAGATGCCAGTACTGTAAGTCATCGCTATATAAGTGTATTAGTGTATCTGTCATGTATCAATTGCTTCAATACCCTACGATAAAATGAGCTCTTTTTACATGGCTCAACCAATGCAGCTTGCGATTAAAGTCACACCCCAATCTTGTTGATACTGATTACAGCTGTCAATCCCCGTTGCCCACCTCTTACCCGACATTCTGACAAGACCTGTGACCCCAATAAAAGCATGTGTACCAACGATACCGACTGCATGACTTCCGGTGACGTTTGTTGTTTTGACGGCTGCATCGGCGTGTGTCGCCCACCCGATGTGCCAAGCTGCAGTCATAACGACAAGGTGTACCCAGCCGGAGACGTGTTTACACCTTCAGCTTGTGAGGTAAAGTTCGCTTTCATTTGAAGACATTTCTCTGACTAAATATTTCGTGGTACAATATACATGTACAAGGACGGGGTAAATCAAACCATTATACCTGTATTAAACCTATATATAACCTGTTTACAAAAACTATATCACCATGTTGCTAAAATTGCGTAAGGTTGTACAAATAATGCGGTTGTTTTGTTGTTGTCGCTGCTTCTGGTGCTGGTTCTGTTGCTGTTGCTGCTGTTTGCTTTCTTCAATCGATTTTTTTTATTGAAAGCAGCTATTACTTGTTAAAAGTATGGTAGTCACACAACAGCTATAGAGCATATTTATGTCGTTCTTTATTTTTTGCAGAGGTGCGTGTGTCAGATGTCGGGCGCGGTGAAGTGCACAAAAATGGAATGCAGGAATATGTGCACGGGCGGGGTAGAACCCGTCCTGGTGGAGGACCACTGCTGTAAGATCTGCCCGGGTAAGGGAGATTTTAATACAATTATAATACTTATTTCAAACCAATTGATTGTTCCGGCGTAGCTAGATCACAGCCAATAGTGTCTTAGATCGGCCGTGGTATGCTGGATTAAAGGTCATGACCCGGGCCGAGTTTTTCTTTCGTTTTATATTAATAAATAAATGAACAAATATATTAAATAACAACAAAATAACCAAATATGAATATAAAGTGAAGACCCTGCCCAACAGTGCATACATGCGATACAACTTGGATATATAATGTAGTATATAATGTAGATTGATTTTCTCTAGTAACACTCTCATTCATGCTTGCAACAACATTAATATTAGTTTTGATCAATCTGAAACATTTATCTTTTAATTGTAATGGTAATGAAGAAATATTGAAAGACAGATATTGACCAGAAGTACATGCTTTCCATTTTTGCTGCAGGAAACGATTCCAGTGAAACTGAATGTAAGTGTTTTAATATTTAGTTCCATTATTTGTAATTAATTTACAATTGTTTGAAACTGTTATTTCATCCTGCAGTTACCGTCGAAATATCGCCGATTTTGATACCGTTGGAAAAAACGACTGTAATATAAAACATGACTTTTGAATATATCTATATTTATAAAGTCTTTGAATAAAACAGGCTTAGCTCTATTGTAACAATAAATCAAATATACCACGTGTATCGCTCTATTGTGAACAATAAATCAAATATACCACGTGTATCGCTCTATTGTGAACAATAAATCAAATATACCACGTGTATCGCTCTGTTGCTTTACATGTCAGTAGTAGATCACCGGACTAACCGCAGGAAACCAACTTGTCTCCAAACCGGCAAGTGAGTCCCCCCCACCCCCATAACACACAACACCACACTCTCGCGTAACATCGTGCAAACAAAAGCGATTAATATTATGTTGTTATAACTTGCTTCACAATCTTTGAAAAAACCCAATGACATTTAATTCTAAAGATGATACTAAATGCGTTAAATTAGATCTCAAAGGCTCCAGGGTGATTTTAATAATGCATATATTTATGCTATTTTACAGCCTCTATGTTGTCCCCAGCACCGAAGTTCATCAACTGTCCGGAGCGATTCATTCCCGTGGACACGCCAGCCAGTGGGAAGGTTGCAACTATGGTCGACCTTGGACTGACCGCCGTTGACGCCGACGGAAACAGATTAGACGTATAATCTATTAGTACATTATTTCGTAAATGCTTTGATACTTGGGAGATGGTAGGGGAGTGCCCTCTTAAGCAGTGAATAAAAACATTGGTCATTATATTGGAATATTCCCCAATAAATATATAATATTGAATGCTATATGTTCGACGAAATACAGTTTTAGCTGGCCCGCTTGCTTGTAGCCAACTATCACGAAAATTCATGTGGTAGTATTCTACTGTTTGAGTGAGACAAGCTAGCATGCTATTGTTTATAAATTCAGTGCAAGGGATTATCCCTTGATATGTACATTTGTGCCGTTTCAGGTTATGTACAGCGACAGACATTTCCTGCACAGCGGCACGTCTGACGTGAGACAAAACGTACACATCGTGACGGCGTTCTCTCATTGCGACCCTCTCGGGCGCCGCGCCATGTGCCACTTCAAGGTCATCGTCAGAGGTGAGGGTTTGGCAATATTTAAACAGGGTCGCTCGCAAATAATACCGAAAGACTATCAGCATGGTTTATTTATTTTTAGTTCTAGTAAAATTTAACAGGTTAACAGATTCCACCAGACTTTTAATGAATTCCAGAAAGATGAGACATATCTACCAACGAATGAAGTACTCCAAAGTGGGTATTAATCGCACTATTACAATGTGAGATATATACCCCAGGTGGCAGTATCAGTAAAGGATGGGGAGTTCTTTCCTTAGAATTAATTATATACAAATTCATATTTGATGAACACCGTGCATGTAATGTTATAAAACAAAATCACCAATCGTGACTGATACTGCCACCCACTTGATGTATATAAACGTAACAATGGCGGCGGGTCCGTGGTCCAATCGTAACATACTGGAATGTCTATGTTTAGCCACTGTCCGCCCCACTGCTGTAAATACTAATCGTCTTCCGGGAGGAACGTTTAGTGGGGGTCTGTAGGACAGTATTATACACTGAAGTACATTCAAGATCCAGCGTCGCTTTAACCAGGGTTACATTATGGCTGTGCACTATGCACTACGACGTATCAAGACTATTACTATCTGGGGTCACTGGGGTCGACTCCCATGGATAAGCCATTGTCGTCGTAGAAGAAGCGCACATCTCCCTCTTGCAACAAGGCATTATTGGAGCACAACAGGAAATAATAGCTACCTGGTAACAGAGTTGTCACAGTAATTGCATAAGTAACTGAATTATGAGGCAAAAATCACCAATCACAGTGTTTTAAATATGCTTGTGTAATTACGACGATGGTTTTGTTTTGTGTTTAAGTTTACGTCTTAAAGATGCACTATCACCCAAAATAAGAGTGAACACATTTAATACAATTGTTTAAATATACCAAAAAGAATGAACAAATGTCGAAAACAAAAAAAAACATATGGAGGATGTGGAGATTAATTTGAAAGAAATGTGCAGAAAAAACGGAATTGCTACCTTTATATGAGACTATAGTAGATCGCAGTAAATCTTTTAGCATTCACCAATCATTTAATATTTTTGCGTTTTCAGCTATAAAATACACGGTTTTAATATTGTTTAAAGTAATTAATATTTTCCATAAGTGCATGATTTAGTAAATATTTGAGGGTGTATCAATCAAAATTTATGTTTATTTTACATGTGTATGTATTGATTTTGAATAAGAGTGTCACTTTAATGACAATCTTACAAAAACAAAGACATGCTATTGAATTACTAGTATGCAGAGATGATCGACTAAGTATTTTGCATTCCACAATATCAAAAAGAAAATCAATGTCCAAGGTGTTGTTTCTAGTTCCAATCTCGCATGATATTGTCAAAGAAGTTGCTTATGAATTAAATGAACTTTTCATCTACAAGTTTTAGTACAGTGATTTCTAAAGCAAATGATTAGTGCGATTATGACGAGGCTGGTCATATTGCGGGTATTTGAAAGTCCCGCAAGTTCGGTGTTCTAAATGTATATTCCCTGACCTGATTGTTTTACAGACTGTTAGACAGTCCTTTGAATCTGATGTAAGTATTCGCATCGCCGACCGTGTTTCTATACAGGGGTATGCCATTCACGCTATTAAGCAAGCACTCTTTTTTAATAATCGTCTGTTGCAGATCCCCATCCACCCGTATTCACTTCCTGTCCCGCCGAAATATACGCCCTGAATACAGAAATGATCACCTGGCAAGATCCCGACGTCACGGACAATGTCGGAATTGCCCGAACTGTTTCGGACGGTAGCGAGATTCGGGACCAGGTTTTGGGTGTTGGGGCTTATCCCGTAAGCTACATAGTCTGGGATTACGACGAGAACCAGGCTATATGCGCCTTCCTGGTCAGAGTATTTGATGAAAGTAAGTCAGTCCTATCATTGTTCTTGTCAGTTTTTTGCTTTCTTCTTTATTATTATTACTTTTTTTACCCTCGGTACCGGCTACCACATTAATTGGAGAAATTTAATGAATTGCGTATATTTGTATTTGAGCACAATTCATACCAAATGTAGATGTGAATAACATAACACTGGTGGTGATGGAGAAATTATGCTTTGCATTGATGCCTCTGTTATCCTTGTTCGTTTTCAGACATGGGCTCAAACGAAATGCCTTCACAATTGACGAAAAGACTTGATGAAGGGCTTCGTCTATCAACTACCACAATACGTAAGTGTGGGGTTTCCATGTGACGAATGTCTAAGATGCTTGGACAATGTCAGAAAGTATGGTTAGGAAACAATTATTTTGAATGGCATGATTATATTTCACAGTTGCATTTTTCATGAGATTCCCGTTTGATCGCCATTTTAAGTTTGCGAGGTTTTCACTTTGAGATCTTTTTCGGAATCAGACGCGCAATAATATAAATTGCCAGCGCCAGGCAGTCCATTTTATACTCTGTTCTCAACAGAATTAAAGTTTATTTTTCTGTTTAAAAATTATTGAATGGCATTATGTTGTTGGTTACAGTGGGATCAGCTATCGGTCTGTTGTTGGCCGTGTCCTTCTGCGTCTGCTTCCTTGTACGCATGCGCAAAATGAGAGCACAACTCGCTTCCGATGAAAGCAGAACTAATACCACGGAGTTCTCCAATTCTATATACGCGATATGCTCGCCGAATGGCCAACACACGTACGCTAATGAGTCCAAGATCCCCAACCTACCGGACTATTCCCCGCCCCTCAACCCACCCTCATATGACCAGATTGACCAGTACGATGAACTGGGGGCGTTGCCCGTTGAAGACCCGCCCATTTACGAGGAGATTCCCAGTAAATCAGCACAGGAGCCTTTCTATGAGAACATTGACGACACAGGTCACAATAACGAAGCATTCTCCCATACGGATTTGAAAGTTGAGTACAGGAAAATATGAAATTTTGAAGAATAAAGTGTTTTATTGTGTTCGTGATTCAGTGAGTCGAGTTTCATGATCATTGTCACCATTCAGCTTTTGTTTAGACAACACTATGCTACTAGCTTAGTGATTTGCAGCAGCAGTTTTTCATTTACAAGAAACATTACATAACCATACTGTGGCAACTATAGAAACATGTCAAGCAGCTTTACCATTACAATAACAGTTGTACAGGCCTGTGCCTGTGACAGCAGCCAAACAATTATCATGTCATTTGTTAATTCAGCGCCATTAATTGACATTTTATGTAGTTCTTACTCAAGATGCCTGTATCCACACCTTACTGGCCCAATACCACAGTTATCTGCCACTCGAATGTTACTAGACACTGAATAGTCTACATGTATGGAATATTAGAAACGTTTCTAACTGAATGAAATGCTGCTAGTAATATTCCTATATAAGAGGCTTAAAAACATATTTTTACAGGAAGAATGAAGAGATTTAATGAATTTCCTGAAATGTGGATGTTCAAACCATATTGACAGGCAACCACCAAATGCGGACTAGTGCAGGGGGTTGTTTCTTGCAACCAAAAGTCTACATGTGGATGGACGGTCAACATGGTGTTTACTTAACATTTATTTTGTTTGTCTGGAGACATTTACCAGGGCATGTGCTTTATTTATTTATCCAGTATGTCCTAATTATTGTTTAGAGGAACATATTCAGCATATGAGACCGTGGTTAAATAACTGTGGTATAAAGCCCAAGTATTGCTCAAGGTTTAACTGGGTAATATTCCGAATATCGGAGACTGGGACTGTTCGTGCCTTGCAGTTTAATGTGTTTCAAAACTATAGACATATTCATGTTTGATATATGATTCTCCGCATCAGTCAGTTCATGTGGACATTCAGTGAAGTGTTCTCCCGACATTTTCACCAAACATGTTAACAGTGTGAATATCACAAGACCTCATAAACTCACGTATATCATGACCCATTTTATTTTAATATAATGTGTCGTACCGCTGTAGTCTATACCACTTGTTTAGTCATGTTCCTTGTTTTCCCCCATTATTTATCCATTTTCAGTAATTCGTCCAAAATTTTAACAGTAATTGTTATTTAAATTATAATGTGCCTTTCCTAGATTAACCATACCTATGCATTTGAATAAAAATGGCGTGTTAAGTTTTAACCAGGGCATTTGGAAAAGTAGTGAACTCCCAACACTGTTAAGAATTCTTGCCTTCATGTTGCTATTATATGTTTGATCATTTTTAAAATAAATATTGTGCAAAAATGTTTTGTTGTGGTTGAATACTACATGGTTTATACTAATTTAGGGCTCAATATCGGTTGATTAAAAAAAAATCATATTGTATTGTTTTACGTGCATTATTACGTTTTAAACGTAAGTTAAAGCCAGTGGTTAAGGTTTTCCATTACTGTTTTTTTTCTTGACTTTCCCAGCATGGATTTGTTCCCCCACTAAAACCGCGAAAAACGGCTTTAGCATTCCATATTTGTAAACATCACCTCCATCTTAGAAATTTTGAGTAACAGGTTCATGGCTGAGAGAACTTTTTGCTTCAAATCTTGGACTGCAATGACCATTAAATGTGACCTTAACCTTAAGTTAACAGCACAATTGTTATGCCCGACATGTAGATCAATGGTGCTCTACAATTATGTCAAGTTTGATCTAGCAACATATGCGTGATGCATGACATTACCATGTTGCTCCACGAATTGGATTACGGCATTCTCATGCCCATTTTTTTTTCAACAATTCAAGTCCATTGAATTTGCTGATTGATGGCTTTCGTTGATTACATGTTCTAGAAAATCTCACCATTTGTTGAGCATTCATAATATTTTTTGAATTTTTTGTTCACATTAAACAGATATGGCTAAAAGGATATGTTAAAGAAAGGATGCGAGAGATTACTATATACACCTCCGTTGCTATATACCCCTCCGTTGTGCAGCATACACCCGAATCTTTGTTTTATTTTACAACTGTCAACATGAGACTAGAGCGATCACAGGGTGTGATAAGGCCCCCAGCTTATAGCATTTTCATTTGTGAACACTTCACATTGCCATCTGTTTGAAACAAGTGTAACACTATTATGGTTGTTCTTAAATGTAATAAATATCAAAAGAAGTAACTTTTCAACCCAATTTTGGATCCAAGGATGGGTACAAAGGCATTGTGAGATTTTCGTATGCCTCCCTTTGGGGACATGATAAGTAACCAGTGACGGTAAGCAGTGTCTTTGTTACAGAACCAGAAATATGGGTTTAATAATATACATGTATCTCAAACTATTATGTTTAACATATGATTGTTCAGATCTTTCTTTCAAAAATGCAAGTCAAATATAAATTCTAACATGTAAATACCACATTATGTCATGCTGTACAAATAAATGTATTCATATTCATATTAATCAGTTTTGTGGATGGTCAATAGACACAGAAAATAATAGATTTTTCTAATTAAATTCAAATTTCTTTAGGGACTAAAATTTAAACATGTTCTACACATGTAATTTGTTAAGAGCTACAGTAAAAACAACAAATATGCATGGACAGTGTATAGTTTATCAAAGCAAAACATTCATAGCAGTAGTTTCTGTTACACATAGCACATTTAACAGTAATGATAGGAATAAATAGATAGCTTGCATTCCATAAGTATTAAGGTAAGCCATCCATCATTAGGATGCAAAGATAATTTAGTGCATTTCAGATATTACCACCATGATTATTCTATGTTTAATTCATATTGATTAACCATTATATTATTTTTGCATGGTTACAATATCATCATAATGACGTTACTATTTTGATATGATATATTTAAGTGAGGTGATTGAAAAAAAAAATACTATTAGTTTATAGCAGTTTTATCAATTTGTTTCTTATCAACATAATAACGTCTATAGATTAAAAACAGTTCTCAGAGAAAACCTTAAAAATATTCAATTTATCATTTGTATCTTTGAAATGAAACTTTACCAGTAGCAATTTTTGGTATTAACGAAGGATGAATTACCTAAATATACAGAGCGTAACAACATTAAAGCAGAGCAATTGAAAGATGTTTGACACCCTTATTATATTTTACATTTACTATTTTAAGTCTTACGTAATAATTCCCATCTAGAAATTATCCCAATTTTGGGCAAACTTTGCAGATATATTGAAACCATATATAACCAGATAACAAACCATATTACATAAATAATAATGATTAATGAACATCATCTTTAACTACAATTTGCTGAACTTAAAAAGCTTTAAAAAACACAAATTTATCCTCTCTTCTATATTCACACTCCCGATTTTTCCCAACAAGCCACACAACGTCCCTGTCCCCATTTTCAACTATCATCCTCTAAACTCAGTGGAATTTTGCTCTCTGCGTTCGGGTTCATGTTGATTACAACAAGGTACACGAGAAATGCCACGACGAGAAGAAAGATCAGCTTCAACCACATACCAACACCTCCCCCACCACCGGACTTGCTAGCTGCGTTGGTTGGCGGACTCGTGGCCGGGGTATATGCTGCCTCAGTGCGACTGTAGAAAGAAGATAATAGAAATGGTAAGAATGACCAGAGCTATCATAGAATGTGATTAATACACCAAAACGCCCAAGTGTTGGAATACCAAATAATTTAAAAAAAAATTGACAAAGATATGGATAGGCACAAACTTTTAATGGTAAAGCTTATATAGCAAAACATACTAGGTTCAGAAGGTTGCAGTGTAATTGACCTTGAAGGCTGGACAAGGGTCTTGTGCATGACATTCCCTCACACTATGGTGGTCACTTCTGACAAATAATTTATAAAATCAGACCATGAATAAGAAAGATATGAACTGGACAATAACCAAAGGAAGTGACAAGGCCACCATTTCACTTTGTCAAGTGGGGATATAATTAAGTCTGACAAGCCGATGAGATATATCAAGTGTTAAAGGTAATACAGTGTTATTTCCACTTTCAAGGGAATGGTGGCGGTCCAGGTCAATGATCCTCAATTTTTTTAATCATCTTTTTTTACCTGGGTAGGAGAAAAAAAATCAGGAGGAAAATGGGGCCTGATTTCAGCCCTTAAAAAGGCTGAAAAAAACACACCCTAAAAGGTTCACAAACAACGGAGTTAAACAAAAAAGTTCTTCAAAGATTATGTTTCAGCAAATTAAAAAATCAAATCCAGTGAAATTAAGGTCGTTCAAAACCGGCAGTCAATTATTCCTTCTATATTCATGTAAAATATACTGACGCTGGATCAAAACCTAAATAAGTTTAGGAGTCGAGCACATTGCCAATCCCAAATAAACAAATCATGCACAAAACCTTATCATTACCTCGAGGTCATAATTTCACACATTTTCCCGAAAACATGTTCCAAAATAGACAAACATATGGCTGGTGAAATGTTCAAAGGTGGAAAAATTGCAATAACAGATGAAAGGGAATTAGAAGAGTTGATAAGGGCATAAGGGAATTTGAGAGGATAATTGTGAAAAGTTAACTACAAGAATTGAATCATATTCTTATGTTGAATGTTTAGAAAATTTGTTGTTGTTTTTTGTAAAAATAAACTTAGGTATCCGGGGTATTTATTCATTTTGTTTTTCCTTTTATATTTTCACATACTATATGAAAGCTTTTGAACACATGAGCAATACATAATTGGTGCAGAAGTAAATGGCAGACAGCAAACTTTGAAAATACATAATAAGATATTTCATAACAAACTAAAATGGAAATTTGGTTTGTTCGAAACATTGGATCACTAGAGGCTTTAGGTTGGTTCCATGTGTCCTTGACTGATCACAGTTTTACTCTATATGCTTAATAAATGCTTAATACTTTCCCCTATCATTGGACAAACTAAATGTAAAACAATGATTCTGTAATATCAAAAAGAACCTACAGAAACAACTTTTAACACACATTCCAGGTTTCATCAAATGATATAGTGAAACTGTAGTACAAAACAATATCTTCGAGTTCATCACTATCTGAACAACATTTAATCTTTTTTAAATATTACATGTAGTTTTCATACTTTTTCTTGAATACCGTCTTTAAGTGTGCCATAAATCAATGCCCTCTGAACACTGGACTACCTACCCAACATTTCTGCGAGTGGCTGGCATGGTGGGTGTGGCAGTGCGGGCCTGAACTATGGGTTTGTAGGTCCTCGGGGCTTCCGCTGCTACAGGTGTACTTGTAATCTGCGGGCGTACAGGCTTTGGCTGCACTGGAGGTCTACAATGGAACTATTGTCAGTAAGTTTTCAGTTTCATGAACTTTATTACTGTGGTTTCTTTTAATCATAATTCATCATGCAATATTTAATCAATTAACTTATCAAGATACATGTGTATCTCATACCACTGCTTATTTTGCCACAAGGATGTGAATGACCTGGCAATAAAAGGACCGACGTGATTTTGGATACGGTTTGGACTCAGGTTCCTGTAGCCTTCTGCTGCAGAAGCAATACTAGCCTTTTAGAAGCCCATTTGAGGGCTCTCCTGGCTTCAAGATTCAAGCAAACTGTAATGTCAATACCAACACGAATTAAGTAAAAATAGACAACTTGTCCCTGGACCCCAGTTAATTAGGAACTTTAACCTGAATAAAAATTCAATAAAGTAAATCAACCAATGAAACACTTACCTGTAATTTATTTGTACTTCCTCATCCTCTTCCTCCTCCTCTTCTTCTTCTACAACATAGAACATTAATGAAATGCTTTAAGTATTAACAAACTGTAAAATTGATACCTCAATCAGGCGAGTAAAAACTTAATAAAAGCATCTTGTCTATATGGAAACAAAATTCAACATCACTGATTTTGATTGAATTATCCATTTAACCAGAGCGACGGCTGTCAAGTTCAAATAACAAAAAAAGTTAAGTTATAAAAAAGTGCGTGTGTGTGTGTGTGTGTGTGTGTGTGGGGTGATTGTTTTGAAGCTAGTAATTGCCTACTGAACCGTTTCACTATCTTTGCGTAGGCCTAGTATGTGGAGACATTCCAAAAATAATTACCGGTATTAAAATTGTTATTTAACAATACTTTCTACATAAACACCTACGTCAATTTAAAAAGACGGCAAGAGAGCAGCAAAGGGGCCTATTCATACATATGTGTATTGTCTCAACCGACATGGTACAAAGTTTCATGCCAATATCCTGGGACGGCTATTAAATTATGGCCATGCTTCAAGCATTGGCAGGATGAAGCCATGGTAAGAAGCCACTAATGCTGGCAACGTCTTCAAGGCTATGACAAAATCTCAAGGTTTTTGTTCAGAAAACGGATTGGCCAATAAGAACTTATTTCAATATGAAGCGATACAAAAAATTCAGACTTATGTTTATATATCATATTATATAAAACTACTGTTTATAAATGCAGGGCTTTTTCACCTTCTTTGCTAGGGGCCGAAATTAGGCTACTTCAAAATTGGGAAAAATTGCCTATTTTCACAATTTCCAGGTGTTTTTTTTTTCACAAATCCCAGATATTTTTTCAAAAAAGGAAGATCTTACTTAAAAAATTTATTATGCTTGGGCCTAAAAAAAAATTTTGTTTGGTTAGGGTTACATCCTTTTCAAAAATAGGTAGGGTAGGTAGGCTTTTTTTTTATTTTATTTTTTTATTAGGCTTTATATATGTCATTTTCATCATTGGAGAATGGTGTTAAAGTTATATTCTATATAAGCAATTAAGGTTTTAAACTACATATTGAAAAGCAAAAAAAAAAAAAGAATTTTTTTTTTAGTTTTTCATTTTTTTTTTCAAACTGACTATAAAAACGTTAGGGTCGGCGCCTATTCCGTAGGTAGGGTCGGGTAACCCGAACCAAATGTATTTTTTTTTTAGGCCTTGAGCAAAATATTCTTTTGTAATCTTTTAAGTTAACAACAGAAGAATGCTGTATAAATTAAATGTTATTCGAGGACCAATTAGTCCATATATTGTTATCAATTCTTTCTCTCGCTTTAGAATCAACTCTATGAAGAATAAAACTGATCTCTCTCCCTCTTTTGTCATTGCATCATGTTAAAAAAGCGAACTCAAAGACATGATTTCTCCCCATATAAGATCTTCATGTGTATCAATTGGAAGTACATACATTTAAGATTTTCAAGCTTGACCCTGTTGAGTGTTTGTACAAAATTCATATTTAAAAGGTCATAATTGAAAAAAATCAGCTAGAAGTCGACTCAAATGTAAGATATGAGCCTGTTTTTTGTAACATGAGTTCCAAGTTTCATATGTAAACCTTGACCCATGTTTAAAAGGTGTCTTCAATCCTCATGTGGAATTTCCCATTTTGAGACGTTTACGTATTTAAATTTCCCAATTTGCAGAATTTCACGCGTTAAAATTTCCCAAAATGAAAAGGCTTGGCCTCTTCACATTTTTTGGTGAAAAAGCCCTGAAATGGTATTAGGTTATTGAATTTTTGAATAATTGAATAGTGACAATGTTTACTATTTCCCAAATCAATGATTGCTTCCTGAACAAATTAAGTTTCAGGAACATCAAAAGACAGCAAGTGATTGGGTGAAGTATCACATGTAAAAAGCACCAAATTTAAACTGCCAGACTGGGCTGAAACTGTAATTTAAGGCATTCAGATTTGCGACTATGATTCCGAACGCCGCCTCTCATTATGATTTATCATTGTATGAAGTTTTATGAAATTCCATCAAGTAGTTTTCAAGTTACTGTCCAGACAAAAGTTTGACAAAAAAAAACACAGAAAAAGGCAATAACTCTGTAAATTGCTAAAATAGTGTAATGATTCATGTACACTGAACTCCTTCTCATTGTACTGTAACATTGTATAAAGTTTTATTTCTTTCCATCCGGTAGTTTTCAAGTTATGCTCCGGACAAGAAAAAAGTAACAAAGGGCAATAACACTGTAATTGGCTGAAATAAAATTGCGGTTCCTGTACACTGCACTTTCTCTCATTATGATCTATCACTGTATGAAGTTTTATTAAATTCCATCAAATAGTTTTCAAGTTATGTTCAGGACAAGAAAAAGTAACAAAGGTCAGTAACTCTGTAATTGGCTGAAATAGAATTGCGGTTCCTGTACACTGCACTCCCTCTCATTATGATCTATCACTGTATGAAGTTTCATTAAATTCCATCCAATAGTTTTCAAGTTATGCTCCGGACAAGAAAAAGTAACAAAGGGCAGTAACTCTGTAATTGGCTGAAATGGAATTGCGGTTCCTGTACACTGCACTTCCTTTCATTATGATCTATCACTGTTTGAAGTTTTATTAAATTCCATCAAATAGTTTTCAAGTTATGCTCCGGACAAGAAAAAGTAACAAAGGGCAGTAACTCTGTAATTAGCTGATCTAGAATTGCGGTTTCTGTACACTGCACTCCTTCTCATTATGATCTATCACTGTATGAAGTTTTATTAAATTCCATCCAATAGTTTTCAAGTTATGCTCTGGACAAGAAAAAGTAACAAAGGGCAGTAACTCTGTAATTGGCTGAAATGGAATTGCGGTTCCTGTACACTGCACTTCCTTTCATTATGATCTATCACTGTATGAAGTTTTATTAAATTCCATCAAATAGTTTTCAAGTTATGCTTCGGACAAGAAATAGTAACAAAGGTCAGTAACTCTGTAATTAGCTGATCTAGAATTGCGGTTCCTGTACACTGCACTCCTTCTCATTATGATTTATCACTGTATGAAGTTTTATTAGGTTTCATCCAATAGTTTTCAAGTTATGCTCCGGACAAGAAAAAGTAACTAAGGGCAGTAACTCTGTAATTGGCTGAAATGGAATTGCGGTTCCTGTACACTGCACTTTCTCTCATTATGATCTATCACTGTATGAAGTTTTATTAAATTCCATCAAATTGTTTTCAATTTATGCTCAGGACAAGAAAAAGTAACAAAGGTCAGTAACTCTGTAATTGGCTGAAATAGAATTGCGGTTCCTGTACACTGCACTCCCTCTCATTATGATCTATCACTGTATGAAGTTTTATTAAATTCCATCCAATAGTTTTCAAGTTATGCTCCGGACAAGAAAAAGTAACAAAGGGCAGTAACTCTGTAATTGGCTGAAATGGAATTGCGGTTCCTGTACACTGCACTTCCTTTCATTATGATCTATCACTGTATGAAGTTTTATTAGATTCCATCCAATAGTTTTCAAGTTATGCTCCTGACAAGAAAAAGTAACAAAGGACAGTAACTCTGTAATTAGCTGAAATATAATTGCAGTTCCTGTACACTGCAATCCCTCTCAATATGATCTATCACTGTCAGATAGAGTTATGGTTCTTGTGTACTGCACTTTCTCTCATTGTGCTTTACCATTGTATGAAGTTTTAATAAATTCCATCTAGTAGTTTGCAAGTTAATGTCTCGTAAAAAAAATTGACAGCAAAAAAAAACAAACAAAGGGCAATTACTCAGTAATTAGCTAAAGTAGAGTGATGGTTCTTGAACACTGCACTCCTCTCACTGTGCTTTACCATTGTATGAAGTTCCAATGAATTTCATCCAGCACTTTTCAAGTTATACTCCGGACAAAAAAAAGTAACAAAGGGCAATAACTCAGTAATAAGCAAGAATAGAGTTATGGTTATTGTACACTGCACTTCCTCTCATTAATATGAAAATATTTGAGGTGGTATGCAAACTTTAACATAAATTCTAAGTAGAAGAAGGGGCATAATTTTGTCAAAATGCTTGATAGAGTTACCTCCTCCTGTGTTCAGGTTGGGGGCATGATGGTGAACAAGTGTGCAAAGTTTCAAAGCCAGATGTCAATGGACTTTGAAAATATTTGAGGTGGTACGCAAACTTTAACGTAAATTCTAAGTTGAATTTTTTTTGTCAAAATGCTTGATAGAGTTACCTCCTCCTGTGTACAGGTTGGGGGCATGATGGTGAACAAGTGTGCAAAGTTTCAAAGCGCGATGTCAATGGACTTTGAAAATATTTGAGGTGGTACGCAAACTTTAACGTAAATTCTAAGTAAAAAAAGGGGCATAATTTTGTCAAAATGCTTGATAGTTACCTCCTCCTGTGTACAAGTTGGGGGCATGATGTTGAACAAGTGTTTAAAGTTTCAAAGCCATATATCAATATTTGAGGTGGTACACAAACTCTTACAAAAACTTTAACATAAGTGGTTATGCTGACGCCGACGCTCGGGTGACTAGGATAGCTCTCCTTATCCTTTGAAAAGTCGAGCTAAAAGTTGTAAAATGGTAAATCTATGAGCGTGCAGCTTTAATATCTGAAAACAGGCAGAACTGCAAATGCCAAAATGTTGCAGTGACTTTAAATCCATTTGAAAGGTTGGGTGCGACTGCTTATTTTTGCTGTATATGTGACCTCCTAATCAATGCTAAAAAAATAAAAAATTAAAACATGCAATGTTAAATCGATTGATAAGCATGTTTCGCTTATTTTCAAACAGTTATAATCACATTATATACACAGTGGCTTCAAAACCTTGAAATGCTAAGTTAATTTCCAAACAGTAGTATAATCAACATTGTTTTTGAATAATATCTTTAAAAAATAGCCCAGTGTATGATTGTTAGAACTGTTTGATTTCCTAAAATCAATGCAACACAGTTTTATACTAATAAAAAATAACAGAATGGTTGTCACCTTCTGATTCTTCTGTATCTGATTCTGGTGGTGGGGGATTTCCCCCAGAATCCATTACCTTTCCAAGCTTCTTCTCATAAAATAGACGGGTACTTGCTGAAAAACATGGTAAAGCAATAATAAGGCATGCAAACAGTTCCCATATTTGTTCATCTCCGAAAGAAGATGGGCCTATATTGATCACTGTATTTGACCGGTTCTAAAGTTATTGATCAGACAACATACTGAAAGCCTCCCCCCATACGCTACAGGTGAAGCTGTTATACATCCCATTTCTTTTATAAACACATGAATATATATATTCTTTAAAATGTCACTATGGGCCATAACTCATGCTTACAAATTAAAGTTGGAGTTAAATAACTTGTCACAAAGGAGCACATTCTTACACTGAGCATGTTCATGATGTTTGAGGTAGAAATCTTTAATGATTGTAAAACAATAAAGTTATACTAAAAATAATAATAATACATTTATTTGATAAAGGGTCACTTAAGGAACATTTCTGTGAAATCATTTTGAATTTGTACCAATAGTTTCTGAAGAAAAGATTTTCAAAGTTTGCTATATATTTACATATAGACATATATATATATATATATTGAGTTGCCATGATTCTTGTTGAATGAACCAGGGGTAAAGAAATTTGATAGAAGTCCACCTATTAAAGGAACCTTCTGGTAAAATTATTTCGAAATCCAAAAAGATTTCAAGAAGTTTTTCCTTCTGGTTGCCAAACAGAGTTCTGAATGGAACCGTTTATTGAAGGAATCTGGAAGAGAACCACCCAATAAGCATTCCTGTAATTGAAATTTTACCCAGTGGTTTAGAACATTATTTGACGAATGAACGGGCAATAATCCTTTCACATCAAAGCTCAGTTGAGCTTGAAATATAACAGGTGAAAAGCGTCTAGGGGTACTAACTGCTTATGATTGCTAAGTGAATTTTTAAAGTTTCCTATGCAAACTGCGAGTGTTTCCTAATGTAAGAATGATTGCGAACAAAAATAACTCAATTTCATAATTAAGTTTAAAAAGTTAATTAGGTGGAAAAGAATATAAAATCTTACAAGTGATAGGACCAACATTTACACCACATTCTTGGAGCTGTTGACGAAGATCTTCATCACTGAGTTGTGCAATATCAGTTGCCATTGTTACCTACAAAAGAAAACTATAAATTTAAAAGAGTATCTAGAGAGAAATGAGGCGCAACAATGTACGGAAGTACAATGAATCCACTACAGTAATGTTGGAAATCAGTTTCAACTTTACTATCAATTATCAGTTCCACTCATGATTGTAGTTATTAAATGTTGTTGTATAAAAAATAGTTCATTTTCCTGCTCATTGTGGCTGTCATCAGCCATTTTGTTAATGACAACATCTGAACACATATATTTTTATTATTTATAAAACAATAATATATATATATATATAAAAATATTTTTTGATGATCAAATGTAACCAAATACAATTGAATGTTGCAGATTTCAGGCACAACCAACCGATTTTCGATTATAATCGATCATCGGAACATCATTACAATACAATTTTATTCCAATTAAGGGGCCATATCTCAGTCCAAGCAGTCCGAAGCAGTTTCGTCTATTCTTTCTATCCGAAAAATAACCCATTCTTAAAAAAAAAAGGTGGACAGTGACCTAACATGTGTGTTAAACAGCAATTAGTTAAAACAGGCAAACAACCCTCTAATAAATCATTGTTTTAACGAAATTTAGAAATAATGTCTACATGCAGAAGCTCAATCGTGCTGTTCAAATTGTACACATGGCCATGCACTTATTACTTTGATCAAAACTTTCGAAACAAGTTTCAAAACCGGCGAAACCTTTGGAACCAAAATTAAAACTAGTTTGATATCAACAAAAATAAGCCATAAGTTATTTATGTCGCGAAATTGTATGATATAATGATGTCGAGGGAAAAACTCCTCTCAGTTGTAGTTAAAACTGTCTGCGTTGGCACCCTTTAACTGACACTAAGATTTGAATGCTTATTGAGTATGAAATCTTGTGTTTACAATAATATTCTGCAGAACATCAAGTCAGCGTTTTCTATTGTTATTACTTTTTTGTGAAATTTCCTTCTTTCGTTTTCACCTTTCGAATAACCAATCAAAACTCTTCAAATTTGGCGGGAAAATAAAAGGATACACATTACTATTTTTTTCACTCTGAAAAATGGATAAATTGGCTTTATTCAATTTAGGGGTGGGAGATGTGTGACTAAGAGGACTTTACAAGTAAGAAATATTGCTCTTATTTATTATATATAATATCGATTTCGGATGATTAGTCAATTAGAAATCATTATAGCAAATCCGATCATACTTTTTTGAAATTTCTTCTTCTTATTATTATTAAAATAATAATAATTATATTATTATTATTATTATTATTATTATTTATTTATTATTATTATTATTATTATTATTATTATTATTATTATTATTATTATTATTATTATTATTATTATTATTATTATTATGAAAATACTTGAAATTATTATTATTTTAATTAAGGGGTGGGGGCGAGGCGGGCGGTACCCCTAACATTTTCGATGTTAGCTTTATCATTTCAATATCGGAGAATCGGACAAACGTCAAATGGGGCAATTTAAACGGGAGCATAACTGAGAACGTGTCCACTCTTCGTGGTTAAGGACATGAGGACCACCCATTCCCATGTGTCAATTTCTGCATAGACAGGTATTTAAATACCATTTTGTTTCCAAATATTAATTGTACATAGGCGAAGTCAACGGTTGATTTTAAAATAAGATAATTGCATGATATAACACTCAAAATAGACTCTTAGAAAGTATTTATTAGATATACAATACCAGATTTCTTTAGTCGTTTCATTATACGACCCCCCCCCCCCCCAGATATTTCATTTTCATGTATACAACTTTAACTACTTTATTTTATGAAATTACAATAAAAAACACTGCCCAAACCAGATTAAAAACATTCATTCTGGAACAATTCACCAGAAGATAAGCGCCCTGTATTGACGGTACAATCTAATGAATCTTTAAAATCAAAATACAAGACACATTTTTTTAATATACAGTTTGTTTTATAAACTACCACGGCACCATAACAGCACTATGCACTTGTTATTGTTCTTCAAATTCCACGTATTAATATTTGTTGCCCTTATTGATTGATTTATTGTGTTGTTTGTTTCTTATAGATAACCACAATGTAAATAAGATGTACATTGTATGGAAAAAGTGTTCAGATGTATGGTTAACAATATTAAATATCTCTGCCTTAATTTATTTCAGCCTGAAAAGATTTTGATATTTTTACTTGATATTGGAAATATTTGGGAATATATATCAGAGTAACAACCTATCGGCATAAGCCGTTTTGACTTAAGTCACTGACCTTTAACCCCATTCCCGCGCTTTTGTGGTCACATGGGCAAATAAAGAAACAAAACAAGGAAACATCACCAAATACCTCATCATTTGTCTGAATATAGTTATAATTAATTTGACACGGATATCATGGCTGTAAGTATGATTTATATTTACTAATAATGATGTTTTGTAATCCCGCACGCCATTATAATGTTCGTTTATTCAGATAAAACTACAAAACCACTGAAATGTATGAGCTGGAAAAATGCGCACGTCGAGGGACTCGTACGACTTCTGGAACACTACCATGGCGTTCTGACCGACTGTTTACTTTAGTCTACCCTTACCAGCCACACACACACTCAACTCTACTCACCCATAAACCTTTCACTCAGATCCTTTTACATCACAAACACAACAATGTACACATCTGTCATGAAACTTGATCATAAGGTTCTGATTATTGCATGTCAGCTGAAAATTGTAGTGTGTGTGGGTCAGAACCAGCCGCCCAGTTAGCTCTTTTGGTGCGAGTTCCGTGCTAGTGATCCGGTGGTTGTGGATTTGAGCCCCAGACTGGACGCATTTTTCCTCCCAGGTTTACTTTTGAATCTATTCACTGTACCTTATGTAGAAGGGCATATCGACATCAATAAAACAACTTGATGATACTTTGTCTTCCATCCATTTTCTTGTGATGTGTTGTTTCAAAGAAATGAATCTGAATCTTAAATTCTTGTACAGGACGAACCATCATCTGAGCCATTTTCATCAGTAACGAGCCCTGCTCGATCCCGCAGAGGGCGTGATCCAATCACTTCCAGCCCTGGCCGAGACCTTCCACCGTTTGAGGATGACTCAGAGCTGTTGGACGATGACAACCAAGTGGTGGAGGAGGAAGATGGGGAGGAACTGTTCGGAGACCAAATGGAAAGGTACACACAGTATAATTCTTGTTTTAAACAAGCACAACTAGATTCTTATCTGCGCGACTTGTGGACTTCTGCTAATTCGGCCACTATTAGAATTGTCAAATGCTGTGAAGATTGAGCCATGTCCATTCATGTGTTGGCAGTTAAATACATGTTGATCAATACTAACTCTATTAATTTATTTTCTAAATTTGCATCAAGATATAATGAAGTTGGGTTGAACCAATGGTTTCAAGTTTTCAGGTTTATATCTCGTGTAACTATTAAAAGTTTTTTTGGGGACGAGAAAGGGGTTACCCCCAATTAATTGCAATTATTACGACCAACATTAAACTTAACTGTTTGATGATAAGATGGAACAATGACTCGGCCATATCCGGCAAGCAACTTGGCATAAAAGCGGAAGGTTTTCCAATTGATGACAGGAAATTTTCTTCACAGTAGCCAGGATGTAACTGGTGCGTTGATGTTACAGAAATTGAAGTTTCTTGAAACTTGAACACCTTACTTAAACAATGAAATATAAGGTCCCAAATAGTGACACAATATAACCCACTCTTTAAGATGCACACAATCATACTCCCAAACAAGATTAACTATAATTTATAATTTTGTTTTAATATTCAAAAAAAGATAAATAAATGTAGAAAACAATGGTTCTTATGAAGGATACCGAGTTTAATTTGAAAGAAATTTGCATAAAATACGGTACTTCTACCTTATGAGACTATAGTAGCTCACAGTTAATCTTTTAGCTTTCACCAATCAATTAATATTTTTGCGCTTTCTGCCATTAAATACACGGTTAAAGTCTTGTCATCAGTTATTAATATTTTCCATAAATGCATTATTTAGTGAGCATTTAAAGGTTTATCAGTCCAAATTGATGTTTGATATACATATGTATGTATCAATTTTGAATTTAAGAGTGTCACTTTAAACTTTCAACTTCAATCTTTGTTTCATCACACACTTGAAAAGAGAAATCTAGTATTACTTAAAATATAAGACATATGAGACAAAGTGAACTTTCATGAGCTTCTGTGGGGCTTTGCCCAAATGGACCATTCTATTGCCTTGTCAGGCAGCCCCAAGCAATTCTTATTTTTGTAATTTGCCTCAGCTTTCATCCATGTGAACATGATGTTTTGCAGAGATTACCGAGCCATCCCAGAGCTTGATGTATATGATCGCGGTGTGATGGACGAGGATGATTACTCCGACCTATCTGAAAGTCAACGGGCAGCTGCAGAACGGGATATGAGACAGAGAGACAAGGAAGAAGGCAGACTGACTGGACGGATGAGGAGGGGTCTTATGTATGGTAAGCTGTAATATTAGTAAGAGTAAAATAAAGTGCAGTGTTTTTTAGCTCAACAATTCAAAGAATAAGGAGAGCTATACTACTCACCCTTGCGTCTGCATCACACCTTGGTTAAAGTTTTGCATGTAAGCACCTTTAAATCATTATCGCAGCAAATACATCATGTATTGCATTGAAACTTTACATACAATGTACCTGATTGTGTGCGCAACTATCCAATCTGCTTAATTTATAAAGTAACAAAAACACTGTGATGAAAATAATGTAAATAATATTTTTATTCAACTTGGAAAGTCTGGTGGAGGTTTTGCATGTTAGCACAAATAGGCATTTATTGACAACAGCTTGATGTATTGCAGGGAGACTTTAGGCAGCGGTACTAAACCATCCAATCCACTTAAATAACCAAATAAGATAACACTATTTTGCATGAAAGGCAAATTATGGCCCTTAATTATTCAATTCACAAAGTTTTCATGTAACCACATAAAAGACGATACCCCAGCAAATACCTCATGTATTGCCTGGAATTAAAACTCGCAAAGTCCACTATGCATTTTTATTGAACATATTTTCCATTCAAGACATTCTTCGCAAACAAACTTTCAGAGAACATTTGTCCTTCTGTCTAGTCAAAAACTGTCGGGGTAACTGCAAAATAGCTGATATTTGCTTACCAGCCTTTTTGTCAAGATTATCTTGCAGGAAGCACCGTTGTGGTTCTACTTCTGTTTACTTCCAGCCTTTCGTATTAATGTAAAGTTTCACAATTTCATGAAAGAAAATGTCAAATTCAATTGATGGATTATAATCTTCAGTTTTACTGAGTCGAAGGAAATCATTAATTATGTGTATTTTAAGTAACTCAAATGTTTTGTACATGAAGAATTTAGATATTTATATCGGTCAAATCAGATTTTGGATGCAAAAATACATAAACACATGAGTGGCAATCATTTTAATCATGTTGCCTTGAGTAATTCTTCAATTAAAAATAAAAGTCGAACATGATAGTCAATTGCATGTTTTACGTTTTTAAGAAGTAGGCTATGTTTACACTTATAAACACAATAACATCAGTAAAAGTGGGATATTGATCCTTTTTTAAGTAATTTAACCGTGTTTTTTTTCCATTTTATTTTTACTCATGCTTTATTTCCCTATTAAAATGGCATAGCTAATAAAATAATTTTGAATAAAAAACACATTGAACATTCCTGTTTAATGATTCAGATGAGTCTGATGAAGATGAAGAGGATAGGCCTCGTAAGAGACGGGCAGCTGAGAGGGCAGCGGAGGGAGATATGGAGGATGAAGAGGTGAGAGGGACTTGCCCATGTAACGAGTCTTCTTGCTGTTTGGTTTCCAAAAATGAGATGAACAATGTGATAGCGTTGTTCTGATGATCGATTCAAATCTGAAATGAAAAATTGCACATTTGTCATGGATATATTGAATATACATGCAAATCTACAATTGCAGTATGCAAGTTGAATTCAGTGCTCCAGCCAGGATTTGAAAAGGGCAGGGTGGAGTTTTGAAAAGGGCAAACTACATGAGTCGTGTAGGGGTGATTGAGGGTGGTTGTGGGAGGGGTCCACCCTGTCACAAGGTGTTGTTTTTTTGGGGGTGGGGGTCTCCAGCTAGAATTTGTTTTGTTTTCATACACAATTTAAATCATTTTCCATGATTTCCAGACTTGAATAAAGAAAGTTTGTTTTTTTCTCCAAATTTGGTAGGGTGTGTTTGAATATCAAAATTAAAATTTGTCTTTTTGTCTGTGGTAGTATGATTGTACTTGTTTGGAGTCTTCTTTAGTGTAATGGCATATATGTCTAAAAAAAAATCATGTAAAATGAAGAAAAAAACAAAGACAGTTAAACATTTGAAGCAATCAAATAAATAAATACACACAAAACAAATATGTAGGGGACGAATCTTAGTTTGGTACGATCGGGATTGGGTACGAATGTTACATTCAGCCTGGCTGTTTTTGAATTGTCTTTGGTAAAATAATGTTTAATATGCTAATGTTTTAGAATAAAATGACAATAAAAATCACTGCCCTTGCCATACATGTGATAATTTCTTGGGTCGATTCCGGGACACCCATCGTAATGTCAACGCACACTAGGGGGGTCCGGGGGCATGCCCCCCCGGAATTTTTTTTAAATGGGGAACGTCTGTGGTGCATTCTATAGCATATCTGGGGCTATTTTAGTCGTTTTTAACGTCGGGAAAATGTACCTATTTTGACTGCCAAGACGTATTTTTTACTTGACATGGTTGTTTTTTTTTCTGCATTTTCTTGAAAAAATAAAACCACCAGATATTTTCCCAGGCTTTAAATGAAGTGCTAACCAGGAGGATATGCAGTCTACTTTCGGTTTCATCAAAACAGGAAATAAACAACTATACGGGCACCTGTTTTCCCGCGCTTTTGAGAACATGCGTTACAAAATATTTATTTTTTCATCACATTTAAAACGTTTGCAATTTATGACACACAATATTTTTCAGACGATAAAGAAGATTTTCCAGTCGATGAGCTTTTTTCCGTTTGGAGATGCATATAATTTTGATAGAGACGTGTCAACAATCGGCTGTATAAAGCGATCACGTGACTTACCATGGTCACGTGATTAAAGCACTCTATATAACCACCTGTAAACCCCATATCGTCAGTTTTATTTCGGCGTAAAAATACACACGATAGTTCGGAAAAAGGTTCAAAACACTAAAATTCCATATGGACGCATAAGTTGTTAAAAGTATAACGACGTATCGACTTTGAAATTTGAAAGGAATATGGGATGTTTTCCGTGTTTTAATTTTGTTTTTTTTACTCATTTTGTCACTTTCTTTGAACTTACCTTCATGCTCGTTTGTTGGTAAAATGTGTGAAAAATATCAATTCATCAATTAAAAGCTATCATTCATAAGACCAAACAAATCCATATGAAAACAATGAATTTGTATACAAGAACCCTCCCCCACTCGTTAAGCACAACAATAGGCCGATAGATCAATTATCGGGTGATTGACGATGACCTCGACGACACGCGTACCAATTAACGGATTAGTGTCAACATGTCCTGTGTTTTACGACCAGTGTCCCGGACAGGCAAAATAGCTGACTTACATTGGTAAAATTAAGATAATCGATTCCGATTCCGAGATTATTTTTTTTTATTTTTTTTTTATGACTTTCCGGGACAAACATGCACCCTCCGTGACTCCGCGACAGAGATACGATTTCCGGGACAATCCCGGACGTCCGGGACGTTATCACATGTATGGCCCTTGCTTTAAAAATCACTTATAAAACATAGAACATTGATAAAATAACTCCGAAATTCGTTCTGACAAAATGGCGGTTTCGGCGAATTTTGACATGATCGTACCAACGATAGGTAAACACTACATAAAGCATTAACATATATTTGTGGGTTACAATGAAATTTTCATCATGAATATTTTACAAATAAACTTTAAAAAAACATTTACTGAAATAGTGATGTATTTGATTGTGTTAGCGCCACCTTTGTTATGTTTACAAATCGGCAGTGGCCGTCTGCTTCAAATCCACAATGTTTAAATAGCGATTTACGTCAGTACATTACAATTAACAATTATTTTAAAAGATTTAATTGTGCTTGACAACATTTTTCACCATCCCTTCACATTTTCTATCGCGTTTTACGAACTTTCATCATTAAATGAACGAATTCTCAATGTATATTCTGATTGGCTGTCATTCAATAGCTCCGCCTCCTGTTGATGTTTCCCTATTTGTCTCTTCTTAATTATTGGATTAGAAGATGACCGATTATGAATACACAGGTCGTCTGCTCACTACACAAATACACAATTAGCTGTCATATGACTTGGACAAGGCACATGGGAAGATGAAAGGGCAGTACGGCATATTTTAAGCAGTCAATGGGGGCATGGTGACACCTAGCGGGAACACTATTATCATAAGTATTACGTAATTTGTCTCAATTATGACAGCGGATTAAGGGCTGTCGATCTTTTATAATGATTTCAATAGTAAAAAGGGCACTAATGGGATAATTGGTGCTTATAGAGCATTTGTAAAAAGGGCACTACTCAAAAAGGGGGCAGGGCGGTAAGAAAAGGGGCACGGGCGCTGCGCCATTGAAAAACGGGCTAGCTGGAGCACTGGAATTACTGAACGTCAGCTTGCATAAGATTCTATATGTATTGTTAGTCGGTAATAAAATACATTCTGTCTACCTGTATATCATATATACTATAATACATTTACGCAAACTAATTCAATAAAAATGATTTTCCAACCGGTCATTCATCATCATAAACTCAAACTTGAGATTGTTTAATGAAATCCTCAATAGCAAACAATTTACAACATGACACAGAGAATTTCATGAAGCATGGGGTATATTTATTTGTGCATTTTATTATCATTTCTATTAAACAGTCATAGAACTAGTAAATGTTGTTTCAGAAAAATCATGCATGGCTGTTAACAAATGTTGACATGTAGGGTGATAATTTGAATAAGATAATTTGAAAAAGATAAATTCACATGAAAAAACCCACAATAGTTTGGTGAAGACATGAATTGAAATAAGACTAGAAAGAAAACTTTGACTTGCAAAACATGATGGGTTTCATTTCATGATTGAATATTTATATGCTCTTGTTTCTTTCCAGATGATTGAAAGTATTGAAAATTTAGAAGACATGAAGGGTCACTCTGTAAGGGAGTGGGTGGCCATGTTAGCCCCTAAAACGGAGATAAAAAACCGCTTCAAGAATTTCTTGCGGACATTTGTTGATTCAAAGGGCCACAATGTCTACAGAGAAAAAATCCGGCAGATGGTTGAAGGTTAGTTGTTTTGTTCTTGTTTTGACAATAGCCCTGTGTTCAGACTTTGATATTAGACTTATGAATGTGCAAGCTAAATTTTTACATATAGGAGTTTAGAAACAAAAATAGTCAACAAGCTTTGCTATACAAAATGAAATATTTGAGAAAGGCCAAAAGACATTTTACCAGTGCATGGCCTGCAGACTTGTGGTGATTTGGACTTCTGTGTGTTAATCATTTAATTTCTGACTTTACTCATAAAGCTTAAGCCTAGTTTATATTTGTTTAAACATATTTATTTCATGATATGTGCAGTTGACAACATAAATTCAAAACAAACATAAATTTAATTAGAAGCCAAAATCTTATAAAGATAATTGTTTTCTATATATACAAAAATATTTTTTATTATCTGGTTGTTTTTTATGTATGTATTGAAATAGTGAGTGGAATCATCTTAGAAATGAGAGCTTTGTTATAGGTATTACAGTACTGATTTCTGATTGGACCTGAATGATATGTAGCTACATGAAATAAACTTGGCTATTTGCAGGTAACAAGGAGAGCCTTACAGTGGACTACAACATGTTGGCTGAGGTGGAGCAGGTATTGGCCTACTTCTTGCCAGAGGCCCCGACAGAGATGCTTCAAAACTTTGATGAGGTGAGTGCACTTTACGGATTACAGTTAATGGTCATGTGTTGTGAATTCTGGCCTATTGTTCCGGGTTTTAAAGGGGATTGTGCCCTATGCTTTCTGGGAAAGTGTGAAATACTGATTTAGGTTTGTGTTGGGGTTAGGGGGGAGAAGTACCATGAATTTTTAATGAATGAAAGGAATACAGGAAAAATACATTGAATTTTTAAATATTTTATTGGTTACTTTAGTGCAGTTGTTTTTTTGGAGGAAAACAATCAGTTTTTAAGAAGAACAAGTAATCCATCTTTCACATTACTTTTTTAGTTGATTAGTCCCTATTTTATTGCAGGCTGGTAAGGAGGTAGTGTTGAGCATGTACCCAAATTACGAAAGAATCGCAAAAGAGATTCATGTGAGAATTGCTGAGTTACCCTTGATAGAAGAACTGCGCTCTCTCAGGTACTATCACTGGTCGCGTTCTTGTATTGATTTCTAATTACACATTTTTGAAATCTTGGTATTATTTGTTTAAATAATGATAATTTAGCATCTGTGACCTACAACTGGCTTACTGAAGGTGTGATACTTGAAATTTAAACAATTAGTCATACCTTGCTAGTAAAATTATCTCCTTACATGTGATGTGAGTGGAATACAGTCCTGAGTAATGTAATGAAAACAATGTAATAAACAGTTGATGATATGCAGAGTAGAAGCACATAATTGTACTTGCACTTCTTAAATTATACATTGTTTGTAACATTTCAGACAGCTGCATCTTAACCAGCTGATTCGTACGAGTGGTGTGGTGACAAGCTGTACGGGTGTTCTCCCCCAGCTCAACATCATCAAGTATGACTGTAACAAGTGCAACTACATCCTCGGCCCCTTCTACCAGTCACAGTCACAGGAAGTAAAGCCTGGATCCTGCCCCGAGTGTCAATCCACAGGTCCCTTTGAGATCAACATGGAGCAGGTACAGTGTAAACACAAAATTATGTATTAATATGTCTTTGTTTACACGTCTAGCAGGAGAATCTCCTGAGAAAAATTCAACTATTTTCTTCATACCTGATGACTTTGGAAAACATTTTTGCAAAGTTGCATATTACAAATGTGTTTTTTTATGCAGCTCTGCTGCTCCAATAATATAGTTTTAATGCCTTAATCAAGGAATACTGTCAATATCTAGTATTAAAACAATTATGTTTTCATATTAATTTATACATCTTATTCAAAACATATATATGTCCGGCCCACAGACCCTGTACAAAAACTACCAGCGTATCACCCTCCAGGAGAGCCCTGGCAAGGTACCTGCGGGCAGACTCCCGAGGTCCAAGGATGCCATACTGCTTGATGACCTCACTGACAGCTGCAAACCGGGAGATGAGATCGTATGTATTGCATATATCTGATTTCACTTGTTTGAGGGTTTGATAAAATATCTCTGATACTTGGAAAAGAAGTTGTATAATGATAATTATGTTTCAGTATAAATATAATGTTCTACCCCCATCAGGAAATGACTGGTGTGTACCACAATAACTACGATGGCTCCTTAAACACGTCCAATGGTTTTCCTGTGTTTGCCACGGTCATCCAGGCAAACTACATAACAAAGAAAGATGACAAACTGGCGGTGAGCAGCCTTACAGATGAGGACATAAAGGCCATTGCCCAGCTCTCTAAGGATGAGAGGATAGGAGAGAGGGTAAGACAGGCCACTGGCTTTAATGATGTTAACATTCCCAAGTCTGTCCATCATTCAGGATTGTCTTGATTCATGAAAAGGATGGACATATGACAATTTTGGAATAAGCCACATTTTAGATGATACTATACATTTTCAATGAATAATACTATTCAATCTCAATGAATAGAGACTGAACTTCAAACCGCTTTAGGGCCCCGCAAATATAATTTGCTGGTGTTCTGTAAAAATGCTTTATCATCAACACATTTGTGTTTCTTTAAAATCGTAGATATCAACTAGGTAATCTTATGAAAACATTTGCATTGATAATTGTTATGTCCTTCAGACTTGACAAACTGTGCATTGGCCGAATGTTTACTTACACCGATAAACATCAATAACTGACAGCAAACAATTCTTTACTCTCCACATGTATTTACAGATATTTGCCAGCGTTGCACCCTCCATCTACGGCCACGAGGATATCAAGCGCGCTTTGGCTCTGGCTATGTTTGGAGGGGAAGCCAAAAATCCTGGGGGTAAACACAAGGTCCGCGGTGACATTAACGTCCTGGTCTGTGGTGACCCTGGTACGGCAAAGTCACAGTTCCTAAAATACATCGAGAAAACTGCACCCAGGTAAATGTTTTGCTCCTTGGGTTTAAATATTAAACTGATTTGATTATTGACAAAGAAAAAACTAAATGTAATGCTTAAATGCTCTCTGTAGGATTGTGGATGTTATTATGAACAATTCAGTATACGTTTAGAAGTCACGAATATAATTTTTGTGTCTTGTTATTCGTAGGGTTGTATATACAACTGGTCAGGGTGCGTCAGCAGTGGGTTTGACGGCATACGTTCAGCGGAATCCTATTTCCAGAGAGTGGACCCTCGAGGCTGGAGCTCTTGTGCTGGCTGATAAGGGAATCTGTCTTATTGACGAGTTTGACAAGGTAAGAGCAGCATTTATGGATAGAAATGAAAATGGGGCTGTTATGACTTTTATTTTTAAGCTCCTCTCCACTTTGGGCTTGCTGATAGGGAGATAAGTTTAAGACTAGTTTGACGCAATACAATTGGCAAAACCTATCCATGGATGTAAAATGTTGAATTGTCTGCTCTGCTCCAACCAGAAAATAGGCCTGGCTCACATAAATAGTTCATGTTGATAAAAAAGATTTGATGTTATTTCACTTTAAAATGAATATGAAATATGAATAGAAGTGGTGATGATGAATAGAAAATGACCTACCTTTAAATACCTCTATTCCAAACACCATTTATCTGAAATAACTGCTATTTCGAAATTATTTTTCGGTCCAGATTTTATTCCTTCTTAACAGGTTTTTTTTTCTGAAAAATGGGATGGGGCCTTGGGTCTTTGAGAAGGGGAAAATTTTGCGGCGTTTTAGTAAAAAAAAAGGGTAAAATGTGCATGTTTAACTTTTTCATTTTTATTTAACTATCATACATCTTATTATATTTGATTGTTACATTACAAGTCCAACTCTCTCTTTTTTTTCCTGTTCTTAAACTCTTCCACTAAATTACCCTCAGCACTACTTTTAGCTTTTTTTATTTGGTGGGGAGATTACATGTACCTCAGACCCGCTTTCACAATCAAAACTTCCCGACAGTTGGACATTTTTGCTCAGTGGTTCCGAAATTTCAGGGCCACTAGGCTCAACAGAATGTTCAGGATCTTGCTGGGACTGGGGTTCCACATCATCGGAAGCGGAATGATCCGGTTCAGAAAGTTCGGACTCGGTCACATTTTGTGTGCTAATAGATTGACAAGATGTACCTGCTGACTTACAGTCAGTGAAGAAAGAATCAATTTTCAGAATATTTTTTTGCGTCATTTTATTTGTTGGAATACATCCAGTTATGCAACATTTCTCGAGCACGCGAAATTGAAAAAGAACGGAATACAGTATGTCGTAAACCATCATTGAGGTCCACTGTGTATAATTATAAGTTTAATCGATTAAGTTCAGCGTGACTAACCTCCCCTGGCAGACGAAAATCAACGGCTGATTTTCGCAATTGGGCAATAAAATATTGAATTTTATCGGAGGAGAATTTTCATTTTTAGGGGAAAAACTAGGCTTATTTTCCAAGGGGAAGTGGCCGTTCAACGGCCCCTTCTATATAAGGTAAAAAAAACATGTTCCATGTTTAACAAAATGTTAAATCAATAATCCGAAATCGCTATTTCGAAAAAATCACAATTTTGCACTAAAAATTACGGTCTCCATTTGGAATTCTTACCGATTTATCAATCCTTATTTCAAAATCAAACATCTCATAGTTTTTTGCATGGCACTGCCATACAGTAGCACTTGGGCATCATCTTTAGGTGATAATGAATCAACAGTTAGAGTTTGGATTCAAATGACATTAAGCATGCATATGCTAGAAACATCGATGTCAGATTATGAGTGAATTATTTTGGTGTGTAGTGTGCTATTTTACAGAATCTGAATATGATTTGAAAATGTCTCATCAAATTTGACCTCCACATTACTTACTCGAATTGCTTTTGAACAATCTGTAGAAGGGCCAGGTAACCAACGCAGGAGTATATCTTGATCGGTAATAAAAGGAAAGGGTGTTAACAGCACCACAATGGCCAAGCATGAATTCTGATTTCATCTACTTATTTCATGTCAGTCTCCATTTTACAATTACCCAAAATGATACTACCAGTATTTGGATTTGAATGTTTTCCCTGGAATTACCATATTTGCGATCAGATATTGATTAATAATGATGATGAAATGTGTCTGTTTTTAAATGTTCACAACAGAAGACAATTAGATTTTATTGCTTAAAGATATAACATAGATCTTTTTTCGACTACTCAAGGTTTAATATTTTAAGATTATTTTGATATTTATGGGCTTTTTCATTTAGGCTTCTAGAGGGAATGGCTTGCTGTTCAAAATACTAATTTTGATCACCAAGTGAATTAGCTCTACACTTTCAGAAACGTTCTCCTGTTGTTTGTTTATGATAAATATTTAGGGGTAATTTGAGTGACTACAATTCTGATATTATAGAATAATTGGTTTTTAATTAAAATTGACAAGCAAATTTAATCGAAATTCTTCCAACTAATAACTCACTACTAAATATTTTGTTCCAGTTATGATACACTCAAGGATTTCGTTCTTTGCAACTATGTACTTCTAACAGATTTATTATCATTTCCAATACTTGCATTCTTTTCTTTAGATAAAAAACATGACCTCGGTTTAGGTAAAGTACAACAAACTGAAAATATGGGTGCAACATTTAAGGTTGTGATGTACTTTCCTCAGTAAGAAGCTTCTGGAATCCTGACCTAGAAACCTTTCCTTTGTCTATTTATCGCTGATGTGACTATTTAGCACCTATAGTTTTGGTTTCATTCTATGACAACTAGGATTGAAAATTTGGTATAAAAAAACAATGAAAAAGCCTTGGTGAAGAGCAAAGTGTGGCAGATAAATGATAACGCAATCATTTATGAGCACACTTAAGTCAGCTTTTCAGGAAAGAAGCACAAATCTGGACAAAACTAGATTTGATTTTCTATATCTTGTTTTGAATACATTATGCAATTTCTTTAACTGGCAATATGAAAAAGATTCAAGTTTGTTTAAATCCTTTGAAAATGTGTTTAGGCCTAAAAAAAAGTATGTCTGTTTCCTGTAACATGCTGAAAAAAAGATGGGTCGGTAGGTAGGGATTTTTTTTTTTTTTAAATGTCAGAATGATCCAATATTCATGTTTATTTCAGGTGAATTATTTTTAAAAGAATTCAGTGTGATATATAGATTCAAACTTTCTGCCACTAATAAGCTAAAACTGCTAGCTTGACAGCCATTGTACATGTATGTCAGTTGTAGAATGCAACCATTTGAAGGGCTAGCCATGGGTTCGACTCCAAGCGGTGGCAACATTATGTGCAATTTTGAGCATTGTCAGTATGTTCACCAGGGAAGCAGTTCATATTTACACTTTGCAAATATAACCCAGTGAAAGAGTGAATCAAATAACATTTAGACAATTTCTTTTTGGCAAATGTTTTAAACAAAACTTTCAAAATGCATACATTTTGTAATAATAAAACATGATATTATTGCACAAACTATTTAAAGATAAACTGTGTAATAATATCAAGTTGTATTACAATTAAATGTACATGACAACCATTATAAAATAAAATTTTGTTACAACAAGAACAGGCAAGAATCTCCACAAAACATATATAAATCAATACTTCGAATGATAAATGACTAGAATCAATGACTAAACCATTTAACTCTTAGAGTGCTGTCAGAATTGTACAGATCTTTGGAACCTGTGTAGACCTATGGTCTACGCTGTTCACTGATTGGACACTTAAACCTTACCTGCTGACTCTGCAGCGAACAGTGTAAAATAATAGATTGGACTAGAATATGTTTAAATAGACTAGAATCAGTATCATAAAAGCTTAGACTGACTAATAAAAAATCAATACCATTTTCTTTTTTAAACAGTAAAACAGCAAAACTAGTACACGTACAGTACCTTAAATAGTTTCCACAACTTATTTTTTTTAACAATTTCCAGTGTTTTAAAAAGATCTGCTGTATTAGATCCACTGTTCATTCTGTAAAAATCTCAAGCACGATGAAAAATAACAATATAAAATTCAATAGAATACCTTGTCTTTTTTCCATTTCTGGACTAAGGTGGTTAGAAAATTCCCAGAGTCAAAACTTGGAAAAATATGTTCTGACTCTGACAAACATGTCATATTATTTAGTTAATGCATCTTCGTTATGTAACCCAGTGCATCCTTGTCAAATTCCAATATGCACCAGCGATTGTTTAGTTGCAACGACATCTTTCTTACTTTAACTTTCAGTTTCACTTTCAGGTTTATCTTTTTTTCCGGAAGTAAACAAAAACATTCAACGTTCCTATTGCCAATATTGCAACATCGTATCTTTCATAAATGGCATAACCATAACTGTTATACAATTATAAACTAAACTATAACACTGCGACGATCTACGCAGTTCTCCTTTCACTTTCATTAAAATTGACAGGAAGTTAGTGTGCACCTGTTTCCCGCGCTTTTTAGACCATGTGTTACGAAAAATGTTTATTTTTCTGTTAACTCATTAAAAACTTATAAGAATATTTGTTAATTAACCGGTGATATAATAAAACAACTTAAAATAAATGAACAAAATATATCTTAGCATTGTTGTTTTTCAAAACCATTGCAACTAGCGAAAAAGCGGAAGATATCTGTTAATTTGCATAATGGGCGGAGTTAACATTATGTCATTGAGTTTGAGTGCTGCTTATTGACATGGTTACCTTTCAGATTCCAGATCGATAATCACTTGTCACTTCGGGTGTTAATTGCTCTTGCAGGTTAAACAAACATTCAGATCATGCATTGAGGCTCCTTTCAGATGATACCGACTCTTACACCGAAATATCCCGGGTCAAAACTGACGCATACTACAAATGTATGATGCGTCGATCTCGGGTCAATTGAAAGCCACTACTAAATTATTTAAATTATCGTTGTCATCACAGGCCAGAGATCGCTAAAAATCTGACTTTTCGAATTTTGGGGCATAAAAAAATTGCGGTCAATGGTAAAAAAATACGGTCAGTCGGGTTACAGGAAACAGACCTTTTTTTTTTTAGGCCTTAAAAAAAGAATATGCAAAATGAAAAATAAATATTTTAAGTTTTATTGATAACATAGTCACTGCAAAAAAATCAATAATACTAGGTTAGCTTGCTTAAGATTTACGGGACAACAAGTAAAGCATGGTGCGTCTCAAAACAACAACAAACAAAACCATAAAATACAAGTATATATTTCTTCTCCGCAGATGAATGACCAGGATAGAACCAGCATTCACGAGGCAATGGAACAGCAGAGCATCTCCATCTCCAAGGCTGGTATAGTGACCTCCCTGCAGGCGCGTTGTGCCGTCCTAGCAGCAGCTAACCCTATTGGTGGCAGATATGACCCTGCACTCACCTTTGCTGAAAATGTAAGTGACATGTGTGTAAAAAAGAAGATTTGAAGTAAACCTTGTCATGCATGTTCTCAGAAAAAGTTTGCTCAAAACGAAATTAACAAGTTCTCAGTGTGCATTTGGGCTTAATACTAATTAAAAAGAATATGATAATTATCTGCAACATAATATGTCTGAGCCATTTTCTCATATTTTGTTTCAAAGGTCATACCCATATCGGTTGTAAATGTCTTTATACATGGTGTTGTCTTCACATTGAATATGATGCTACATTGAGGCCATAAAAAAGGTTTATTAAAAAACATGATCCATAAGGGTCTATTAACAAAATATTAATTTTATCTGACATCAAATGAAAATTATAAGTATAATTCGAAGGTACTGTTCGCCAGACCCAAAAAAGATCTCTAAAATATTCCTACCTACCTACCAATGATTTTTTCCCAGGCTGTATACAGAAACTAACCTCATTTTGTGTAAGGCCTAATCCATAGGGTATACCCATTTCAGGTTGATCTGACAGAGCCCATATTGTCAAGGTTTGACATTCTGTGTGTTGTGAGGGACACTGTTGATCCAGTGCAGGTATGTACTTCCTTCCTGTCAATGCTGGCAACCATATTGCATTATATAATGCCATTCTCTCATAGATAAACAAAATCAGTGGCACAAGTAAGGCACCCTTAATTTCAGACTGGTGTCATTGATTAACTGTGATATAATTTTGCGGCCAAAACATAAAAAACATCATTGCTGAAAATCTGGAATTTACTTGGAACATGTTAACCTCTGACTGTGCCAGAGAGGTAGATTTCATTCTCCAGAGAGGTAGATTTGTTTCTCCAGAGAGGTAGATTTGATTCTGCAGAGAGGTAGAATTGTTTCTCCAGAGAGGTCGATTTGATTCTCCAGAGAGGTAGATTTGTTTCTCCAGAGACGTACACTTTCTATGATATTTTGTACTCATTTATGTCATTGCCTGACATAATAACTTGAAACGTGAAACTTAAAAATTTAAAATCTTTTGAAGAATGTTTTGATGTCACCAATTCTGAGGCTGATGTAGGACCATCTATATATAAATTATAACATGGTACATCAAAACATTTGTCATTTAACAATAAGTAATGTCATTTGTCATTTATCAATAAGAAACGTATTCATTTATTGTGATACATGGCCATCAAAGGTGGTATTCTCATGATTTCCATGAACTGTGAACAAAATAAGGGGCTTCTGTCTAATTGATCTAGGCCTTTGAACTCACTGCGGTTCTGACCAGAAAGAACCGATAGAGCGGCGAGGGGGGGGGGGGGGTAAGCAGTAGATTTTAGAGTTCACAAGTCTATGTTTATTGCATCTGATTGGGAAAATGGTTCTTTTGGGCGTTTGGGAATGGGTCTGTTTACTGTACCCAGAAGGAAAAAAATCACTGACTGCAATGTCTTTATTTCAGGATGAATGTCTCGCACGGTTTGTAACAGGCAGTCACATAAAGCATCACCCGAACGCTACTGAGACTGAACAAGATGCAAACCTGGTAAGGCAAACAATATTCCCTGCATTCTAGCACCTTACAGTTTTGTAGGTATCCATCTTTTTCCCACAAGGTGGTTAGTTTGAGTCACCCACCAGGCATATGCTTTTTAGCTCACCTGTCACGTAGTGACAAGGTGAGCTTTTGTGATCACTCTTCGTCCGTCGTCCGTCCGTCCGTCCGTCCGTCCGTCCGTCCGTTCACAATTGCTTGTGAACACAATAGAGGTCACAATTTTGACCTAATCTTTATGAAACTTGGTCAGACTGATCATCTCTATAAAATCTAGGTCAAGTTCGATATTGGGTCATCTGGGGTCAAAAACTAGGTCACTAGGTCAATTAGTAGAAAAACCTTGTGAACACAATAGAGGTCACAATTTTAGCCTAATCTCAATGCAACTTGGTCAGAATGGTCATCTCTATAAAATCTAGGTCAAGTTCGATATTGGGTCATCCGCGGTCAATAATTAGGTCACTAGGTCAATTAGTAGAAAAACCTTGTGAACACAATAGAGGTCACAATTTTAGCCTAATCTCAATGCAACTTGGTCAGAATGATCATCTCTATAAAATGTAGGTCAGGTTCGATATTGGGTCATCCACGGTCAACAACTAGGTCACTAGGTCAATTAGTACAAAAACCTTGTGAACACAATAGAGGTCACAATTTTAGCCTAATCTCAATGCAACTTGGTCAGAATAATCATCTCTATAAAATCTAGGTCAAGTTCGATATTGGGTCATCCGCAGTCAATAACTAGGTCACTAGGTCAATTATTAGAAAAACCTTGTGAACACAACAGAGGTCACAATTTTGACCTAATCTTTATGAAACTTGGTCAGACTGATCATCTCTATGAAATCTAGGTCAAGTTCGATATTGGGTCATCTGGGGTCAAAAACTAGGTCAGTAGGTCAATTAGTAGAAATACCTTGTGAACACATTAGAGGTCACAATTTTAGCCTAATCTTAATGCAACTTGGTCAGAATGATCATCTCTATAAAATCTAGGTCAAGTTCGATATTGGGTCATCCGCGGTCAATAACTAGGTCACTAGGTCAATTAGTAGAAAAACCTTGTGAACACAATAGAGGTCACAATTTTAGCCTAATCTCAATGCAAATTGGTCAGAATGATCATCGCTGTAAAATGTAGGTCAAGTTTGATATTGGGTCATTCACGGTCAATAACTAGGTCACTAGGTCAATTAGTACAAAAACCTTGTGAACACAATAGAGGTCACAATTTTAGCCTAATCTCAATGCAACTTGGTCAGAATGATCATCTCTATAAAATCTAGGTCAAGTTCGATATTGGGTCATCCGCGGTCAATAACTAGGTCACTAGGTCAATTAGTAGAAAAACCTTGTGAACACAATAGAGGTCACAATTTTAGCCTAATCTCAATGCAACTTAGTCAGAATGATCATCTCTATAAAATCTAGGTCAAGTTCGATATTGGGTCATCCGCAGTCAATAACTAGGTCACTAGGTCAATTATTAGAAAAACCTTGTGAACACAACAGAGGTCACAATTTTGACCTAATCTTTATGAAACTTGGTCAGACTGATCATCTCTATGAAATCTAGGTCAAGTTCGATATTGGGTCATCTGGGGTCAAAAACTAGGTCAGTAGGTCAATTAGTAGAAATACCTTGTGAACACATTAGAGGTCACAATTTTAGCCTAATCTTAATGCAACTTGGTCAGAATGATCATCTCTATAAAATCTAGGTCAAGTTTGATATTGGGTCATCCGCGGTCAATAACTAGGTCACTAGGTCAATTAGTAGAAAAACCTTGTGAACACAATAGAGGTCACAATTTTAGCCTAATCTCAATGCAAATTGGTCAGAATGATCATCGCTGTAAAATGTAGGTCAAGTTTGATATTGGGTCATTCACGGTCAATAACTAGGTCACTAGGTCAATTAGTACAAAAACCTTGTGAACACAATAGAGGTCACAATTTTAGCCTAATCTCAATGCAACTTGGTCAGAATGATCATCTCTATAAAATCTAGGTCAAGTTCGATATTGGGTCATCCGCGGTCAATAATTAGGTCACTAGGTCAATTAGTAGAAAAACCTTGTGAACACAATAGAGGTCACAATTTTAGCCTAATCTCAATGCAACTTGGTCAGAATGATCATCTCTATAAAATGTAGGTCAGGTTTGATATTGGGTCATTCACGGTCAATAACTAGGTCACTAGGTCAATTAGTAGAAAAACCTTGTGAACACAATAGAGGTCACAATTTTAGCCTAATCTCAATGCAACTTGGTCAGAATGATCATCTCTATAAAATCTAGGTCAAGTTCGATATTGGGTCATCCGCGGTCAATAACTAGGTCACTAGGTCAATTAGTACAAAAACCTTGTGAACACAATAGAGGTCACAATTTTAGGCTAATCTTAATGCAACTTGGTCAGAATGATCATCTCTATAAAATCTGGGTCAAGTTCGATATTGGGTCATACACAGTCAATAACTAGGTCACTAGGTCAATTATTAGAAAAACCTTGTGAACAAAATAGAGGTCACAATTTTAGCCTTATCTTAATGAAACTTGGTCAGAATGATCATCTTAACATAAGCTAGGTCAAGTTCGATATTGGGTCAACCCAGGTCAAAAACTAGGTCACTAGGTCAATTAGTAGAAAAACCTTGTGAACACAATAGAGGTCACAATTTTAGCCTAATCTCAATGCAACTTGGTCAGAATGATCATCTCTATAAAATCTAGGTCAAGTTCGATATTGGGTCATCCGCGGTCAATAACTAGGTCACTAGGTCAATTAGTACAAAAACCTTGTGAACACAATAGAGGTCACAATTTTAGGCTAATCTTAATGCAACTTGGTCAGACTGATCATCTCTATGAAATCTAGGTCAAGTTCGATATTGGGTCATCTGGGGTCAAAAACTAGGTCAGTAGGTCAATTAGTAGAAATACCCTGTGAACACATTAGAGGTCACAATTTCAGCCTAATCTCAATGCAACTTGGTCAGAATGATCATCTCTATAAAATCTAGGTCAAGTTCGATATTGGGTCATCCGCGGTCAATAACTAGGTCACTAGGTCAATTAGTAGAAAAACCTTGTGAACACAATAGAGGTCACAATTTTAGCCTAATCTCAATGCAAATTGGTCAGAATGATCATCGCTGTAAAATGTAGGTCAAGTTTGATATTGGGTCATTCACGGTCAATAACTAGGTCACTAGGTCAATTAGTACAAAAACCTTGTGAACACAATAGAGGTCACAATTTTAGCCTAATCTCAATGCAACTTGGTCAGAATGATCATCTCTATAAAATCTAGGTCAAGTTCGATATTGGGTCATCCGCGGTCAATAACTAGGTCACTAGGTCAATTAGTACAAAAACCTTGTGAACACAATAGAGGTCACAATTTTAGGCTAATCTTAATGCAACTTGGTCAGAATGATCATCTCTATAAAATCTGGGTCAAGTTCGATATTGGGTCATCTGCGGTCTACAGGTGAGCGATACAGGGCCATCATGGCCCTCTTGTTTGGCCTCTTGAAAGTGACACGCTAGTCCCACTGATAGTAGTAGAAACAGGAAACAAGACTCCAGAATAGGTCATATCAGCTGAAATCTGGCTTTATAGTCTCACTCTTGTATAAACATAAAAACTTCTGTTCCATATTTCAGATAACATTCTTGTAGTATTCATGGTTTACCTGATTGTTGCCTGCTACCACCACGACTTCAGTTTTACTTTGACCACAATGTGATTTCAGAACACGTTGAATACAAACTCGTCCGTGGAGCCTATCCCGCAGGAGCTACTGAGGAAGTACCTCATCTATGCGAAGGAGAAAGTCCACCCAAGACTCAACAAGATGGACCAGGACAAGGTGGCCAAGATGTACGCTGAGCTACGTCGTGAGTCCATGGTGAGTGGATGGGAAAGATGGTATTTTTAAATGTGCTTACTGCCATGGCTAAAAGGTTTCCGTATTTTTCTAGAAGTTCTGGAATTTTTTTTATTCCTGAAGGGTCGATTTTCTGTGAATAAAATTCAAGGAAATAGATGGAAATGTGGTGCTTCCAAAATTAACCGCACACTTGCCTGGTTTACTATGTCAATTTTAATTACCTTATTTCATATCTTTAGCAAATGAAAAAAGCTGTTTTAAATGCCTAAGGCTTACAATTTATTTACAAATACAGCCTCAACAAAAAAATTATTCAAACATCAAAAATCATTGAAAAAGAGTGTAAATCTTACAGAAAATGAAGTTTCTACACAGGGATATGACACTTAAAGGTGTTGATGGTAGAGAGAAAAAACAAACGGTCATGGAAATGGCTAACAGAAGTAGACTCTGACTGCGAAAAATGGAGTTTTTGGCAGAGAAAACCTGCCATATAGAGTGTATAACTGTAAATAGTGATAATATGACACTGTGTTGTTACTAATATATATTTATTATGTATTTATAATTTGAACATTTTCATGTAACATAAATTCTAGAATCACAATTTGTGTTGCCATCATACTTTTTTCAAACCTAATAAAAGAAAACATCCAAAATGTAAAAAATGACATGCATAGTAAATCATAATTACTGGCTAATGCAGGATATTTTTCATTATGTATCATATGCCTATCAGTTAACTTATTTATAGTCATTTTTTGTCTGAAAAACTTAATTCCACCAATACTCATCATTATTCAAATGTGAAGCATCAAAGTGGCTATGTTCCAGATCTGAGATGCTTCGAGGGCCTCAGGCCCCCTGCACCCATGGCTGCACCTGACCAGGGGTCCTGCGGCCCCAAGGCCCTCAGCTTTTTTTTTTATGATTTTTCAATTTCAAATTTTTAGCCTTGGCTAAAGGCCAAATAGATAAAAATCTTTTGGAACTATTATTTATACACTGGGAGACAGGTAACATGTCTTGTGTTACCTTTTTTGGCAGCATTTATGTCAGAATGTGTAGGTATCTAAACAATACTACCATTGACAAAATGAAATATTTTCCCTACAATACAGCCTGTTTTTGTCAGCAACTTATAAGGATCATTTGGTTGTTCTTGGAATAAATTGTACTTTACAACTAGATCTGGATTACTTACAACTAGGTCTGGATTACTTTGCAGTTTAAGTGACCTTGGGGGATGACCGACATGTAATACCTTTTCTCTACTAGGCTGGTACTTGATGACATTTATCTTTCGCAGTTCTAAGTGATAATTGCATTTTACATGAAGATGCTAATGTTGATAATTGTGCACAAGTTGTATATTATCAATATCCAACAAAATGCCTTCCAACTTACACAACCAATGAATCTTAACTCATATTTTCCCAATACCATTTCCAAGGTAACCAACAGCATTCCAATCACAGTGAGACACATAGAGTCCATGATCCGAATGGCGGAGTCTCACGCTAAGATGCACCTGCGGGACTACGTTAACGAGGAGGACGTGAACATGGCCATGAGAATCATGCTGGAAAGCTTCATCTCCACACAGAAGTTCTCTGTGATGCGCTCCATGAGAAAGGTGAGACAATGAACAGTGCCAGTCTCTCGTAACCAATTCTTAAACCCCATATGCTCCAGTTGTTAAGGAAAAGCTTGCTGCACTGGTTAACCGATCTTGCTCAAATTCTGTATTTTGTATAGCGTAATATATTTATGTATATAATTTGATGGAAAGCACAAGTATCAGAATTTGTTCATCAAAGTCTTAATTTCAATGACTGCTCAAAAACAAACAATGTGCTTGTTTGTATAAATTAAGCAATCAAATGACACAGCAATAGATTCATGCAGAGTTTATACTGAAAATGATATTTATTTTGTAAAATTGTGAAGTACTTAAAAAGAACAATAATAAATAAATAGTAAGAAAACTATCAATTGAATTGTAATAAATTTTGATTTGCTGATCTTTCGAATGAATGTAGAGAAGGAGGTAAAAAGTATTGTGTTCGGATTGTAATTGGAACTGGCGTCAAAATGTTCTGAACGTTCCCTCAAATAAATTATGGACGTTTCTAAAGATAGTTACATTCATGGCAAGTAAATTTGTTCATATTCTTTATCAGTGAAAATTTCTTTTCTTATTTAATTATTGATTTGTTCAGCCTCACGATTAGGTTAATTGACTGCAATTGGTTTATCATGTATGGTTCTAAGCATTTCATGATTCAGGACATTAGGACAGGTGTTACATTCATCCCCAAACCCATGTGATATAGAGAGGCTTTAAACCCTGTTATAATAGTTTAATCAAGTTTTGATCTTTTGATATAAAATCACATTAACCTACATATTTCCTGATGTATGGCCAATATCAGGCCTTTAAGAAAGAAGTACTGTTCACTTACATTTTTAAAATGTTCTTTTGGTTCCTGGTAAGCATTTACCTCCTTATTTCAGACATTTGGCCGGTATCTGGCCTTCAAGAAGGACAACAACGAGCTCCTGCTGTTCATCTTGAAACAGCTGGCCGCCGACCAGATGTCGTTCCAGCGCAGTCGCTATGGCCAGGAGCAGGAAATCATTGAGGTCTCCTGCAAGGATCTTGCTGACAAGGTGTGGTAACATTGTAGTTAAATTTATTATAAGTTTTATTTTTACCCAGTTTAGAGGATAGCTTTGAACTGATAATGACTTCAATCACATGTGAGGCCAAAAAATGCAATTGTGCAGTTATTTTACATTTGACCAAAAACAGGTCCAGAAGGCAGGATTTCTTAACTATAATTTCCAACTGCTTATTATAATGGTGTGTTGTTGGGCGGTGGTTAGTTGGGCTGACTTGCGTTAATCTAGTTTTGTTCATTATATGGACACCATACTTATTGTATAGAAAGACATGTGGAAAGGTCGCTTGGGATTGCTTTTGTGTCCTTGTCGTCAATGTCACTGTTAATAAATGTAAAATAAAAATCTGGCAAATATCTCCTGCATCATTCATCATATGGACAACAAACTCAGTGTTTTTTAAGAACATGAGGAGAGCTCCCTTGGGATTGCTTATTTGGTCTGTTCCATCAAAGGTCAAGGTTACTAAACAGAGAAATTTTGTTGCGGGCAAATTGCTTTTTCATCATGTGGACACCAAACTAAGAGCATGAGGAGAGCTTTGTAATGAAAACAATCAATATCAGAAAAGACAGCAGATAGTTGTTATGGAATCTCTTTAGACCTAGCTATTTCCTGGGACCTACTCCGAGCTGTTTAAGTACAGTCCTTGATTGATCCATTTATGTCTTGATTTTGCAGCCAATTAATTTATCACAGTGTTTTTGTGATGGTCATTAACAACAGCTGCTTTGGTAAAAGTCCCTGAACAATTATTGTCATATTTGTTGTAGTGACCCAATTACTTGATAATTGGCCGACTTAAACTGCATAAACTTGTTTCTACACAATAAATGAGCTGTTGAAAGTCCTCACTACATGTGAATAAAAAAGGAGAAGTATTGATAGGTTGAGTACAGATGAGCTGTGTTATTGAATGTAGGTTTTCATTTAAATAGTTTTTGTTTTTTTACACGGCGTTATTAACTGAAGGATTGTATGTGTAGCTGTACAACAGTTCATTTGAAACTCTCCACTATGAACCAAGATCCGAGGCAAACAAGAGGTTAATGTGTTGATAAAAGATGAGATGTTTCCAAATTAAGAACTTTTTATCTTTATGGAAACAGTTCCCTGGCATGTGGTCACATCATCTCTAATGAGAAAAGAGATTTTGCGGTGTTATTTCTAGCATTGGTCAAGTTTTTCTAGTATTGCCGTATTGGTCATCTGGTAGACTGGGGAGTACTTGTTTTAGATTGCAGATTCAGAAAATAGATAATTTTACCTAATCTTCCAGCCTTTGCTTCCTCTATTTCAAGACATACACAATGAATTATACACACAACAAATATACAATGAAGGTCATGAACTAGTAGTCAGGGTTTTCGTGTCCAGTCATTCATCATTGACATCAGTAGTTCGAAATTAAATTTGCATCTCTCTTTTTTCAGGCACGCCAGATCAATATCACTAACCTGGCTTCATTTTACGAGAGCGATACTTTCAAGGCAAACCGATTCACGTATGATGGGAAGAGGAGCACGGTTGTCCAGCACTTGTGAAGAATGAGTTGAAACAAGGGGGAGGCATTAACTGATGACTCGACTTGTAGACATATGACTCTAATGTATGCCCACCAAAATAAACAAGAGCTTCAGAGCTTCATTGAAAATTAGGTTAACTTGAGTGACAGTTTTCGGAATAGAACAAAAATAAAAAAACTCGTGAAACATTTTGTCCAGTACTAATCACTGTTACAGCTGATTTCTTTATCCTGGATCTGTTAAAATGTGTTATACAGTATGTTGATGAATGTTTCTATTAACTATGTCTGTTTTGGTCCGTTAATTGTTTTTACTATTCCGCTTTAGTTTTGAAAAAATTTAAAAACAATAATAAAAAACTGCAGGGTACATGTTAAAAAAAATGGATTTGAGATGTTTTCAACATGTATATGTACATATATATAATATTTTACCTGCCAATGTGTTCATACTTGGTACATAACCTGTTGTGTTCATCTGTCTGGAAATTTTGATCTAATTGCATTTCACTGTCAACAAAATTTTGTATTATTGTTAATTAAAGTACTTTTTGAATTGACACATTCTATATTATTCGAACAATTTTCATAAGAATCTTTTTTGCATAAAAGATTTTTGGAATTTTTGTATTGAATTGTAAACAACGAACATGATATTATTTAAATATAATAAAATAAGAAAACACAACTGTTGTTTCAAAATGTGATTATATCAAAAACGAAGTTCTATATGATTTAAATAGTCAAATGTCTGTGGATCTAGCCAGCTTGCTGCTGTCGCTGTTCATAACAAGCACATGTCTGTGCTTTCACCTCTTTGTTCAGGGAACGAGTTCCAGGAAAATTAGCCGAACACCCACTTCAGTGATTTTTTTGGGAATTAAATTTACCGCCTGTACCTTGCAAATTGGGAAAAAAGTCGACTTTGGGAAAAATACAAAATAAGGCCAAAACAGCTAATAGAATGGCAAATATACATGTTAAACCTTTTTTTATGCATACCTTATGCTGTGAAAGAGTAAGTGTTGTCAAGATTTTGTTAATATTTCAAGAAATTGCTTTTTTATTCATTAACGTAATCTGCATTTTTCAAATTGGGGAAAAAAATAAAATATTGGGGAAAATGGACATGTTTTCGCAAGGGGAAACAGTATGTAGAAGGCAGTAATTTGCACCAAATAATCGCTGCATATTGACATTAAAATGGTGAAGTCGTCATGGAGGATGGTCGTGTAACTTGTAAACGTGTTCCCATAGTGATGGACACACCGTGACCGATGGTGCGATTTGAAAACAACAACAACATTTAATAGTGTACAATATGAGACCATGGAAAACAACTAGATATCTCAAATCTTGACGTCTATTTGACGATTGCATCTGTAACACTGCCTCCATGAATTGGGATATTTTAATTAAAACCGTAACCAGGTTACAAGTTGCTTGTTTAATGAATGAACATAGATTCTGCAGTATTAACATTTATTTCATGTTGTTTTAACAACAGTCTTATAACAAAACTGTAGAGGCAAAGCTTAAGGGATTCTACTATAATCACTGTTGGGACTTCTTGAAATAACTTCTTATAACCCCAGATAAATATATCTGGGCCTATAAAACAGTCGCGCTTAAGTCAACTACATATATGGCCCTTGAAAGAAACAAATTTATCTGACAAAATTTTTCCTGTTCCACCAAAAGGTTGTACAAACTACATTCATGAAATTTCATGAGAATGTTGGTCAGAATGGGCTGTGATGCACCTGGCATTTCTGTCACAGTTAATTCGTTCTTTCACCAATCCGACATAAAACCATTTCAGTGTCAAGGCGGCGTCTGGGGGTATTCATCACGGCTGTTGTAGCTCTAAGTTTTAACTGAGGATCAGCGCATATAAGCAAATACAAACTGAAGTAACAATAGGTACATGATTGTTTAAGTCAATCAGTAAGGGGGTAATACATTATTTCGTGACGACAATCGCCGAGCTGCACCGCAATTACAGACATATGTAACCTATAAACGGAGTTTTTTAACTGACACACGCATGCACACACACTTAAATACACTCGCATGGTAGTCAATAAAACTTGTAAAGAGTGAGAAAGTCTCTTTTCTCTCCACAGAAGGACAGGGCCAGCCGCTTGGTCTTGGTTGTGTACGCAATGGCCAGCGGCTTCCGGCGGTCTTTCTGGTCCCATATGAGGACCGTCTCGAGGCCGCGTCCGTCCGTGTGAACGCGAGCGATGGCGTTTTGCTGCCACTGGCAAACGTATACCTGACCGGACGTCGTCATTTCAATTCCTTTATAGTAACATCCGGTATCCGGTTCCCGGCACTGTGTTAATATTTTACCTGTCATATCTAAGCTTATCACACCATTTATATAATCTGACACATATATCACCTCCGTTTTAGGATCAACAGTGATATAAAGGGGGTATCTAAATACGGTCTTTGATAGACGAATTTTCCTTCTAAGTTCTCCAGTCGGAGCTAATACTTGAATTTCTCGCTCTGCAGACCAACCTGACGTTACGTAAATATCTTGCGCATGGAACGCAATACCATAGCATTCAATATCTAATAGAAATCCTTTCTTCTTTTCAATGTCCCTGCCACTAATTTTCAATAGTTGCACTATCTTTTCTGCCGGCAAAGTGGCCGCTACTTCATGGTGAGAAATGGCTATAATGTCTCGCGGTGACGTCACCGTGGAAACGTAAGTAAGCGGCTTGAAGTCTGACCCAAAAAGCTTGATGCATTTGTTTGTATCGTCTGCGAGTACAAGTCTTCCGTCAAAGAGGAATGTAGCACCGGTAATAAAACACGTCTTCCTGTCTGATTTCAGCTTTACATTGACGTCTGCGGTAAAGTTAGGGCGGCGGTTATCACCGGTGCTGCGTCGTGAGGAGGCTGTAACGAGCAAGGCGATGGATTTATTAGGAGTCGTTGTTATAATCTGTGAGTGAACCTTATTCTCTTTATAGGACATTGTGCTATTGTTGCGACTGAAGGTAGTCCGGACAAGCAAATTGATGCCATTGGTGGTGGTGGGGGGGGGGGGGGGGGGGGGGACTATAATGACAAGGACGAAAATGTGTTCAGAATTACATATTATTCAGTGACTACAGTGGATATTTAGTCAATCGTTTTGAAGAACTATGTCATTTGAGGTAAAAACTTACCAAATAACATTTCTCAAGAGGAGTGTATTGCAATACACTTGTTCAAGGTCTACCATATAGGTGTAAATATAATCAATGGATATAATTTAATAAACGTTGAAACAGAACTGGGCCGCATTTGTTTCCCCCAAAAAGTCAGTACCTAAAACGGATGAGATTACAAATCATCTTTGCTTCTATTTCTACGAAAATGAAAAGAATGGGTATCATAAGTGCGGATTTTCATATCACGTGCTCAATTTCATACCTATAGACGGTGAGAGGTCGCGGCGGGCGGCGTTTTTCTCAACCAGTATTTCCCCGAGGGCCTCGAGGCCACCTAAAAACCTCTCAATGTTTGTATCTACTACAAACTTAACGCCGTCCTTCTCTGACGGACCTATCTTCTCCAGCACTCCCGAGTACCGGCCTATGACGCCCTGCACGCGCTTGATGTTGACAAACATGTCCGCGTTAGTTTCTCTCATGGTTGTGTCGACTTCTTTATAAGCTTCGTCTAACACATTGATTGCGGTTTTACATGTTTTTATTTGGCCGTTGACCTGTTGTGTTCGCTCGAAGTAATATTCATCCTTCTTTTTCATTACAGCTTCTTCTAATTTATTAAGAATCCCGTCTATAGATTTCCTGTACATTTTCACAGTTGTGACCAATGTTTCAGTCTGTTCCTCAACGTTTTTTACGAAGTCAAGTTTTTGTACTTGAAGATCTTCAAATTTGTTTTGAAGTTTCTTGATCGCCGATTCTAAATCCTTGCACATTCTGAACACGTAATTTCTGTCTGCGACTGCGCTAAGGGGCACAACTTTCGCACACTCACGGTGACTCGCGAGAACGCACACGTTGCAACACAGGGTGTCATGCGATTCACAGAAACTGATTAGCTTCGCCCCGTGTTCCTGACACATCTTCTTCTGTCTCCCGAGAGTCTTGTCTGGAGCTGTCTCCTGTGTAACCGCTATCTGAACGTGTTTCCGGGTTGCAGGGGCCTTGGCGTGGGTCTTAGCACAATAGATACAGAAATGGCCGCCACAGTCCTTGCAGTATTTCACGGCGTTGGATGTCTTGGCTGAGAATCGGCACGGGTCGCACGTGACTACTGGAGCTTCCGGATGTCCACTTCCGGAAAAGACGCTTAATCTTGATGCTCGCACACTCATTCTTGGCGTTGACGAAATCATTTATCATTCAGAATTTGTAATTAACAAACAAACAATGCCTTTCACAGTTTTTCAGTGCATGAAACTTCGTATTCAAGGTTGTTCGGTTTAATTTTGCACAATTCTAACAAATACTATTTAAATTGGCTATGGAGTATTTATCCATTTCTACCACGTTTATGTTCCCTGTTAATGTATGAATGTATAACTGGGAAAGGTAATACAGTATGTAACGTGAGTCAAGTTGGTCGTGCTTTCTGGCATTGTTTTTGTTCCAGGCCATTGGCTCTAATAGAAGACGTAAAGGCATGTATAGAAAACATTCAGATAGTCTTTGTTTTCCTTTAAATGCTAAGAGAAGTGATTTTATGATTTTTTAAATTAGAAAATAGAGTTGACGATCCAATATATTACTTTATTTAAATTACTGCCGTTTCATTTTGCATTTATTTAAGACATGCATTACTTAGGCCACACCATTTTTTGTACATGAGAAGAAATGCCGCGTCAGACGAACTAACGTAATAAAAAGAAAAACCCATGTTTTCTATTCCGTTCAGGAGCGGGCATATATGTACGACCCGGCCTGTGACTTAGTACCTTGACGTTGAGCAATACATAAATGTATGGATGTTGTTTGTATGTTTGAAGCGACATGGCATGAAACAATATTTTTTAGGGGCATTTTAATTGTTGAAAAAAAAATCAGTCGCTTTATATGAAATAAAATAAATATGATTTTGCAATTTACGGTAAATCCGACGAAAGAAATATCTAATTGGTGTGGCCTTAATACTATTAAGAAACAAAGGCAACCCTGCAGAGGTATACATGTGTAATTAAGTTGTCCGTGTCTGTCATTAGCAGATTTCTAAGGCAACCTAGGCTGTACATGTTTATAGTCAAATAACCATACATCGAGCAAACTGCAAATCATTCGCCTACGTAGAAAATGCATCGAAAACTGAAGAAATAGACGTCTCTAAAAGCGTTCTTCTTTAATCTTACGGTACTAACTACTATAGCTACAGCAATATAACAAAAAGAGGATAAACGCGATAAAGGCAACCCCAAAATACCTAAAACACTGTGATATTCAATTCCTCTATCGTCATTTACAGTTCTTCGCATCAAAGAAGCCAATTAGAGCCAAGCATTTCATATACTCTGTTTTGGTTATTGTCGTGACTGAGTCGATTAATTTATTATGCTGCGACGTCGAAATAAATCATCCAATTATCTGAGTTTCAACGATAATCGATTAGCCGATTATAGTTTACGAATAGAAAATTAAACGAACTTATTACAGCTGTTGCAGTCGCCCTCTTGGAGTATATTTGTAAATATCGGTCAGGTAATATCGATGGACACGCTTCTCCTGTATGGACTTAAACTCCTGAAACTATAAAGGGCTGTTATGCTGCATGGGCTTGCGACAGATGTCACACATAAGGACTAGCTAGTGGTCATACACGTGTTGGAACTCCAGAAGTATTTACACATAGGGTCGATCCTCGAAATGCTGTATCACCGTTCTTACGATGATCCCCAGGGCTCGCTTAACGTTGACCCAAGAGAACTGTTCTAACCAACCTGGTGGAGGAGCAATTGTTAATAATATATGTTCTGTAATATTTTACTTTTCATTGTTTTCCATGAAGGAATTTTAGACAAAAATATCTAAAAAATAATAAGATTAGCATGTAAATTGTTTTAGGCGTAATAATGAAGACTAGTGACGGGACCAACATGACCACAGGGACATAATGTAGCTAATGCTGAATACAAATAACTTAAATCTAGACTTGAATTCTCTAAAATATTAACTTCAACAAAATCAATAATTATATTAATACAAAACACAAAAAGAAACCACGAGTTCGGGGCGGTGTCAGGCCCGACCCCGATGGAAATAAGCTCTTGTACAATTGCATAATATTAATCCCCCACAAAGTATCTATAATGGTTTTAAACTTTTACACTGTTAACCCACCACCGTAAATGAATAGTTCCATGTATTATTCCACATGTATTTGCCTAAATGTCAAGTGTAGTGAAATAAAAAAAAATGAGATGAGTTGAGTTGACATTGAGAAGTACCCTCTCACAATTAAAATAATTAATGTAAATCATTTAAAAATATCCATTTGTCTGATATATGAAAAATGTATAAGTATTATTATTTTGACTACCGGAAATATTTTGTTTTCTATTTCTATTATTGTTTGAATTAGGTATTACTCATGATCTGTACGCTTATATATATTTATATTCTCTTTATTTCCACCATTACAGTGATTAATTATATAAATAATACAAATTATATAAATAGTACAAGTGTTACACATAATAAACAGTCATAGAAATATCATAAATTATATACAATATCACATACATGCCATGAACAAATTATAACATTATTACACACTCTCAAACACAATCATACTAGTATTTGGTGACAAAAAAGTAAGAACATTTATATAATATTAAACTTTATGCAAAGGAAATATAGGAAAAAGAGTACTCGTTTATCGTAAGAAGGCAATGGCTAGAGTAGAGAAGTTTAGGTTAATAATGGTGTTGTTGATAAGGTAGATTTGCCGAATAACTTAAGTTGGTGATGATTTGGCAAGGGATGATAACTGTAGAAATAATATTAGATGAGTTAGGCACTAATACCCGCACTTGTCGAAACGAAATACAAGTGAAGGTTGTGCGGTGTTAAACATCTACGTTGAAAACAATTTAAAAAGAAAATAGTATTTGTGATACGTCTCACTTTAATTAAAGTGGTTTGATGTTGATATGGAAGAATGGTTTAAGTTCCCATAATGATTTAATTAGTAATATTAAAATATTTGTAATTGCCAAATTAAAAATAGAAATAATAAAAGAGGAAATATGTTCCTGACAAACAAATTGCTTTACATTATTATAGAGCAAACAAAAACAGAGCACAATATTTAGTTGCTAATGAGATCAGCTAAATATGAATTGTTAAATTGTTAAGCTTATTCAATTTACGAACAAACATGTAAAACATGTAACATGTATTTAATGTGAAGAATATTTCATATCAACATAATGCAAAAACAAGCATTTATAAGGTGATACGTCTTTCAGAGATTTAGACTGTGAACTAGTCAATATATAGTTTGCAATAGTAACATTGTAACATCTTAATCTATTTCGCTTATAGTAAATAAATAACTATCGATCTATCTATATCTATAAAACTTGACACTTTATTTAATTCACATTATAATAATTAGTTCATTGTTTACACGAATTGTGTTAATGTACGTACAGGGGCGTAGCTTCTTATAGGCCGTGTAGGCCGCGGCCTACACATTTTTCAGAAATAACGAAAAAGTGAAAATGCCAAATCTGCAATAAAAACTAAAGGCATAGGGGGGTTGGAAGGGAGAATGGTATAAAATATGAAAATCCGACAAATGTGCTTTAATATATCGGAAACCGGGTATTTCAAATATTCAAATATATCGTTTTCCTTTTCTCTAAAATTCATTTTCACGCGACATTAATGTTTTGTATATTATTTATCGAAAGTTTCATATGGTCAGTACTCTAGAAAGTGGCCTACACATATATTTTCGTCAAGCTACGCCCCTGACGTATATGACATTCTTGCAACAACTTGTACTGGAAACTACCAAATATGTAAATCTTGAAAATATATTGATTGAATGTGGTTTTACTGAATATACATGTATCTACATTATTTACAGTATCAAATTATTGTAATTTATAATCATCATATTAAACTGAGTTGTGTTTGTCGAAGAAATGTATGATAGTGATAGTGTGATTGTATGTTTTGTATGTTGCTTAATATGTAACTTAGTATATGTGTTTTTGTAAAACCTTTTGAGTGAAGGCCATGCTGGAAATAAGTAGTATGTCTGTAATGATTGTACACTTAGTATTGAACCTTCGTTAAATAAAAATAAAATAAATAAAAATAAATTTGGTCACAATACATACCCAATAACTAAGCGGCGTGCGTCTGGTATCCGATACAACTAATACAGGAATTTGTTTCCCCATATAAAACTGTCCATAGGTGGTATGAATCAGTCGGAGAGGGTGAAAAGGTTTTTGGGGATAATGTAATTATATACATGTACTAGTATATATTATCAGAAGGTCGTCAGGGCGGTGTTTACCCTTTGGCCAATAAGCCTGAAATATTCAAGTAATAAAACCAATTTAATTGACACAAACCTGCATTTGTATTGAAGCGCACGTATGCACAAACAGTGTTTAAAATTAGAGGACGATTTTCGGATATTCAACTTTTTATACCATTTTTTACCGTATTACGTTTTAACAAGCAGTTCAGCTTACCCCATGCCTCATAATAAAAAAGCATAGCTAAAATGCCGTCCACACCCGGCTTACTTTATTGGAGTTATAGATACGAGTTCTTGAAGGAGAAATCGATTTGTTTTGTAATATTATGATCAACATGATTTCTTTCTTATCCCTACACCCTAATCCAGGACAATTAAGGGAGACCTAAATTGTTGTTGTTGTTTTTTTTTTTTTTTTTTGTTGTTGTTGTTGTTTTTTCTTCTTTTTCTTAATGCTGCTCGACCAAGATATTTAACCAGTTTCATCAAAATCTTTATTCACTATTAAGGTTATAAACATTATATTATTATCATATTGCTATGCTGAATACAGTTGTTGTCTTATGATCTGTCCATTTGTTTAAGAACTTAATTGATTTTATTTATTTTTCTTAATTTCGATCATGGGCCATTTGCTCGTAATTAAATATGTATATACAAGCGGAAGTATTCCCTATAATGGGTATACAACAGAGAAAATATTTCAAAGTTAATGTACTTAGAAAAGTATATTGAATCATACAGATACAGTTGTTAACATTGCGATATAGATAAACCTATTTATAAATAATTAAATATGCTTCGCCATACATGTATACATAAGCTATTGTATTATGTTATGTAATAATTTGATCAAGGGTCATATTGGCCTATTTCAAATATGTAGTGTGTTGTATGTTGCTTTTGAATAAACTTTCTCCTATCAACATCTCTGACTGATACTGCTACATATGAGCCTATCTGGACCATCAGCATGCTTGTACTTCGGTAGGGGACCATTAGACATTATTGCTACGCCCTGGGTTATGGATTAGAGGGGTTATGGATAAAAGCATTTTGTTACGTGTTTGTTAAGAACAGGTTTCCATTCTGTCTTATATGGTTCGCAATATGTCAAAGCAGTTGCCTGAAGTCGTTATCAATATAACAAGTTTTTTTTTTTTTATTTCAGACAGCTTTTATGCAATCATTTGTCGAGTGAAATATGTTTAGCCACATTAGTGAAAGCCACGTCTTGATTAAACAACTAATGATCAGGGCCGGCCAAAATGCAAAAGTGGGTGGGGAAGGTCAAAACTAAAACGTTTAAAAATGTTATATTTAATTTAGTTTTTAGGAACGATCTTGTTTGGTAATGAAACATATATTTTTTGTTACATGTTTGGGGTTAAACATATTATACAAAAGATTGTATCAGATTTTGGATAAAAAAGTATTCACATTATTTCGAAAAAGTCCATTGACAGACATTATTACTTTGTTTTTATGTAAAAATGCCCCAGACTAACTATTCAACAATTTCTTGAGAGATCTTGATGTTATCTGGTAAAATAAGAAAGTTATTCAAAGAAATAATGAAAACTCGCGTTGCAAAAATGAATCTATCTTTTTTAAAATAGCTACAATCAACACAAAGCCCTAATACATTGTTAATTGGGGATTCCCGATAAAATTTGACTCATAAACATATTCTTTTAGTACTGAGACATTTTCGGTAAAACGTAAATGCTTTTTGATTGGAAATCTGATATAATATACTTTCGTAAAAAATGTTCAACTCCTAATTACAGTCTTTTATGTTGCAAGAGATATGAATCATGCTTGTTAAATATTTAACCTCAAAACTAAATAGAAATTGATTTTTTTTTAACTTTTTAAATTTTGGTCCTTAAATCGACTTTTGCATCGCTGTCGGTCCGTAAACATTTTTGATATTGGCCATTATTCCTATTTGCTAATAGTCAAATGCTATTTTCAATTTCTTTATTTCCAATATGCCAAATGTCTGGCTTCTATTTGTTGATAATATAACAGTTGTGAGAACGTTTTGACAACCTTGGACGATCAAAACTTTATTTCTCTAATCGGAATACCTCGACACTTGCCATCGAAAAAAAATCGGATGCAAACTCCACGCAGTGTTACTTCCCTTACAGCACAGTAATCTCTGCCACCATACAAATCACGTGACCATTTACTATCGAAAACAACCTCGGGTGTATATGTTATCGGCTTCCAATGTCAGAAGTCTTAACATTTAACTACGCTGCTAGAAGCTCGCGTAGTAATTTCAATTTAGCAGTTAAACTTAATGAACAGAACAGAAGTTTATTTCGACTTATGCAACAAAGCATCTCGTCAAACAAATATATACAAGTAAACACAATGTTCATGCATGTGATTATCGTTACAAGGTAGCCAATATCAATAACAATTCAAGAATAGCTTAAGAAATATGGAGAATGTTCATGTATAACAATATATAATAATATTAGATATAAGGAGCTGTTTATCTGGTTAATTAGATACATTATGGAAATGCAGATGGTTAGTGGTTACAACAGTGATTAAACGATTACAACTTAAACAATATCATTGATTTATAGGTTTCTTCTATTATTTGCTGTACCTAAAATTTACATAAATTTACAATAGTTGTTTTGTTATTACTACTAACTAGTTGAGTAAATTAATAGATGCTTTGGTTTTACATAAAAATACTTTTTAATAAAAATTGATCGGAGGTCATCGAAACAATTACAACTTATTACAAAATGAAATTCATCCTCAAGTTCCTATATATGACAAAATAAGCATAATCTTTCATTTCGTGGCAGTCTGTTTTGTTCGTACCTTACAGTTTCAATACGTAACATGTGCGCTGATACACGTAATTGAGTAAGGTATTTAATATCTTTTTTGTTATATAATAAATTAAGATACTGAGCCATACAAAACGTACTGTGCAGATGCAAGTATAAAATATAAAGTTTCGCACTGTTGGCGATATAAGCACGCCACTTTAGTACTATCGATTAAACGTTGTTTAAATTTGCTTCAGTCATTATAATTTCCCGGATTTACCCAGACGTCAAAAAATCCATTCTCCTCAAGTAAACATTTAACGTTAGATGCCCAAGTTGTGAGGCCTTCCTCGCTTAAATCAACTAATTTACGGTATAAATATATATATTATTAGACTGTTGTACTTTGAACCAGTATTTAATAACTAGCACGTTTCTGTTAATATATATTGGATAACGCCCTAATTCTTCGCAAACTGCCGCTGTACATGCACTTTGCTTAACTCCTAGAAGCGATTTGCAAAATTTTAGGTGGATCCTTTCTATATTTTTCGATTTTGAAACACCCAGGACAGAACTCGCATAATTAAGGATCAAACCTACAAATGAGTAAAACAACTGAAGAGCAATTTTCGGAGGTACGTCATATTTATTTATATTTTTGGTTAATAAGTTCATAGCCTTTAGAGCCTGACCGACTACATATTGATTATTTAAAACGAAAGTGCCCGTATAGTTAAATACTATGCCTAGATAGTTACAGCTGTCAACAACTTCAAGTGGTACTCCACTATAGACCAAAGTTTCATTAGCCCTAACCGGTCATGTTTACGGAATACTACAAATTTAGTTTTACTTCTTAGCCCCACGTTATGCAATAATCGTAAAGATGGTCTAAACTTCTTTGTAAATCTTCTACTGAGTTTCCAGTTATTACCATACCGTCTGCAAAAATCAATATCATAATACATAAATCGTATAAGCTAATACCACAGTCAAAGTTCTGTTGTAGAAACAGTTCTAGGTCTTCTAGGAATAATGCAAACAATACCGGTGATCATTTTGTCCTTGACGTAAACCAATAGAAATATCAAAGAAATCGGAGACGGAATTGCAATGTTTGACACACGATTTTACCACAGAAAACATTGCTTTAAGTTTCCCATCCAACCCCATTTTGAAAAGAAAACAGAATCAAATGCCTTTTTAGGTCTACAAAAGCGCATGGTAATCGTAACTTATTAAATTTGGCATTTTCGATAACATTATGTAAAACAAATATTGCATCTTCTGTGCTAGATCCCTTTCGAAAACCAAACTGGGCATCCGACAACAAGTTATTTTCACCGTACCAGGTTTCGATTCTTTTAATGAGCACACGTGTAAATATTTTCCTAGATTACTAATTAAGGTAGCTTTATGTTACAGCATGTAGTTTACGCAGCTTTTTGTTAAATCATGTAGTGTACGTAGCTTTATGTTATAGCATGTAGTAAACGTAGTTTTATGTTACAGCATGTAGTGAACGTAGATTATGTTACAGAATGTAGTGTACGTAGCTTAATGTTACAGCATATAGTGTATGTAGCTTTATGATACAGTAGGTGGTGTACATGAGCTCATACTTCATTGTTTTAAGTATTTGTTAATTTTAGATGCTTTAGCACTTTCTTTTAATACGTAGTCTTAAAGATAGAAGTAGTGGTGTTTACTGTTTATAGCATTTTCTTTTGACATTATTAAAGACCATTTATATTTTCAGTGAGTCAGTGCTAATATAATGCAGTTAACGTAGCTTTACGTTACCCAAAATCAAACTTTTCATTAGTGTAAACAGTAAGCCATTATACATGCACACATGGTCACCAGATATGTTTTATTGCTATATTAGGTAGATCTGTTTACCATATCACTGATGGTACTTCAGCATTAAACAATAATTGTACCCTTTGTAAAAAGTCTAAATCAATTAAAAAGATTCTTTTAAAGTCATGTTTAAGGACCAAAAATTAGTTTTCCCGGAATTGTATCTTAAATCACTTATTTTATCAGTAGTTTACTCTATGATATCGAAAGTGCAGAAAATATACAGTAATAGCATAAAAAAAGTATTTTGGTTTTAGTGGGGTTCGAACCCATGCCTGTAAAGCTAAAAAAAGTATATAACTGCCGCCTTAACCAGAAGGCCATCGGGATTATAACAGAAGGTTTGGATATTTTGACTTTTTAACGATACAACCGTTCAATTTAAGAATAAATGCAATGAAAAGAAAGGATTTTTTTTGTAAAAGGATAATTCTGTAAATTCTGTAAGTATATCTTACATTGATTTTTCCATTACTAACACTTTTTGAGAAGGTAAAATATTCACGACCAAGCAAATCTTAATATCTTAAATAGCAATATAACATTGCCAAAACATAACAAGGTTAAATCCTAAATATAATTATATACACGTTATGACCAAAAGAAAAATAATAAAAAAACAGAAACATTCCTAAGGCCGACATGCTCCCAAACGCATCACATTGAAATACCAATGTGTTAAGGCAACTTTGACAGTTTTCTAAGAAAACTAGACTCTGGTTACCATGGTAACTGTTGAAAAAAATACAGTATAAATAATCCTGCGCAAACCTATACAGATAGTATGCACTATTATCCGGGTTAAAGTTACTCATGTTTGTTGCTGATTATAAACGTTGTTCAGACCATTTTAATGATGACACAGCACCGATATAATTTGATTATAATGATCTTCACATTTTCATTAATGATACAAGGTAATTAATAATTTCCTTAAATGTTATTTACATCTATTTGTAAATCATTTTAAATTGACTATTTTAATAATGACACAGCACCGATATAATTTGATTATAATGATCTTCACATTTTTATTAATGATACAAGGTAATTAAATATAATTTACATCTATTTGTAAATCATTTTAAATTGTTTGACAATATTACCAAGACCAAAACTATTTATATAACAAACTAATGAAATATGTCATGCGTTATTATTACGAGTGTTATGAGCATAACTATCTCTATCTTTAACAAGAACTGAATGCATATGCGAGTCTGGGTTATTCATAACTTTCAGCCAGTACTTTACTACTCGTTTTTTGCCTAACAGTGATAGGGGAAACCTCACAAGTTTGCCCAAGACTGCAACGTTAGATGTCGGAGGTTTTACGCCGAGCACCTTCTAACAAAATTTCATATGCAATAGGTTAATCGCTTTAAAGACGTAAATACCCCATAATTCAGAACCATATAACAATATTGGTACCACAAGAGAATCAAACAAAGACAATTTAGTTTTCACATCTAACTTTACTAAATATATATAACCAGTGGTTCTCAATATAGTTTCAACAACGATAAAACATCATTATTACAATAATGCAATAATACTATCGTAAGGAATAAGAGGAATACAACAATGCATGAGGTATCATAATTAAAACATACCGGCAGCAATATGATAAATAATCTTTTGCAAGATTATACTATTCGTCAGGATAGTGGGTCCGTTCACGTCGGTTCTTTAGATGGTAGTGATTTTGCCGGGAAGGTTAGCACCGGTAAAGTGGTTAGATAAAGCGCCCCCTATATATCTAAAAATAGCTTACTCCTAAGAGAACCGGAATAACCACTTGCCTACTAAACAAGTACATAACAGATACATACACGACGTACAGACGATACATTGACATTACATTTACAAGACATTGACTGCTATCGCGCATTTAACTTAATGACGAAATGATGAAATGATGAAATGAACGGGTTATTACATATAGATAGTAAATGGTTATAAGCTTTTAAGGCCTGTTCACTTAAACTTTTGACAGCATAACGCATGTTACCAGTGTAAGTTACATTAACTCCAAAATAACAAATAATATTAACGACCTGAACTCCTTCATATTTAATAAGCCATTTGAAGTTGTTTATAGTTTTTCGTTTTTCCAATATGCATACTTTGGTTTTATTCGTGTTAATTTTCAGTCCCTATTTACGAATACTCAATCAATCAATCAATCAATCAATCAAATCTTTATTTCCTCCTATACAGAAGATATGCAAATATATTTACAACGTGTAAGGTGCTCTAATATTGAGCAATATGGAACAAGTTAACACAATAAACAGGGAAAACGTATCTAACATAATTATATATAATATGCATACATTTAGTTACACATATGTACATTGGATGCTTTTGTTTTTAGGTTTTGTATTCTATTTTTTTCATCTTATAACGGGTCCACATTGTTATTTGAGCTAGCGATTTAATTAGTGATTATAAACATAGCTGTGATGAGTATAATAACAGGTATGTATAAGAAAACGATGCATGCATTTTATACAAGTATTGCTGTGTACAAGAGGCTTTTACGGAATATGTTTCTATACTGTTCGGTTTAACTGTGTACGTAGATAAGTTGAGGTAAAAGTGATTATGACTATGGTTATAATCGGTAGTTGATTAGCAACCAAGCTACGGTTATTATGAAAAGCGCTATTAAATGTCGCTTCAGCAAACTCTAGTCAAAGTATGCACGTATACACCGTAATGTACTATTGTATGAACATTGCAGAAGTAGAACGTTGTTGTCCGTGTCTATAAAAGGTTCTAAACGTGCTCCGAGAAGTCGCAGAGTCCATTGTATTTGTTCTAAGTTATTTAAGCTTTCATAGTCATGTCCATTCAAGATTTGGGTAGTAAAGTCTTCTCTAATTGCGAATGTGTGGTAACACTCGCTTAATATATGTACAAGCTCTTCCTGAAAGGTTAAGTTACACTTAGCACAATGTCTGTTTCGTAGAATCGAAGGTCTGCACCACAATTTTGCTATAATCCTTGCTGTGTGACGAAAACTACTTTTTCTTGAAATAGTATACATAATAGCAGGTTGTAAACATGGATGAAGAATACGAAATAACATAAAATCGCAATCATTAGAAGTACGGATATCCCAGCATAACTTGCATATAATTATAACAGCATTGTTAACCATGCGTTTCCAAGTTTGTTTATCTGGGGTGGCTCTTTCTACGGAGAAGTAGCTATTTAGCACATATTGCATGTTATATTTGGTCAACAGCTTACATATATCTGGTATAAATCCTCGTTTAATTGAGTTGTTATCAAGAATGTAAGAAATATATTTTCTCACAAAAATTTGTTTACTTATACATTTGATTGGAAGCATTAACAACTTGTGTAAGAACATCAGTTTTCTTTTTTCGACGTAGGTATCTAACTTATTTAATCCTAGAATAGATTCCGACATATCCGATCTGGTAAAGATAGGCAGTCCTTGTATCTTTTTGGCTACGAAGTGTTGGAGACGGTTGATGGCTAAGGTGTCAACGTTAGTCATTGAGTTCCAGAGTTCGGAGCTGTAGAGAGCAATGGGAATTACATTTTTTTTTGTAATGACTTGTGGATACTAAGGGGTTCACACCGAGAGGGTGGACACCCTGACCCACCATTGAAAAAAAAGATTTTCTAGCTTTCTGTAAGCGTTCTAAAATGCGTGTACTTATTTTAAGGCTGCCCTCTTTGGAGGTGCGTTATTGATGTAACCTGTTTTATTTCTTGGTCCCTATAGATGATGCATACTTGTGGGACTCGGCGGGCTTGAGTAAATACGACTACGTTAGATTTATCAACATTGATATCAACGTGCCAACGTTTACAGTAACTATACACAATATCCACCATGCATTGCAGCTTATACGGAGATAACGAGATGAGAGAGATGTCGTCGGCAAATGTTGGGCTGCCGCAATTATCAGAAACCGAGAGCCATGCTTACTTATCTCTTAGTTTTGTAATAGGATATCGAGATAAACGAGATAGTAAAAACTGGACAAGACTCCCCCTTGACGCACGCCGCGGACTACGTCGAAGGTATCTGACATTAGGTCTTGACAAACACGTACGGTGCATGTGAGGGATTCATAAGAGGACTTGATGAGGACTTAGTAGTTTACCTTTAAGGCCAAGTCGACCTAATTTGAGGAGTAATGCAGAGTGCCTCACTGTGTCAATGGCGGCTTTCTGATCAAGACATGCAACATATGCGTTGCGCTACCTTTGTCGATAGCATAGAACATTGTTTCTTGGAGAGTAAAGGATGTGGTCACACAACTGACACCCTTTTGGAATCCGTTTTGTTGTGGGCTTGGGAAGGTGTTACTTGCTGACGACACATGAGAGTTGATCCGTTCGGCCATAACCTTTTCGAAAATTTCGCAAAAACAAGGGAGTAATGATATAGGTCTGTAGCTTGAAGGGTCACGTTGTCTTTTCCTTTACCTTTATATAGAGGGATGATAACGCTGTTTTTCCAATTTATTGGTATTTTCTCATGCATCAGGACTAAATTGAATAGTAGTGTAAGCGCTTTTGTAACAGCAAGTCCGCCAAATATGACATGTTCATTCATTATTCCATCATGACCAGGGCTTTTTCTCTTCGCGAGGGATTTGATTATTTTGTTAACCTCATCTAAGCTAATTGGGGTGACGGTGTTGTTAGTGGTTTTACATGTAAGATAACACTGAAGTTCGAACAAATCATCATCTGATAGGATGTCATGCTCGTTTGGGTGACTAAAAACTTTTGAATAGTGGTTTTTGGACTAGGGCACTTGGGGCCTAGTTCATAGCCATAAACGCGTTATCTGCATTCTCAAGCCGCATCTGGGGGTTCACTGGCGTAATGTATTCACACGCTTTATTTTGATTGGATTGCGATTAGCGAATTTGAATAATCAAAGTAGTACCAGAACTGATTACAATGAAAACATCCAATAAAAATAGTTCTCCTAACAATTCAAGCTAACTGTATGTTCTTTTAATGAAGCACAAGAAATTCATACGTAGCAAGTGAGTTAATCGGGTTAACTACATGAATGTTCTTGCATACGGTCAGATTATATACAATAAGAATATGAACATATTGGAAAAGTACGCATCGAAATTTTTCCGTTCAATGCTCTGTATTGGTAGACTGGTACCCTCTTTCTCTTTTATCCGAAATGAAACCAGTATCAGCTAACCGCGGTGCCCGTCGCGCATTCGAAATGTCTTGTGAATTCATACGTAAAGCGAATAAAGCGTGCGGTCTAAGTAGAAAACAACCAGGAAGGTTGATTTAAAAGTATTGTTATCCTTTGTATAGAATGTTGGTTTTCCGAAGTCGGTCCCTGTTCTTTTTTTCGACATAATTTGCATGTTTCCGTGATATTTTCTTTTCGATACAAAGTTTTTTAACTAATCATCGCATGGCACTTAGCACTTTTTTAAATACAACATGGTATTTATTGTTCAAATACTATTAATGGTAACTAAAAACCATATGCCGCGTACCTGTATAACTTTATCTATTTTTAGGAAAAGTAAATCAGGGTACCAGTCTACTTATTGACCTCAAAATGTACTCTGATCAGAGCGTCCGAATGATTCAGACATGTATGTTATCACTACTTCCGGATGCTGATGATGTGAATTTCATAGTGTTTTATTGAGGAAATAAAGCCGATATTGAATGATTACCACCATCAAACGGTTTTTTTTTCATCTTACCGAGGGTAGCATTTTTAATTTGACACGTAAATTTTCAAGCAATACAATTTCGTTTAAAAAAATCATGTAATTTCAATTTCGCAAAATGGAGATAAAAAAATATCAAATATGCGCATACTTATTTATGAAGTTTCATTCTAAATGAAGCCAAATGTATGAATATGTGCACAGCATCTGTGAATAAGATGATTGTTTACCTATGTGCATAGAAAAGTCTTGGAGCCACTCTCAGTGTAAGTACATAATTACATGTACTTTATTCATTTTGTTCAGTGATATGGTGATAAGCCATCGCCATTGATAAAACAATCTTGCATGCTTATTTTTGATTTCCTCTCTTATAATGCACCAGTCAATTGTTACCACGGCCCCCTCGGGGATATACCGGGGAAAAGGGCTGTGTTTTTACCTTTCAGGTGTCCAAGTAGCTAAAGAACTTCAGCGAACACATTATATATTACCTTCTTGGACGTGTTGTTAACATCAAAAAAATAAATATCAACATTAAAGTTATGGAAGCCAGAACTAATGTCCTCGCAATGCCGGGTGATTGCGGTGGTTTTGTCTTCCCTCAAAATATATCAGGGAATTGCTCTTACCTTAGATCCCCTGGGTGCGGGGACGTTATTCACGGGATTTTACCACCAGTTCGTTCTCCCAGGGCAGGGATTTTACCGGGGATTGGCTGGACCGAAAGTCAAAGTACCTGCTATTCCCCTGGGGGGGGGCGTGGTTACAAATGACTGATGCATACTTTACAAGTTTTTTTTTCTGAAGACGCTTTGTGACCCTACACCCTGGTTAGCTCTAAACCCTGGTAATTCTACACCCTGGTTAGCTCTACACCCTGTTAACCCTACACCCTGGTTAGCTCTACAGCCTGATAACTCTACACCCTGGTTAGCTCTACAGCCTGATAACTCTACACACTTGTTAGCTATACACCATGGTAACTCTACACCCTGGTAAGCTCTCAACTCTGGTAACTCTACACCCTGGTAGCTCTACACACTGATTAACTCTACACCCTGGTAACTCTACACACTGGTTAGCTCTACACCCTGGTAACCCTACACCCTGGTTAGCTCTACAGCCTGATATTTCTACACACTTGTTAGCTCTACACCCTGGTAGCTCTACACACTGTATAGCTCTAACCCTGGTAACTCTACACCCTGGTAGCTATACACACTGGTTAACTGTACACCCTGGTTAGCTCTACACACTGGTTAACTGTACACCTTGGTAACTCTACACACTGGTTAGCTCTACACCCTGGTAATTCTTCACTCTGCATAGCTCTACACCCTGGTACATCTACCCCCTTGGTTACTGTACATCCAGGGTAATTCTTCACTCCGCATAGCTCTACACCCTGGTATATCTACACCCTTGGTAACTGTACATCCTGGGTAATTCTTCACTCTGCATAGCTCTACACCCTGGTATATCTACACCTTTGGTAACTGTACATCCTGGGTAATTCTTCACTCTGCATAGCTCTACACCCTGGTATATCTACACCTTTGGTAACTGTACATCCTGGGTAATTCTTTACTCCGCATAGCTCTACACCCTGGTATATCTACACCTTTGGTAACTGTACATCCTGGGTAATTCTTCACTCCGCATAGCTCTACACCCTGGTATATCTACACCCTTGGTAACTGTACATCCTAGGTAATTCTCCACTCTGTATAGCTCTACACACTGGTATATCTACACCCTTGGTAACTGTACATCCTGGGTAATTCTTCACTCTACATAGCTCTACACCCTGGTACATCTACACCCTTGGTAACTGTACATCCTGGGTAATTCTTTACTCCGCATAGCTCTACACCCTGGTACATCTACACCCTTGGTTACTACATCCTGGGTAATTCTTCACTCTGCATAGCTCTACACCCTGGTACATCTACCCCCTTGGTGACTGTACATCCTGGGTAATTCTTCACTCTGCATAGTTCTACACTCTGGTATATCTACCCACTTGGTAACAGTACATCCAGGGTAATTCTTCACTCTGCATAGCTATACACCCTGGTACATCTACCCCCTTGGTAACTGTACATCCTTGGTAATTTTTCACTCCGCATAGCTCTACACCCTGGTATATCTACACCCTTGGTAACTGTACATCCTGGGTAATTCTTCACTCTGCATAGCTCTACACCCTGGTATATCTACACCCTTGGTAACTGTACATCCTGGGTAATTCTTCACTCTGCATAGCTCTACACCCTGGTATATCTACACCTTTGGTAACTGTACATCCTGGGTAATTCTTTACTCCGCATAGCTCTACACCCTGGTACATCTACCCCCTTGGTGACTGTACATCCTGGGTAATTCTTCACTCCGCATAGCTCTACACCCTGGTACATCTACACCTTTGGTAACTGTACATCCTGGGTAATTCTTCACTCCGAATAGCTCTACACCCTGGTATATCTACACCTTTGGTAACTGTACATCCTGGGTAATTCTTTACTCCGAATAGCTCTACACCCTGGTATATCTACACCTTTGGTAACTGTACATCCTGGGTAATTCTTTACTCCGCATAGCTCTACACCCTGGTATATCTACACCTTTGGTAACTGTACATCCTGGGTAATTCTTCACTCCGCATAGCTCTACACCCTGGTATATCTACACCTTTGGTAACTGTACATCCTGGGTAATTCTTCACTCCGCATAGCTCTACACCCTGGTATATCTACACCCTTGGTAACTGTACATCCTAGGTAATTCTCCACTCTGTATAGCTCTACACCCTGGTATATCTACACCCTTGGTAACTGTTCACCCTGGTATATCTACACCCTTGGTAACTGTACATCCTGGGTAATTCTTTACTCCGCATAGCTCTACACCCTGGTATATCTACACCCTTGGTAACTGTACATCCTGGGTAATTCTTTACTCCGCATAGCTCTACACCCTGGTATATCTACACCTTTGGTAACTGTACATCCTAGGTAATTCTTTACTCCGCATAGCTCTACACCCTGGTATATCTACACCTTTGGTAACTGTACATCCTGGGTAATTCTTCACTCTGCATAGCTCTACACCCTGGTATACCAGTTATTTATCGATAGAAATTGACATTCGTCTGTTTGATGTATATGTTATCTCTAATAATAAAAAAGTAGGCTTGTGAAGCCTTGAGCACGGCAATCATGTACCTTTTTGATTACTGGATTTACCGCCGCAGTTGTTAGACAATAAACTAAACATTGAAAACGTTCACCTTTCCAGTACGACTGTAGACTTACTTTATGAATTCTTATTACCTTTTAAAGTAGATGGTAAATGGCTGTTGGTCACGATACCAGCAGCTGCGTCTCAGTCGTGGTAAATGAAATCACCGTTTGATAATTACCGCTGTTGAGACCAATAGACTCTTTAAAACTTCAAATAATTGAAAGTCAGCTTGTAACTATAAAACAATAAATGAATGCTGTGTAAAGCTTTTGGAATGAAACGATTAAAAGGAACATTCTTACTAAGACATCCATACTGATGAAGTCATGGTATAAAGGGCGGATCCAGGATTTGACGTCAAATGGGGCGTATCTTAGGAGCGTAATCTTCTGACTTGTGTCTCTTCGTGAGAAACGAAATTGAATTTGGTTGAAAGTTATGACAGGAAGGGAAGGGGGGGGGGGGGAGGGGATAGGGAGGATACTTCCACTAGTAAATAATTTTAGTCCAAAAAGGTGCATTTTGGGCCTATTTTTATTACTTTCTCATGTGTAAACTTTTTTTGAGGGGGGGGGGGGGGTCGAGGGGGGGTGGGTGCGGGTTCGCCTACCACACCCTGGATCCGCTAGTGGTATTTTAAACCACAAGATTATGTTTAATCCAACACTTACTTTTTTCAATGCTACCAATACCACTATTTGGTTGTGAAATTGACAAAAGACCTGAATTCAATTTCTTACTGCAAATACATACTTAAATATGCTATCAATTCAAACATCCGGTGCGGTCGTTTAGGATGCAAGAAATAATGGGAATTTAATTACTCAGTTTTTACTTAAAGCATCTGCAGCTGCAAATGACCTTGATCGTGAAATATGCAACTCGGTGTTTTAAGTGTAAAATTTGAATGCATTTGGTTAAGAGACGTTGAGTCCTCGGTAAATACTGATTGAGACTGCCGCCTGGGGATTCTGCACCTGATGTAATGCTTATTCCAAATTGCGTACATGGAATTCGTGCTTTTTTTTTTTAGTAAACTTGTGAAATAAATGAATTTTCTCAAAATAAACGTGTGAAAAAGAAGTGTTATTAATCTAAACTTTACTTACACTGCTATATAATTTATCCGACAACCTTGTCCATTCTCGCTGTGTCCGTTCGTAATGGTATAATCTGATAATTAGCTAATATTGTCTTTTGTAACAGTTGATGAAATAGTAAAACGAATAACAATGTTGACTAAATAAATACATACTATCGCTGTCAAATAGAAACCTGGAGTGGTGAACCACGCTTTGATCCTTCTTATATACCACAACACGAAAACCTCGTGCATTACCGCCAATATCAATTCGCCAACCGTATTATTTACGAACATATTTTTTGTCCTGTATAAACACTTATATCTGTCATCCTGTCCTATGTCTTCTATCGACGTGCTCTCTGTTTCACCGTCCATGCGCAACTAACGCTGGACGCCTGACAGAAGATCCATGTGAACCGAAACATAGAGGATTTTACATCCTACACTGATGTCAGGCAGAGAAAAAGATGTCCTGAAATAAAAGTGTTCGGTCACATAGAACACTCTTGAAAAAGGTATACGTGTATATGCAGTAACTTACCTTTGATCTAACTGGTATAGTATTCGTCGGGAATACCTGGAACGCATATTAAGTCAGAGGCAAGAGTTCTTGGTATGGACGACACTGTATCCGAGGAGAGGTCATATGAAGGTAAGTGCTTGTCTATTTATTTATCGGCTAATGTAAACCGCATATATATCTTAGTTAAGACTTCAACATGTTTGAGCAATTAGTTTAGGTAGAATTAATCAGTAACAGATAGGAGTTAAATAGCATAAATTAACGACGAAAAATACAATAAACTCGTTTTTGTCGAAGAAATTCCTACAATGTTAGAACTATGCTGTGTTGTTATCTGACACTGAATGTAATTGTTCGAAAGTTGGTGACAGTGACAGTGTTGTGAAGCCAAAACTCAATTATCTTACCAGTGAGTGCGACCTTAATCAATGTCATTAAGACATGCATGCGACACACCGACATCTCATGGTCAACATTCCTTTAAAGTTAATCTATGTTACCAATGTGCAGGGCAAAATTATAACCCGAAAAAAGCAATACACAAGGAATTTCGATAAATGACAAGGAGTGCGATCTTTGTCCTACATACATGGTATGGCACGGGTCATTGCGTCGTATCTTAGAATAAATTTGTACCAAGTTTTTTTTTAAATTCCGCAATGCATGATTAAGTACCGCCAGGGCACGCCAAACTGCATTGGATATTTACCACCGGCACTTGAGTGCGACCTTTGATATACAGATATTGGTCTTGCACGCGAAACCATTTATTTTCATGGTTTACAAGTAATTTGAAAATGCCCAAATGCATGGCCAAGTTCCATCTCATACAAGATATGACCCTCGAGTGTGACGTTAACATTTGACCTTTTCTGAATGGTTTTGCACGTGAATCAGTGTCTTTTCTTTTTGAACAAGCCAACAAATAAGGACTTTCAAACAAACGACAGTAAGTGGGACATTGACCGTAGACTCACATACATGGGTCTTTCAAACGACACGCAGTCCTTTCATAAAGTATAAAAATGTACATTCATGCGAAGTTATTTAAAATCGTCTAATGCGTGTCAAGTAATAGTCCGGCAAAATCGTTTGGACGAGCGAATGCAGGGACATTCGCACTCACGCACATACACCGAACCTCTTTGGTGTCAAACATATCGAGTACTCCGCAACTCTTTGCCAGACGACAAACTACAAAATAACAAGTTTAATGTCATTACCAATATAGAACTACTTATTTTCTAAAGACTTATTTTGATATAATTGCCTTTGTTCCAGTAGAACGTAATAAACGACTGTTTGACACGATACCAGTGCGATTCATTTCTCAGCTGCTACGTCTATGCATGCTAATAAAATCACCGTTTGATGATGCCTGCAGTTTAGACCAGTAGACGCTTAAAAATGTTAAAAGCTTGAAAACAATTATTTTAATCAAACGGCTGCAAAATATACTTTTACTGAGACATTCTGAGACACACGTAAGTACTTATAACGTTGCGGTATGGTAAACATCACGAACATACTTAACCAAACACTTAAATTTCCATGGTGCCAAGGTCACTTGTTGGCTGTGAAAATTACAATGACAGCAATAATTGAATAACAATTTATTTCTCTCAGAACTACCTACTTAAAACATCGTGGTATCAAAAACGCCACGAATATACAAAATAAGCCTTGATTACTTATAAAGGATCTTTTTGGCGCATTTACATTCGCTTCAAGGGCAACGGATATTGCAGTTTGCAATTTTTAAGGAGCCATCATGTTTGCTTTATCCAAACATCAATGTGTTGTGGTCTAAATTGTGGTGATTGGTAACATTTGAATGCCAGGGAACGTCACTTTCAATGTGCTTAATAATATTCCCACGCGATATTACACTTCAACGATGGAATGACAATAAAGTTGTTTAGTCTCAGATAAGCATTACAAGCTATAAAAATCCAAGAAGTCCATTTATGCTTTATGGTTAGCTGGATTCCAAAGAAACGAAGAACAACGACCCAAAACTGTACTTTCTCGCTTTCAATATTCCACTTCATCCTCCTCACTTTATATATCATCGAGACGCTAGTGTCCTTGCTTACAATTAAAAAGACCACGTGACTAATGGTACTGTAACGGAAGGATGAATTTGCGTATTGATTCTTCGGATATCGCAAACATTTAACCGTTTCTGTATTTAACCGATTTCATTTGTGTTCTTCGATCTCATTGGTCATCGATGTCAATCATTATGTTGATATTGTTACCATAGAAGTATACACGTGTTTTTATAAGCATAACTTTTAATTAACAACACTTTATTTATTTTTGTTTGTGAATATTTCTTGTTTTATCATCTTGTCTCGATGATTTGTTTGCTAGTAGTTTGACCTTCCACCGCTGCGTCTCTCAGCCAGATCATCTTAAAGTTTTATGAAAAAATGTTTTCCAATATAAGATAAATAAGTGCAGTTTACTTAGTTCTCCCTTACACTATTAGAGATATGCCAAGCTTACGCGCATGTCTTTAATTCTTCGTGACAGTAAGAATTCCGTGACAGTAAAAAAAATATCTGAAAGCGCTTGATTCAATCAGCTTTTCAATTAAATTCTCTGCCTCTTTTAGTGGTTCTAAGAAACAGGCAGTATCAGCTGTGTCTTTTATTCGCCCTGCTGTGATTTCATTTTAGTCCCAAAGACTAACAGTCACTCATTATTTTAACTATGGAAAACAATATAAAATAGTTAACTATAAATCAAATCTTTATCGGTACACATATTTAGCTTGTGGCCAACACGCAGTATTCAACAGTCATTTGCAGTTAAAATCGACTAAGCTTTGCTAACTCGTTTTGCAGAAAGAAAAAACAACAACTTTAACAATCACCTCAAAGAGGTATTATATGGATTAGCTGAGAAAACCTTTGTGGAGAGATACATTCTTGAACAAAATCCTTCGAATTTAGATAACACACCAAACGTTTTCAACAGCAGCCTTGGTTTGATGGCAGAAAAAATACATTAAAGCAATAAAACACTGATGCTCTTGGAATCAAGTAATGCATCAGTCAATTGTAACCACGCCCCCCCCCCCAGGTCCGGGGGTATACAGGGGATAGACGGGGAAATGGTCCGTATGTTTACCTTTCAGGTGATCCCGCAGTGCCGGGTGAATGCTGTGGTTTTGTCATCGCTTTAAATATAGCGGGGAATGGCCTTTACCTAGGGTCCCTGGGTACGGGGGCATTTGGCGGGGATTATATCATCTGTTCGTCCCCGCAGGGTTGGCTGGACCGAAAGCCAAAGTCCCCGCTATTCCCCGGACCTGGGGGCGTGGTTACAATTGACTGGTGCATAAAACTGAACGTTTAAATGAAATAAACATCATTAAAATTTTGTAAACATAAATCGTACAGTGCATTGGGGAATAACACTAGAACTGACAAATGTCACCATCTTATATAAAATATTAAGTGGTACTCAGCTCGCAGAATTCATAAGTCATGATTTGTGGAGGTATTTTGTAAATAAATCCAGCCATGAAATATCGACAAACATTACAAGGACGCGAACAACAATGACATATATTAAGTGTATCTAAATCAATTCACTACGAATACAAACCATGGACGTTGCGGCATTTCAGTAATTACTACAGAGTTCTGCCAAACAGTTGCAGAGTGGCTCTGCAGGTAAAAAGCATCTTTCATTCACGAAAATACCAGATCACATGCCAAACATGTAATACCGTAACTGAACAAATGACTGTGTTCAGATAACGTTCTACACAAAGTCTACATCAAAAGAGACGATTTGAGGATCTCATTTTCTCAGTTCATTAGTGCCAGAATGTGTTTTAAATATTTTATTAACATTTTTTCATTGATATTGTTCCCTACACACATTGATATGCTATATATAGGCTTAGATTTCTTAATTAATTCGTACTCAATATCGATAATGATTTATTGTTGATATGCAGTTCATTGTATATGGAATTGTAATGTTATAATTTTTCAATTATTGCTTGTATTTAATCAACATGAACAATGTACTTTTTGCATTTGTTTTAGATTGATTAATGTTTCTTTATTATGGAGGAGATAAATAATGGCCCTCTGTCCCTTCGCACGGTATGGTTACCCAGGTTACAAATAAATCTTGGTAACACAAAAGGTATCCCTCAGAATATTCAGTTGTCAGAACAAACGAGCAGTTTTCAATATAAGTTTTACATCAATAAGCAAGTTTTCAACCATGGAAATATAGACAAAACGATCAATCCTTTTACATAATATTGCCGAAAAGTGCAACTCTACTCACTCACTGTATGATAATTCGCAGTTCTAAGCTCTATAATTCTAAGAATTGGTTTAACACCATTTATTTCAAATATATAAAAATAAGAATAACACATATTAAGCATGACCATAGTCAATTCGGTATAGAAACATTAGAATTAGGCAGTTTATCTGATACATATTCATACACGTCAGGTGAAGTCGCGTGACGGAGACGAGCGTCGATGGTCTTCGCGAGTGGGCGATGAACGCAAGCAAAAACCGACAGATTCACGTAGAACATCATATGAGGTTCCTCCTAGACTCCGTGGGACGACACATAGGCAATCTGAAGGACGTTATACGGGCGACCGGCAAGACTACGGACGAAAAGTGTGCGTCAATAAAGACGACGAACGTGAGGAATTCTACACGCAATATGTCACTAGTCGGCCTCAAGGAAGTCGTTTCAATGTGTTGTCGATATATGTTGACTAAATGTGGGTATTAGGTTAAGAAAAGTGTTATTAATCGAACCTGGCTGTTATATCATTAATTACCTGATAATAATGTCTACATTAAGTCTTAGCCTCTTAACATGGAACTTAACCGGCATCATGTCTAGTGCCGCGTACCTTTGTGATGTACTGACGGGTGGGGATATTGATATATGTGGACTCTCAGAACATTGGCTAATACCTAATAATGTGCACTTCATAGAGTCGATCTCAAGCGATTATAGACACCATACGATTTGCGAAAAATCGAGCTTGAATAACACTAAATTAGGTAGAGGCGGCGTATCAATTATGTGGCATAAACGTTATGATAATTTCATTTTGCTTTTAAGTATTGATGATGACAGAATCGCAGGTATTCAGTTTCAAATCATACCAGGAAAATATGTTTTTATCTTCCAATTGTATTTACCTTGTATAAACCACTCTATTGAAAAATATGAACAGTATATTGCACGCTTATATGATTTATATTTCATGTATTGTGATAAAGGTGCGACAATTTTCATGGGGGATTTCAATGCAAAACTAAATGCTAATCAGTTAAGAATCAGAGACAAAATGCTTTACAAATTCATGAATGATTGTAATATGTGCGCTGTTAACATGCTTAACTGTTGTTTAGGTTCTGTAGAAACTTTTGTATCATATGACGGCTGCACTACGTCAACTCTTGACTATATGTGTATGCCATTAGAAATAGTTGATTGTGTTGTGCATTGTGAAGTTGCGGATGATAGTTGTTTGAACATGTCAAGACACAAACCTATTTTATGCTCTTTATGTTTTGAAAATGTTGATATGCACTTAGATGAAAGTGATGAGTTAGGTAATTGTATTAATTGGAAAAAGGAAAATTTAGACCACAGACAGTTATATGACTATGCGTTAATGAATGATTTGGGGTTATTGGATAAAACATTGCTAGATTCAAATGGCGTAGATTATGTTTTATGATTCATTATGTAAAGTTATCGTGAAAATGCAAGGAAAACATTGCCTATTAAGAAGTTTCGGTCATTCCTAAAACCATATTGGGATGGGGAGCTGTCCATTTTACATAAAGATATGCAGCGGTCACGTGATGCATGGTGTAGGGTTGGGCGGCCCCGTGATACAACAGACCATTTATATGTAAAGTATAAAACTGAGAAAGCGTTGTTTAGAAAGAGATTTTATGTGGAACAATATTTACTTCGTTTAAACAGTAAACTAGAACAGCTGAGACGGACTCGGTTTACTTTTGGAGAACTATTAATGCTAGAAAGAACAATCGAAGCTGAACTTAGGGGATGGACTGAATTTCAATGGCGTTGTCTATATAAATCGGGAGGATATTGTCGAACAGTGGGGATATTACTTTAAATCTCCTTATATGCCTTCCGAGCAAGATGACTTTGATAGTGAATGGAAACAAACTGTTGAAATGAGTGTTGATCAGGCTTTAAAAAGACTCATACTTGAACCGGAAGTTACGGTTTCATCGGAAGTGGTTGCCGATTGTATTAAAACGCTACCGTAGGGGAAGACCTGCGGGCCGGATGAAATAAGTCATGAACACTTGCTATACGCTCAAAAAACAATAGTTAAACCCCTTTCGGTATTGTATACCGCTATGTTGAGACTTGGTTACATTCTTGATGAAATGAAGAAGGGGCACATAATTACGTTGCACACAGGTGGAAATAAACGGAAAGATGACCCAAATAACTACAGGGCAATAACTCTGTCATCCAGTATACTAAAGATATATGAATGCGCCTTACTGAAGCGGTGTAAAGAAACAATTATTAAAAAACTGAATAGACTTCAAGGTGGTTTTCAACAGCAGCTAGGATGTATTATGACTAGTTTTTCATTGAGAGAGTGTTTACATTTTGCCAGAGAGTTCTCATCCCCCGTTTATCTTTGTTTCCTTGACGCCCGTCAGGCCTTCGACAGGGTGTGGCACGACGGCCTCTTTTTTAAACTACTGATGTTGAACCAATACGAAGAAATTTCAGAACCGACCGTCGACGGGAACACGATACTAGCACTACGGAACATGTACACGGGTGTTACGAGTCGTGTGAGGTACCGTGGGTTATATTCGGAGGAACTTCCGGTACTACAGGGGACCCGCCAGGGGGTAAGAGTTCGCCTCTACTGTATCTGGCCTACATTAACGGATTGGTTGATGAATTGGCACGAAGTGGAAATGGATTGTGCATTTATGACATCAATATGAGCGCACCTACAGTAGCTGATGACATGGTACTTGTCTCATACTCGAAAAATGGAATTGAGAATATGCTGAACATATGTTACAACTATTCTAGAAAGTGGAGATTCCTGTATAACTCAAAAAAATGTGCAGTTGTCGTATTCAATACAAAATGCATACCAACAAGTACTATACAGCCTTCATTCTTCTTAGGACAAGATCCGATACCAAGGTGTGTAAGCTATATGCACTTAGGCATAGAGTGTAATGAAACACTCTCGGTACAAGAATGTTTTAAGAACGCATGCATCAAGTTACGTGGGGCGTATATGAATATTTGCAGTAGTGGCATCGACCCGGACACCATCAGCACAAATACATTAAGAGTAATATACACATCAGTTGTCTTACCAAAAGCTCTTTATGGCTATGAACTCTGGAATAGCTATTCTAAACAGGATATCAAGAGACTCGAAATTGCGCATCATTTCTGCATGAAATACATGCAAGGGTTTCAAAGGAACATCTCTACCAAATATGTGTTGATGACGCTTAATATGACATCCATAGAATCTATTATAGACTTTAAAAAGCTTCAACTTTTGTGTCAGCTATGTAGACTACCCTGTCAATACCTATCAAAAACATTTTCAATAACCGGCTTATTCGTTTATGCACTATGATAAACAAACCGTGGGTTTCATTCCGGATATATTTCGATTGCTACAAAAATATGACCTGGTTGAATATTTAACGTAGTATATTGATACTGGAAAGTTTCCATCAAAATACGCATGGAAAAGACTACTGAATCGTAACGCTAAACGCATGAGCTACGATGAAAGAACTATCGAAAACCAAGCCGTTACAAATGTCATATCTTTTAATAGCTGCTCGCCACTATGGGAACACCAAGGCTTCGTTCTGTTTGTAAATCAATCTTGAATAAAGTAGGACTGTTTATTTCACGCCAATATGTTCAGATATGTAAATCCTGTCAATTGTTGACTGATAATATGTGTGTTCATCTTCTTCTTTTTTGTCACGAAAAAGAAAAATATCTTTGGGATATAATATACGACCATTGTGGTCTCGAAACTTATAAGGCGATTATGACAATAACTTGTTCTGACCAATAAGCTCACGTGTTTGCTATCAGTACAAAAAATGATAATGGTTGCTAAGTTAATTATCCCATTACGATCGCTGTACTTAAAATGTTGCGCAAAACTTAATGGAATTGTTTGTTGTTGTTGTTGTTGTTGTCTGTAAATTATGTAAATCTGTTTGCTATAGTCTGGTTTAACATCTTTGTTCTGTTTGAACCTCTCGCAGTGCTTAGAATGTAATTTGTGTCGTCAGTACATTAATTGTATGATAATATACTGATAGTTTTCTATTCTCGGTTTGTTAAACATGCTGAATGATATGATATGTATTCATCAATGTGTATTTAATGCCTATAATGTTGTTTATAATTGTATATAAGTTTGGCTCTTCAATTTTGGAGGAATAAAAGAATCTATCTTTCACCATAGTCAATTCGGTATAGAAACATTAGAATTAGGCAGTTTATCTGATACATATTAAATGCAAATTTAACAGAATCGAGACGAAAGCTTATGCAATGTTTTCCCTTAAGGACTTATGTACTTACAATGACTATCATGTAAATATTTGGAGCTAAAACACATTAAGACAGATGGAGATGGGTACGAGTTAATACAACATGGTAGAAGAAAAAAGAAGGAAGACAGAATGAAATGTGGTTGGTATTTGCTACGTGGTAGAATCGAGAGGTCTGTTCGAAATGATGAACATAAAATCCAAATGTTTGTAAGCCAAATGTTATTGACGTGTTAAAGACGACATAGTAAAACTGGTCCATGGCTTTCTTAAAACCAAAAAGGAGGAGATGAAAAAGAAATAAGCCTAAAAGCAGGTACCTTTTCAAACAAGCTCAGTCGTAAATCGTGGCAAAATTTGACTAATATATTAGGATATATTATATATATATGTGTGTACAGTCTACGTAAAATTCGTGTTGCGTTAGTACCTTGTTAGTCGAATAAGTATACATATGCGTATATATTGTGAACAACGATCGATTGACAGAATTATTTATTATAATTTATTTTCAATTCCATTGATGTATGCTCATGGGCCTATGACCTTTATGCATTCAGTATACTGACATTTTGGGATATTCACTATGCTGTTTTTAGGCTGTTTCTAGTTTTTCATATACGTATTGCTGCAATGCATTCGCAGCCTTGCATGACAACTGCCACCTTAAAGAGCCCTAAAGAGCTGATTTTACTGTTTATTGCTAAGTTGATGTAGAAAACTGACGGAGATGGGAACTACCGAATATCTTAACATCGTTACTGCTGGTGGAAGTAATGAATATGATTCTCGCTGAGACGTACATGAGATGTTTTTTTGATTACTACACAAGTCCAGCGTTACCGGAAATAATTATTGCCGCCTCATGTTGTATTAACGTCGTCTAACAATGGAAATAAGAGTTTTCTTATTTTTGTGTAATTCTTGGTTTGGTGTGCCTGTCGTGGCTATATAGGAATGACGTCACCATTACGTCATATGTACTTCCGTTGTGTGGAAAATCTCAATAAAAAAATGTTCTTATGATTGATAGATATGTTTTCACATGCCCAATACAATGTAAATCAAAATTATCATTATTCCTGAAACTTTTATACCTTAAGTATCTATTCTTGCTTGATTTATCATTTAGAGTAGAGATTAAAGCATTAACCGCTGCCCTATAGTTGAAAGGTCATTTTGGAAGAACTGTCATGGCGGACGGTGCAGTTTTAGAGTTTGTTTTTCAAGTGGAGTGATTTTTCTTAGGAATAACTTGACCCCCCCCTTTTTATTGGCTTAAAAGGTAATTTAAAGCTTGTACTTTAAGAATATATGTGGTTATCATAGCCTGCATTCGCTCGAAATGCCTTTAAATGTTGTCTAAAAATTATAATTTTACATTGTATTATATAGGGAATAACAATGGTGGTGTGTAACCTTTATAATATCACACATGTACATGTATTATGTTTTATTTACTTGTCGATGTATTTGTATTCTTGAACTAAATCTATCTATCTATAGCGGAACTGGATGTTGTTTATAAAGACACAGGTGGCTGCACATGTATGCCGGCCTTTCTAGGGAGAGTTTCAGTTGTCGCTTTGTTGATGGATACCAGTCATTTTTGGACAAGGGCACTTGTGGCCTAGTTCATAGCCATAATCGCGATATCTGCATTTTCAAGCCGCATCTGGGGTTCACTGACGTAATGTATTCATACGCTGTATTTTGATTGGATTGCCGTTAGCGAATTTGAATAATCAAAGTACCGGAACTGATTACAATGAAAACATCCATTAAAAATAGTTCTCCTAACAATTCAAACTGTATGTTCTTTTAATGAAGCACAAGAAATTCATACGTAGCGAGTGAGTTAATCGGGTTAACTACATGAATATTCTTGCATGCGGTCAGATTATATGCAATAAGAATATGGACATATTGGAAAAGTACGCAGCGAAATTTTTCCGTTCAATGCTCTGTATTGATAGACTGGTACCCTCTTTCTCTTTTATCCGAAAAGAAACCAGTATCAGCTAACCGCGGTGCCCGTCGCGCATTCGAAATGTCTTGTGAATTCATACGTGGAGCGAATAAAGCGTGCGGTCTAAGAAGAAAACAACCAGGAAATTTGGTTTAAAAACAGTATTGTTATCCTTTGCATACAATGTTGGTATTCTGAAGTCGGTCCCTGTTCTTTTTTTTCGACATGATTTGCATGTTTCCGTGATATTTTCTTTTCGATACAAAGTCATCGCATGGCACTTAACACATTTTTAAATACAACACGATTTTTGGTATTTATTGTTCAAATACTATTAATGTTTACTAAAAACCATATGCCCCGTACCTGTATAACTTTATATTTTTGAGGAAAAGTAAATCAGGGTACCAGTATACTTATTGACCTCAAAATTTACTCTGATCAGAGCGGCCGAATGATTCAGACATACATGTATGTTATGCTACTTCCGGATGCTGATGATGTGAATTTCATAGTGTTTTATTGAGGAAATTTATCAATAAAGCCGCCATTGAATGATTACCACCATCAAACGGATTTATTTTCATCTTAACGTGGGTAGCATTTTTAATTTGACACGTAAATTTTCAAGAAGTACAAGTTCGTTTGAAAACATCATGTGATTTCAATTTTGCAAAATGGAGATAAAAAAATCAAATATGCGCATACTTATTTATGAAGTTTTATTCTAAATGAAGCCAAATGTATGAATATGTGCACAGCATCTGTGAATAAGATGATTGTTTACCTATGTGCATAGAATGTCTTGGAGCCACTCTCAGTATAAGTACATGACATTGTGATAAACCATCGACATTGATAAAACAATTTTGCATGCTCAATTTTGATTTCCTCTCTTACCACAGGGGCAGGTTGCGTTGTTTTGACCACAGTGGCTTGATGACAAAGGTTCATTAAAGTCACAATAAATAATTTCAATTAGCCAAAATTATATTTCATACATACTTGAACATGTATATAATCAATATAATACATTGCCATAAACATAAAATGAGATTTGAAAAAAATCAAAAATACCCTATACTGTAATATGAAACAGTATAGGGTATTTTTATTTTATCGGAAATTGTCTGTTCTAAGAATGGGAATATATGATTGTGCTTTTTCAAGTTTTATTGATAAATAAAAGTTATTTTATGTGTTACGTAAATATCTGTGTAAAAATAATACAAGTACTGTTATGAAGGCTTCGCACACTTGGGACACTTGCGGTCGGTAATAATTTCTAGAACATCTTGGGCTAAACTCAGAGTGAATATCAGTATGTTACCTTCCTACCAGAGCCTCCATTATTTTGACCCATTAATCTGATAAATATAACGATCTAAAAATAGTTATATCCTGCTAAAAATAAAACGCCGGGATACAGAAATACAGCGCGGAAATAGCCGAACAACCAAGAACTCGTCCTCGGAACGCAATACAACTAATCTGTTTTTATGATTTCTTCGTCATTCTGCTAAACATAGAGCGCATTAAGACAAAAAACGGGTTAAAACGACATTAATAGAAGTAGTTCTTTGGAGTTTGCGGTCTTAAGACTACCTGCGCGCATGCATGATATCCTACTAGATGTAACTGGGCTTCGTTCATTTTTTTAAACTTTCTCTCAGTGATGAGGAATAAATTTTATTCACTGCAGTTGTTTTCTAAGTTTATGAAAATAAGAACAATTGAAACAACTCTTTAACTACTGTTGATCAGTGCAGATTGTGGGAGGTCATGATTGATTTCAATGAACCACCAATAAGCCCTGCCAAAATTGGATACTGATTGGTCAGTCAGGTGCTTTTGGTAGGCATGATTAGCATGGATGTTAATTTAAACCATCATTTATGGATGTTTACAAAATCATTGAATATTGAAATAACAAGCTAAATGTTAGTTTGAATGATGAAAGCCATGAAATATGTGAAGTATTCAAAAAGAGACCATTTTTTCAGCTTGTGTAAATAATGAGAAAATTGTTAAGTATTTTTTCTTATTGTTTATCAGGAAATGTTGAAATCTCATGTTTAGGCCTATAGTGATCATACTTGATTGCTATGTTATTGGCACTTATTGCAATATGTTTAATTCATTGCAATATTTATGTAAAACATTAATTATTATGTTGACTTCAGTTTGTAGATAAGAACTAATGGTATAGGTGATGTGAAAATGTTCTCGTAAGTCTTTAAAACCCCTTTTGGTATTGTGAGTTTTTTGCTCCAGTCTTGTTCAGTTTAGCTTTTGAAGATTTTTAAAGTAAATGCAAAACAAGTCGAGCACGCTGTCTAGAAAGACTATGTCAAACCCTGACCAGATATAATTTCTTGTCTTTTTAAATTACCCACTTGGCAATGGTTTTATCATAGCATAGGATATTGGTTTTAAAGAACATGTTAGTGTTTTTGTATGTGGAATTAAATATCATAACCGACACTAAATTGAACATAATTTATAGTTCTCATTGATATTACACATAGCCCCAAGTGCATGTTGATCTAAGATTTAAGTCTTGGATGGAGTCAGGGCAAGAAAAATGCATATTAATACATTGTACTTTCCAGCGCAAGAACTGTTTGTTTATTAAAGTAAATAAAGCAATCCCCACACCAAGGAACTACAGTATTGCTTAACCAGCTTAACTGACATTATGAGTTGCAATTTAAAGGCACATCTAGTTTGTAGTATTATTCAAACTCTGATTTAGCAACCTTAATATAGTTATATGAACTACTGTTGCGAAATGAAAGCTTTTTTAGATTTACAAGGACGGGTGAAAACTATTTGCCAAAAGCTTCTTGATTCTACATTCAACATCTTCTTTCTGTATGACATATTGGACCAGGAGAATCATGAACCTACAACCTTTTGCATCTATTGAGATAGGGAGCTATCAGGACAGTGACAGATAACAATACAAGAATGGCCAACTGCTGCAATTATTGAGTTATCTAATGCATACAAATTAAGATGGAGAAAATAATTCTTAATTTTTCCAAACTACTTCCTTAAGCATCTTGTATGTAGTTGTCTTTTACAAAGATTGTTCAAAGTATGGCCCTGTGGTTTAAAGCTCCCCTGAAAAAGAGGTGACAGGTTTTCTATTCAGTATATAATTACATCATTGAAAATCTTCTCTGAAACTGCAAATAACAGACCTTTGATATAAAAGGATTTGATCAAATTAAAGAAGTATGTGTGCCCCCCCCCCCCACCCCCCTCACTTTACACACACTTAACTAGAGTTTTCAAATTTCCTTTGTAGCTTGCAAGCAGTTTTAGTCTAAAGTTTAAGCTAGCCCATTAAACAGTGACCCCTTGTGATGTGAGCCGATTTTTTCAATGCTTAGAATATGGTTGTCAACATTCCCCTGAATGAAGCCCTAGTCCATCAGTGCTTTCAGTACTTTGATTCTTGCCTGGCGTAAATTTGATGTTGTGAAGTTAATTCATCTGCAAAGTGTCTCATATGTGACTGTATTTCACGTATAATAATTCTAAAGAAAGACGGGGACCGAGAGAACCTTACGGTACTCAAGCATGTATTAAATGGTGCCAGAGATTATAACTCATTGCACGACATGGTGCTCTCTATCGCTGGAACAGTCTACGCAAAAGCTTTAGAGGTGTCTCAAAAACAATCCTCACCTCTTTTCCTTGTTGAAAGCGAGGCAGATGGAGTGATGGATAAAAACTGGTTAATTTTGGTAGATTTTTTTGAAATTAAAACGGACTGAAATAAAGTTGGAAATTCCGTCGCACGTAAAAAGTTGAACACATATTTATAAAAAAAATAATTCTAGAAGTTTGTTGAGCACAAAAAAATAAGGCCATAAATACTTGCATTGTAATGATTATATTTGCCGCACACTTTAGTACATTTCCAGAGACGATGATCTTTCAAGAATGTAGGGTGAAGTAAAAGGGTATTACAGCGGTTGGACGGTTAAATGCACTATTTCTGTAAGGATGCGAAGCTAAACTGTTCCCATTCATTAGAAAAATATCGGTCCTTTACATCCAGTTCGAGCCAGCGAGGAACGAATTCGAGCCAACGGGGTTTAACTGTATGTCGTTTGTTTTCGGAACATTTAAACGGTATTTGAAAGCTGCACGCTGCATGAAAAATGTCTGAAAAGTGGACAGGTCTCATGCAAGAGAGACGAAAAGGGTTTACTTGTTTAGTAAATTCTTACACACTTGTAAAATTATAGATGTAATTAGAGATATACGATGTTAACACGTGAGTACTCAACTCAGCTGATTTTAAAACAGAAATGGAAACACAGATGGTAATAATTGTTATGTAGAAGCTCTACTTATGGCTTTATAACATAAAATGCACATTAATTTAACGGCTGTTTGTAGACACCTAATTGCTGTGATTGAACTACATTGCAGGACATGCACAAATGATAGCAAAACAATATATGCAACAGCATTGATGATATCTATACATGCAATGTACTAGTAAAACCAATTATTTTCATTACAGCTCATCATTGCCTATCTGCAATTTCATTGGTTTAAATATAGATTGTATTCCAAGAAAACATTTTTGTACCCCTACTCATATCATTCCGAAACATCCGACGTTTTACTTTGATGAATTAGATAATGAAACAGGTAGCTTTATGGTAAAGTTAACGGCACCAAGCCTACTGTTTTCGAGATAGTTTTAACTTGGGTAAAGGTAGTTCGCATAGAGTATTGCTTCCCCAAGCATAGTAATGTATGATAAACACAGCCAACTTTATTTTGTAATAATTCTAAAAGCGTTAAACTTAAAGTGACTTCGGACGCAAAACACATTCGATAGCGCCATCACTAATCGACAGCACCACGACTAGAGCAACAACGCCACCACTTTTACATACATGTGTATATATCCTTTTTAAGTAGTCCTTATTTGTTCCAGAATGTTCTTACGGTGTTCTAGCAAAATAAAAATACTGGCAGATCTGAAAATATGCTTAAGTTCGATTCGGGAGAAAGCTCCTGGCACCACAGTTTGCACAAAACGAGATCGTAGCCAATCTGCAGGAAAAAGTGTTCTTACAAGGTACCACATTCTCAAATTTTCGAAAAATATCCGTTTAATAAAAATATAAAAAAAACTATATAAATCATATTCACTTATATAGAAGTTAACACAGGGCACAAATACACCAAGTCATATTTTTTGCACAACCGATTAGTGGTGGAGCTGGCGTTTAGTGGCCATGATATTTGGATTACAAAAGCATGCGCTGTTACTGGAAAAGGCAAAAATGTTATGAACTTCCATTCATAGCCACTTTCTGATAAATATACCGTTGTGCCATTAACAGTCATTGTACTTGAATACAATGAAATACAATATAATTATATTCGCCATAAACAAAACCCTTAATCATGGAAATGTATAGACATAATATTAAAGTTAGAATAGGTTTTAATTCATGGAAGAGAGACATTAGCTGCATTAAGCCTGAACTACTTTTTAACATTATTGAATATTTTGTTATTATTGGTACCGACGCGCATGTTTCACAGACTTTGTTAAGTATTGCAAAAATGTACTTGACAGAACCATAAACATAAAAAGCGGCCGTGTACAATGAAAAAGTATTATTAATCCATGAAATATTTTTTTTTCTTATATTATATTTTTTGTCAAGAATGTTGTTAAACGTCTTCGGCCTTTTCGAGCAATGCATTCCGCTTGTTGCCTTTGTGAGCATTAGGCTCAAATTAAATATGCAATGCGGATGAAAACGTGACGCGGTTAGTCTTTTCTAGGCCTTACCTTTTAAATTCGTTAAGAATTAAATATTTACGAAGTAAAACCAATTTGCCGTGATATACGCTGTACATTAGATCAGAATGAAACATTGCGATGGACTAGACAAAGCACAAAGAACACTAAAATACTCACAGCACATGAAGGAACTAATCCCTGTTTATTTGCCTCCCATATGTATTGCATCCACGAGTTTTAATTAACCTGTTCATGTCTTGAAATGAATAATTTAGAAAATTACCCAGAAAATCAATTTCTAGATCCATTAACGCACAAAACATCCTAATGAAATAAGAAAATGTTATTTGTAACTTTACATATGTCAAGATATATGTTTTAGGCACTTGATGATAGGTTACCTCTAAGCCGTGCATTTAAGCACTATTACAGCAATGCAAATGTTCAATGCTGCTAATGTTTGGTTATTTAGACCGTAGGGATATCGCGACTCCAAATAACTGGTCTAAAAAGTATCTGATTTGCAGAGGCTATCGTCAAAATATCGTGCAGGAACACTCATGCCATTATATAACAAGACTTAGAACAGCTTGCTACGCAATTAATCGCTATGAAAACTAGTATCGTCTCTTGTTTCAATTCACGATTAAGAAATTAATATCTTATTTGATACTGTAGAACATTAAAGCAGAAGAAAATATAATTGTTACAATTATCTAACACATAGACGTTTGCCAGATGAAAACGCGTGCCTTTAGGAACACACGTGGTGTGTCACAGAGAGCAGCGAAGTTTGGCTTATAATAATGTGTAGGCCGTTTTTATGTGGCCGGAACCGGGCGTGGGGACCAAATTGGTAAACTTGTTGGAGCTGCATTTTGGCGTATATTTTCTTTAGAAAGAGTCCTTTTCCTTCTATTTTACTTTAGAACATTAAATGATTCGCCAGGCAGTGTAGGCCGCTCTTATATGATCTATCAGAAGCTACGCTCCTGACAGATTTGTGTATCATCTTCCCATGTTAATGTTTTATCTGTCTCGCTTCGATTGCTGCAGTAATTGACAGGAATGAAACATGTAACACTCGCAATGGCCAAACGCAGCGGATCAGGCGATATTCTTGCATATTGTCACCGGCAACATTTCGAACAGAAATAGTAAAAAACATCCAATGCTCCATTATTATCATTACTAATACTGTCAACAAATTGGTGTTGTCACCAAGAGATTTGCATCGATGATTATGAATATTTTATTAGAATTATGATAAATGGGTCTTGAAGATTTTTATTTCCACTAAATAAACAACTTGTCGCATACAGACGAAATGACAAATTAATGTTTAAAAGGATCAAATGTATTGCAACAAACCGAAAATGCGTATAATTTGAAATCCTACTCGCCTCACTGTGGAGGAGCGACCACCGGAACTTGCTCACTATCTGTCATCGGTATTCGCGACGGAAGGAAGCGTTGCAGCGGTAAGTTGAAGCCCAATATTTGCTCTTCTACCTCGTATTTCACCTTGTTATGTTGATTTTGTATACTGACGATAATTTCTTCAGCTCCGAAAATTCAGAAAATGTTATAACACTGTCGAGATTTTTAAAAATGACCAAAAAAACTATGCATTGCTCACTCAAAAATATTCGCCGTTTGTTACAAAAGGCCCTCGTATCGTCTTTACCGAGTCATAAATCAAACGAGTGAAGCGACCAATTTATTTGCCCAGTTGTATAATATTCAAGTTTCAGCAAAATCGATGGAATATTCGCAATAGGCCTCCAGAATGTGTTGGTGACTGTACTGAGGCTTGTTGTTTTCTTGCTCATTGGTGACTCGAGACTTGATATTAACTGTACCGAGACTTGATCACCAAAATATTGAGTAATGACGATATGATGTTAAAAATTAGACGCTTTTCGATTCAATTTTTGTAAAATAAGATATATTACGCAAATGTAACTTTTAACTTGGTTGTCATTCCTGCCATTTCGGTTGCTAACAGCCTAAAAGTGAGAGCAAATAAAAATAATGTAAGCACAATATCGGTATCATCTCTTCATGCAATAATTGATGTTTTCCTTACAAACTACAGTTGGTTAAGGGGACAGGGGGTAACCAATCCCCACTTCCCTCCCTCTGGCCCCCACTTCCCTTCCCCTATGCTTCCCTTCCTCCTTGTTCCCCCAACTCCCTCCCATTTGCTATCCGCTCCCCACCCCCGCTCCCCGCTGCCTCCCGCCCCTTATATCGTACCCCGTCCCCTGTCCACCCCCACACAGTTACCTGTTAGTCGTTGTCGCTGTACGTCTGTATGCCTCACTGTTGAGTCCGGAGAACCTAGATGACCATTTGTTTTAATCTCGGACTCTAACTGTTAGAGCAAAATGATGCACTGAGGTAGCCTAACGTAGCATAAAACATAAGCTGCTTCCGTTTTCAAATGTGGAAAAAGCTTGGATTGTATGCACAGCGGTATGTTTTTTGATGATATTTTGAGGCTGAATGATTTGGATAGAAGCTACCAACTGAGGAAAGCCTTTTTCCCACAAAAATCGTGTATTTTGAATGGAGACATGCGATTTCAAGAATTGAATTTAAGTTTTTTTTTTGTTTTTTTTTGTTTACAGAGAATGGACATTCCCGATGAAAGTTTTGAGGTTCGGGCAGAGGAGGTGACCGACATTTTTTGGGCAACACCATTCAATCTTGGACAGAGCAATAATACATTTAAATGCAGCGTTTGCAGTTACACAACAGACCGCAAATTTAACATGGAAAGGCATGAACAGCGCCATAAAAAGAAGCCAGTGGACACTAGTACTCCAAATAAGAAAGAGGAGCCATTGTGTACTAGTACTCCAAATAAGACTCCAAATAAAGTGACATTACCGAAATTAGATCGCTTAAGTCATTCAGCCAAAATTGTCTGTGAACAATGTGCAAAACCGTTCCGTTCCAGATTTGGTTTGAGCTTACATATGAAAGGCAAACATAATTATGAATTTAGTATAACTGCAGTGTGTGCAACAAAGGTTACAACCAACAGAAGGCGTATAAATTCCACTGTGCCAGTCATCCCAAGTTTACTCTTCAAACGTGCAAATATTGTTCGAAAAGCTTGCATGGACAGGCTTCACTGAAAAGGCATGAAGATATTTGCCCACTTAATGAAAATAAGCTTAAAAGTGACTTTAGTTGTGATAAATGCTTTCAACTATTTAACTCCAAAGATAGTTTGAACTATCACAAGAAAGGAAAGCACAGGCCTAAAAGGAATTTATGCCCGAGGTGTGGGAAAAGGTACTCGTGGAGATCGTCTTTGAATGCTCATAAAAAGCTTTGTAAATAGAGTACTGTTTGATAAACCAAACCAGTGGAGGTGTTTTGCAGGTGAAAATTAAATTCGTATCTTTTTTCTCTCTAGACAAACTACAGCATATAATAGCTAACGATCCTTGATAATTGAGAATGCCCAGCTTTGTTTGTCTGATGTTGTCGTGGTATCAACGATGTCCCGTGACGTCGTCATCGTTTTCGGGTCGTGACATCATTAACTGGAAAATCCAGTTTAAATTGTAGAGTTTGAATGTTTCTATGAATTGATAGAAAATATCCGACGTCATAGCAAAGCTATACTTTTTATAAGAAAAAAGATCACCCCTCGTATATTCCTATTTTATGCTTTTTGTTTTTTTATTATTTTCGGTGTAATTGTCTGACAAATATTGCCCGGTAGTGACATGTCCTATTTTGAAGTTTTGTGTATAGCGCAGGCTTAATAACATAAAGATTTCACTGTTCTAAGAACGTATTTATAAATAGATAGGAAATGTCCAAGAAAGCTTAATAAAAAAACCCATTTCATTTTGCATGAATAACAAGTGGAAACCATTTCCACTAGTTTGGCGGAACAAGCACTGAGTGGTAGTTTGAAAGCGACTTCAGCAAGTTGTGTATATTTAGTACGGAGAGGCTGATATCGAGTTTTACATAAACATTCACTTACAAGTATTTAGTGCATTTCAGTACAAGAAAATCATCCATTCTTAAAGTCAAAGTCTGCAATTACACAAAATGTTACCGTTATCGACAGCGTTACAAGTCTGTAGGAATATTTTAAAGAGGTAAGCAAATTGAATGGTTTTGTAGGAACCGCTGACATCCTGACGCCTTTAAACAATGTGAAATTTATATCTGCAACAATATACATGTAGTACGTATGTTTAAATGTTTTGAAAGCGGATATAACGTGCTCACAATGTGGTTTGTGTCGTCAGGTATCAATTGGGGACAAAAAGCTTGGAACAATTTGGGTTGAGGGGAATTAACTTCAGATGATCATGTCTTTTTACGTGCATGCCGTCAGTGAACGTGAACGTAGTGACGTAACGTCAGAAGCTGGTCATTTTGTCGTTATCAAGGGTCCCTCGTCATAATGTGAAATATTGTCTTATATCGTAACGTGTCATTATATTATGTTATACTGACATTAGGTCACTACCTTTGACCTGAAACGGTGATTTTATATTTGTGATGATAACAAAAGTTTCAGTTTTTGTTAATAATATTTGTACGAACAAATGGGCCAGTAGTGCTTGTAATGTCAAGGCATTCTTAATTGCTGAATACTAATGCTGATATCAGGAAATACATTTGTATCAGCAACACGATTTAATTGCTATTCATTTTGAAATGCGGTTTACCTAATTTTTGTCAAACAAAATTCTAGAAAGTTAATAATTTACCTTCCAGCTGAATCAGTCTTGGTCTTTAGCAATATAGCTTGCATTTTGATCCAGTTTTGAAACGTTATATTCAAGCAAGTTGTTGTTTTTGTTATTGTTTATGTAATACCTGAACAGGTCATTATATTTTTATTTCAATAGACAAATCAAGGCAGATCATATTTATTATTTATCATTTATTTCTTTTACACTTACATGTAAAATCGTGTTAAACAAACACGTAAAAATATTGTTGCAATATTCATTTTGTTGTTTAAATATAGAAACGAGCCAAACATTGCGTGCCGGTTGATCTGGTTTCACACTGGTTGCAAAGGCCCTAAAGTTAGGGCTTGTAGGATTAGTGAAAATACAGTAAAAACTGTTGCAAATAAAGGTATGAAAAATCTAACTGATTGTTGATTTTATTCACCCAAAAAAAACAACAACGCCATATATGCATGAAGGTGGCAGTCAGAAGATCGAATGTCCAAGTTTTCTACTGATCAATTTGTATTCCTAATCGTTTATGTGGAAGTATTTTACTCTCGCCACATTAATGATATTGACGAACTCCAGATACTCCTCTTGCTGCCTCATTTGGCTCCTTTATCTCCACCAATCGCCGCCTCGCCTTCCTTTTCTCCCTTGATTTAGCATCGAACATATGGTTTCTGTAGAAAGACAATGAAAATATATCATATTGACGAAAAATATTAAACACTGCTCCATATAACCGATTATCTTTATGTTCATTTATTTAACCCTTAGCATGCTGCTAGTGATCATAACAGCCTTTGCAAACAGCTTGGGCTAGTAAATCGGCGTCTGGTCAAGTTCCAAGCTGTTTGACATTCAGAAAATATTTCTTCTGAAATATTGAGAAAAATTTGATGAAATCTAAAAATTAAGCAGACGACATTTTGAACAGACGACAATTTTCCCAGCCTGCGAAGGGTTGAATGGACATCATGACAGTGTCCTTGTCAAACAAAAAGAAGAGGTTTATGCTGATCAAGTATCGCTCAACTGATAAATCTAAGTAGACTCGAGATGACATGTAATATTTTAACCCGGGCAGGATCAATTTGACACACTTAAAGGCTTAAGCGGTATTCGTTTTTCAAACCATGAGTGTTGAAATAATGATCTTGAAGGACCAGAAAATATACCAACACTGCGATGAAGTATGGGGCTACCTTTTACAACCGCCACATGAAAACCGCGCTAATAAAGCACATGTCTTTACCTCATCGTTATCTGTCTGACAAAAGTTGGATATACAAAAAGTCCGCGCCCACTGTCGTCCACGCCACTTTCTGTCAGTAACTCATTGGTTGGATAAACCTTGGCTCTGGACAATGATATATGAAAAGGTCGATCAGGTAACAATCTAACTTGAAGCAACTTCCAAGCATGTTCTAACGCTGTAAGTATGTCTTCTGCTTTCATCACACCACTGCCTTCGGGATCTAAGTCTTGAAATTGCCCAAAAAGATTTTCGGCCTCTAGACTGCCAATGGCCCTAACGTTGTAACGTCCGGACTTGACGAATGGGAACAGCTGAAGTCGTCTCTCAATATTCGTGAGAAACCCATGAAACATTACATTGGGAATGCCTCTGATATAAGATCCGTAAGTTGGAAATTGACAAAAATTCACACTCTCAAGTAGCCATGTTCTAAATGCAATCCGTCGGCGATACCTCTCATGAACGCTGAGGCCCGGTTCATCTTCCGCCTCGTAAAACTCTGACTAATTTACAGAATGCAGCTTCTTTTGGATACATAATTAAAGCACTGGAATGTCATCTCGATTCTGAAATGATAAACACGATATTTCAAATGAGATCATTTTAAAATCGAACAAAACTCTCCCTAAATAGAGCACACAATGTTTTTTAGTCAAATAGGTCAATGGCATTTAGGGATGAAGGTCACATAATAGCAGGTCAGTCTGAAGGTCCTGTTTAAAAGACTCAATTGATTCATGTCGAAATCTAAACCAAATTCGTCAAGAACTAACAACTGTATGACCAACAGTAAAACATTTCATGCAGACGGCACAATACAGTAGCTCTACTTTTTCTTCAACAAATCGAACTAATGAGCCGATGGACGGTATATTACATGTCTTTTGGAACGGCTTCGTAGTTCAGAAAAAGATATTTTCACATAACTGGCCGGAAAACTTGGAACAAGGGGGGAGAATTTGCCCTAAGACGGTCATGAAGTTTGTTTCTCTGTATTGAAAAATAACTGATAAATTTTCAATTTTAGTAACAGTGAACCCGGTGTGCAATTGACTCATTTTATATCATTGCAAAAATGTCACAGGGCAAGTTCTGCGGCCCTTCCGCACACACACAATAACTTATTGTGAAAAGCCGTTTAAACATTTTTTTCTGTTTTAGCAGCAATGGCCACTATCCACAGTAGACCAGAACTATTTCTGTGCAGTGGACATGAACCATCTGTTTCTAAGTATGGGACATACCCAGGATGTGACATGTTTCCTACTGGTATTTATTGGAGAGAAGCCAATAATATATTTCTATTTTTAGGAACACCGGTCCCTATATGAAGTGGACCGTAGCAACCTTCTGTTCCCAAAAATGGGAAACTGCTAGGATCCTTTAGAAAAGTTTGGCGTCTCGCCTACGTGTAGGTACATGTTAATAAGAATTAGTAGCAGCAGCCTACAACAATTTCACAACCATTTATCAAAAACCTGTACCGCTGTTTATCCAACTGTCTTTACATATTTATGATCAAAAACTTTTTTAAACGCAGAAAGTCAGCTTTTATATAATACCTAGTTTTTTATTTACACGGGTAAAACACATTTCGCACAAATGGAGTTAGCTGTAACTATATTTGTAATTAATTGCTCTTTTCATAATGAAAAAAAAAGTCAAGTTTCAAAACAGTATCTCTAATACTTTCCGAGATAATTCAACTTTCTACGTGTAGACATCTCAATTTTACTCGTCGTTTTTGGCACAAGTCTCAGTACAGTATCATTTCTCGATAGCGCAACTCTCAGTACAGGTATTATCAAGTCTCAGTACAGTCAACAACATATTCCGGAGTCCGTATCTTTGTGAATATCCTATCAATTTTTCTTAAACTTGAAACTTGAATATTATACAACTGGGCAAATTAATTGGTCGCTTCACTTTATTGATTTATGACTCTGTAAAGACGATACGGGGGCCTTTTGTTACAAACGGCGAATATTTTTGAGTGAGCAATGCATAGTTTTTTGGTCATTTTTACAAATCTCGACAGTGTTATAGCATTGTCTGAATTTTCGGAGCTGGGGAAATTATCGTCAGTATACAAAACATAACAAGGTGAAATACGAGGTAGAAGAGCAAATATTGGGCTTCAACCTACCGCTGCAACGCTTCCTTCCGTCGCGAATACCGATGAAAGATGCTCAAATAGTGAGCAAGTTCAGGTGGTCGCTCCTCCACAGTGCACCTGTTGTTGATAAACTCACCCGACTGGCAAGGTCATCATATTTTAAGATGAGCTAAGATCTAGTGGGATGATACGCTTAGTGTTCTTTGGAATCTTATTTTATTAGGAAATCGTTTGGATAACGAAAATGTTACAAAAATCCAGCAATTGGTACGAAGGATTGAAGAATTCCCACATTTTTAATTTGAATGTCGAGGTACATGGTATGAGCATTTTATCTATTCATTAAACTTAAAAGGCTCGGAAGAAATCAAACATTGCGCCAATAGGCCCAATACTACCAAAAAGTAAACCGGATGCCAACCCGACCTCGTACATGCTGGCCTTAAGTTAGCTATTTTTCACTAATCTCTTCATTTGTTATTCACATTCGATAAATAGTGTTGGTCATCATAAAACACCAATTAACAATACTTAATCTTTATTCAACATCTTATCACAAATCAAGAGTGTAACATTGTATTGTAATTTTCAAACATAACAAAACATCTATATTCATTCAAGAAGACCTAATTTGGAATGCATCCTCGTTTTGGGCTGCGCTCTCATATTGGGCTGTTCTAATTTCTGTAGAACGTTAAAACATGTTTTTGTATATACCTAATGTGTAATTTGTCCAAAAAAGTGTATAACATTCATTTGAATATGTATTGAAATCGTAAAGACGAAACCGTTTTTTTTTGTGAATTATTGAATGCATTTATCTTCTCAAGTATATGTAATGCCGGATGATGCCGTCAACTATAACTGCTTTTGACAAGATATTTTATATTTTGTGGTAAATAAAATTTAATAAAAATACAACCTTATAATTACAGTTGGTAAATAAAGTTATAAAGTTTGAAATGCCATTTTACCATTTATTTAAATTACGATACCGTCGAGTTTTTGTGACCATACCTTCAGTATACATGTCCATGCTTGAAGAAAATGGAATTCAATCACGCGTGCCATTTATTGACATAAATGCTCTAAATATTAAATAATCTGTTTGGCTTTCAGTAATTACATAACCTGAAGTATTCAATAATGTACTTTAAAATATACAAGATTAACAACCTAATTAAAGAAATAGCACTTTCGTTTGCAAAATGAATACACTATTGAGATCAAAACATTTGAACAATGTTGGAATGTAAACCCATACTAATAGATGTCTGATACATAATGTTAACAAAAACAAAGAATACAACAACTTAAATCACATGATGACTTAACGTACAGTAAAGGTAGATAAAGATAGTTAACACAATCCAAAAAAATTGTAAAACAGCTAACTGGGACGTGCAGGCGGGTCATATATGACCATATTTCTTTCGTTATATTTTGTTATATACGTCATATTTCGTCAGATTGTAGACCATTCATTGCCGTTTCAAAAGAAAGCCGGAGGAAAGATTTCAATTTCGACTTGAACTCGCATTTTTTTAAATAGAAGTACATGCTATTGAGTTCACTACATTAACATGGTCCCCAGTCTAGAACGTTTATTTTACCGAAAAGGTTATCTACATAATGCGGGAAAATGACGTGCAAATTTGCTGAAATAATATAGTGTATCTGTTCAACATTTACCACATCATTTCTAAGCTTTAGGTTACATGCTGCTTTTGAAAGTTATTGATTGATATCGATTTTTTATGAACCACCTGCTATAATTTACATATACAATAACGTTAAAAGCGGTCAATTGTTTGACCAACTCTTTTCTCCTTGAACTATTCTATCCTTAAAAAACACACACACACTTGTTCGTTCTTCCATAATTGCCGTTTTATTTCTTCTGTTAATGAAAAATTAATGCCATGTTGTTAACTGACTGATACCATGCCGCTAGATTTCTTATGTTGTGTAAGACTGGATGAGACAAGCAAGGGGCTTGTACAAGTGAAGTCCGATTGGAACCAACACACATGACATCGAACGACATGACAACGTCTTGAACAAAGCGTTTTCCACGATAAATACTCATTTTCTAAAATACTTATTTTTAACTATGGCCCTCTTAGAGACATATAATTCATATAATGTGAACTCAGACATGGCAAGTCGTTTTGGTCTTACCAATGAATGAAATAATAAGCCATTACATTCGTTTTCATCATGAAAATATTCGTACATATATGATATACCATAAGCAAATTTCACAAATAAAATATTCAACAATATCACAGATACAATTCATTGTTACTAGTATACGGCTTTGTGAACAAATTAATCAGGACAGATCAGCTATGAACACCAACATCAAAGTTTCACTAGAAATCATATTACATAACGGTCACACTCGCAACAGTATTTAAGTGATTTTTAAATTTAGAAATTTGGAGCATTTGAGTGAAAATGAACATAAATTATTCGGCAACTGTAATACAAGTATGACAAAAAATTAGGGCTGTGTGACTTATTGAAATCCTTGCTGCTCCATCAAGTGCTCCGACTCAAATGCCAACAAGCATGGTGGAGATTGACAAATGAATTGACTGTCTATCGACGGAAGCTGTGAAAATCGAATTTCATCCAGATGTATGTCCACCAATCTAGAATGTTGTTGTCCGGCAACGTGCCGAGATTCATCATTAGTCTCCTTCGTTGTTTTGGCAGTTTTAGTAATAGTTTGAACTAACTTCCGGCAGCTACAACGCTCAAAGCACGAACCGTATCGAAGGTTGATTGTCATTCGGATTATTGCCCCTCTAAAACTGCGGCCACATGCACTGTAGAGGACAAAGTTCACAGAAAAGTTCGCATAATACAGTATTTGAAACACAACCTGCATGAAACCTTCTGTTTCCGTAAATTGGACTTCCGGGGAAAGAAGGGACCGGATGAGGAACTGGACCTTTATAGCATGGCTAGGTAGATTGAGTACCAGAAAAACAACGACTGTCACTACCAGCATTCGAGTTAACTTTGAATGTGCCTCACTAGCCTGCCGAACCGCTGGATGTGCCGTCGACTCTTCGCCATTTGTTTCCATTACTGTAGAACTCGGTCCACTCTCGAGCTCAGTGCTGTAGAATCTGGATATGTGGACCAACAAACGCCCCATCATGATGATAATCATTGTGAACGGCACCACAAGCGTTAGAATTGTGTCAAATACTGAAAATATCATGGCCGATTTCGCGTCCTCAGGAATGATTAGACACACTTTGTTCGAAGATCTAGACGTCTCAACAAGTTTCGCGATCCAGAAAGAATATATATATATTGCCGCCGCAATCAAAGTCAGTACACCAACAATCTTTCTGGCTGTCTTTGGAACACATAGTTTGGGGCTTTTTCTTGTGTGAAAAACGGCGATGTACATTTCCAGTGTGAACGCATTTACAAACCATATCGACGTAAAACTGAAGACAAATGATGCGTAAACTGTAATCTGGCAGATACCCTCTTTATGAAACAATCGAATATCTAATGATTCCAACCATCCGATACCTAAACATACAAGGAAGCCGGAGTCCGAGAAAGCAAGTGCTGCTAGGTACAGGCTCGTTGAGATCCGCTTCAGTGGCGAGGCCAGGAACACGACAAAGCTGATTGTATTGCCTATCAGTCCAGTGATTATAATGACAGGGACAACGTACGTCTGTAAAATGTCTTTTGCTGATTCGTAGCTTTCTGGATATGGCATTTGTCCTTCTTGTTCCGTGTAGGCTGGTGAAACATTGTATCGGACGGTTGTTACAGAATTATCCATTTTTCTTAGCAAATTAGCATCCTGGAGAGAGTACCTTACTTCTTTACTTATTTCATTTGGTCATAGAGGTTGAAGTAAAATCCATTGTCTTCAACCGCTTTCGACTGAATTCTCTGACTAACAATGTTTCATTTCACAGGCCTTTGTCGCCAAATTATCGCCTTTTGTCCAATGACGTCAATCGACCGTTCCTCGATCGTACTTTGTCTAAATGTATCTATATCGATAATAACCCTGAAGCTGTCGTGAAAAGATTGATCGACGTGTGATGGCTGAAAATAAAGAGGAACAACAATAAGTTAAGAAACAACATGCTGTACAATCATTTTGTAATATACTGTAATACTATTGTATACTAATTATCATTGCAATTCCCTCTACTATTTAGCGTAACACTTAGTACCGAAAAATGAATAGAATGTATCATGTGATAAAATAATCTTACATTCGTTGCGGATTTTTTTTTTAGCTCGCCAAACGCTCGTTTCATATTAGCATTTGTTTTACAAGTATTACATGGCACCTCAGGTAAGATATTTATTAGATTATGTGCGTGTTTTTAATTGCCGTGTGCTCATTTAATAGTAACATGTAGATAAGAAACGGATACTGTAGGTTGTTTGCTTAGTAACGACGTTCAAACATATTAAGATTTTGATGTAATATTAATACTACAAAACGTTAGTCATTTGGAATGAAATGTAAGGCGAATGATATATCGTATATGCAGCCAAATTTCAGTGAAGAATAATATTCTTATATGTAGTTTTTGCTTTCATTGCTTTGCAATGAACACATTCAATGGACATTTGCTAATTTGCCAAAGTCTGTTACAGAAGCCAATTTGTTGCCGTTGACATGAAGTAGCTGGAATCAGAACTTAGGCGGTTCTTGTAAACAATTCAAAGAATATGTATAACTATATAAAAATGACACGTTCTAGTTTGTCATAAAACATTTTCATCGAAAATCATAAGAAAACAATCCACACTTGGTTTAGTTAACTCTGGATCAAATCGAGTATATATATTAATACACTAGTTTAACTTTGCTTTATACGTTGTCCATTACTTTAATTGACACATGTAACCTAAACTCCCATGATAGATAAGTGAATACTATAAATACAAACAACAGTACGTTTCGTTGTTTGAATCGTTGGTAGAAGATGGTTGAAGTCCTTCATTTGGCCTTAACAAGTAATGTTATATTACATGCTTTTCAATGATTTATAGAAATTTATCAAAGGCATTTCATTAATATATTTCAATAATGTTTTGAAATTTTACTCCGCGTTCTCTTTCAAATCAAATGTCAGCGTGCAAGGGAGAGACATACAATTCCATAAACAAAATTACTTTGCGTTTTCGTACAATTTGGCGCTTTTTTATGAAAAGCTACAATTAGCTGTCATTATGTATCGTTTTAGCCACGCATAGAAGATAAACAAAACGTTCGTTTCAGCTCATAAAAAACCCATCTAGGATTATAGTTTGTTTCAGTGTACAATCGCAATATATTTCACCTCGTAAACAACTTGGATAACTTGTTACCTAAATTGATAGTTCAAAACGGTGAAAAATCATACGCTTGTTGCATTTTATTGTAAATATGGAAATTTTATTAGACACGTTCGTATATAACATTTAGTGTATTCATTTGTAATTTATGGCAGTTTTAAATTGCTCACAACAAAAGTGTTCTTATCATGAGCTTTTCTTTTATATGTCACAGTATCAACACTCTGTTGGTCGTGATGTTTTTTAGCGCCTTATATAAAGAGGATAATTGTTTGTTTCAGTGTAAGATCGTAATATATTCACCGAGTGAGCACTAAAAGCTATATTTCAAGAGTGGTGTAGCCACGAATACAATACTTAATTTTGTTTTCAAGAGGTAGATTGCGATCTTACACTAAACTGAACAACTTCTTTTTTATTATATTCCTTAAAAGCATATTAAATAACATGTCATATTTTTCAGAAAAAAGCGCGAACTGTAGACGAATGTAACGTCATTTAAGGAATGAATTGCGGGGTTGATGTCATTATCGGGGTATGAACGCAATTGGGCTGGTCAAAGTTTGTGGAGTCCGAAGGACTCCACGCGTACTTTGACCAGCCCAATTGCTTTCATATCCCCGATAATGACATTAATCCCGCAATTTATTACTTATATTTACACCAATAGTACATTATTTCATTCAAGAATTGTTAAAAAATACTTCATTTCATTAAAGAAAACCTTTCATTTATCCTTTCTTACCCATTCTGTAAATAGAACGACCCGAGTGTAACCGGAAACGTTTTTTTCAAATGACGTCACAATAACGCGGGAAAAGATTAACCACTTGAAATCAGTTATAAACGTAAAATTTAAAAACTTTTGGCAACAATACATTTAAAATATAATAAATTAACACTTTCTAAAATGTTGATTTATATTTTACGGGACCTGCTGACACAATACAAACAAGAACAAGATCAATAGTTTTCATGTATATTGTTATGCGATAAATTGCGATCCGAACATATCCGAAGATGTTGCGTTCATCGATTGATAAACGCAATTGCCGAAAGGCAGTTCATTTAAGGAATAGAAGTTGAGGTGTAAATATTTAGGATATGAAGTCGTTAACATTGTGTCCCAGTCCAGTGTGCGCCGATGAGTGGTGTTGAATTAAGAAATGGTTAACTTCTCAAAACAGTGAACAATATAAAATTGCTAAAATTTCAAATGAATTTCACAACAACGTTTTGGAACTACATCAAACACATGCGTCAATTAAATTGACATTTTTCTTAAAATTCAAAATTCAAGAAACCTTTTTTATTTTGTATTTTGGTGTTAGTTCTAATCAATTATTAGTATTCCAGATCTGACACAGACATTTATTTCATTTGTAGTTACGCAACTTATGGAGTTATATATATTACATTGCAAATGAAGACACTATTTTACGGAAAACTGTTTGAAAAGCTACATTATAGTCTCCAATAAATTTAATAATAACTTTTGAGTTAACCACAGGAGATGAATTTATGATGGTATGTGATGACACTGTTATCTTTGCTATTTCCAATATCACGTCTTAAATGCTTGAAATAAACTTCAACAGTGGTGAACATAACTCATTAAAGAAGAGATTCCGTTCAGGGACAAGCAATTGCAATTGTCAGAGTCAACAGTGTTCAAAATAGCGTTAAAGTTCAATAGAAATAGAATGCAATTTTTAATGTGTTACTTGAGGAAGCAGTCCAGTTCAGCGACAATAAAAATATGACAGTTATTGCTTAAAATAAGTGTAGCAGAAACACCAGAACATAAAAGTAATACACCACAGTTGTTTGATCCTTCTCCATGTCGTCTTCAAAAACTACAATATTAATGGAACAAATTTCATTGACATCGTGTACATTTTCATTTTTTCTCATGAGGTATCTATTCTTTATACTAGAATTAATGGCATACATGAGTGAAACACATAAACGATAGAAAATTGATAAGACAATTCGAAGAAAGAGTATTGTAAAAGTTCTATTTACCCTATTTTTCTCTAACAAATACCTAATATTGTTTCTGGTATTTAGTATACTACTAAAATGGGGGTTGAGAATTCCTTTCCATAAACATAACCGATCATTTTCTACCAGACTTGATTTATTAAATGCCAAGGGCATAGTATAGACTGAACATTAACACGTATAAATAAAAAATAAAACCACTTATAATAAAAAGGTCAGGAGTATTTAAATTTTATGTGTTCAGCTCTGTTTCCTTTGTTAACAACTTCACAGTTCGAGACTGAAACGATATCAGAACAGAACAGAACAGAAATTTTATTAGGCATACACATTAACATGTTCGTAGCCAAATGCATATATATACATTCACGGCGGCAATATAAAGCAGTATTGACATCATTGTTGTACGAGAAGAGCATAAATTCAAGAACAAATATAAATATAGCTTTTGAAATAATAGTAGGCAATAATTAAATTAAATTAAAGCACTTTTGCGCTTTTCAGTAGCAATATCAACAAATTTAGCAAGTTTCCTTAACAATGCTGCATTTTCAGAACTTAATAAATTACATAGTTTTTTCTCTTTATCAAGACAGGACTGAACGACATTGTTTTAGAACAATACTCCAGCAAACGTAAGAAAAAAAATGACTATTCAAAAGTTTGAGCATAAAAGCATCGTAAGGCTTAATAGGATTGAGCATTTTCTTATATTGTGAATTCGCAACGCTTTCCGTAGATTATGCATTAAAATAAATAACAACAAACATGAAGTGCCAAGGTATATATATATATTATATATATATATATGTCTATAGTCCCGTCTGTACGCCTTTCAACACCTCAAATCTTGAAGGTCAAATTTCAGAAAAAAATATATGCAATTAAACTGTTAAATCAGAGAGGCACTATCAAGCTACACACAGTGTATTTTTTCGGCCACTTTCCTTAATACATCATTATACAAATAAACGCGATCTAAGCTGTTTTACTGACACGTTACCTGATATTGTATTACCTAGTTAAAGTTAGTGTCCTAACGTTATTTTCTATTATTGATATTTTTATCTTGAGAGGAAAAACGATGATGGTGAAACACGAACCCCGTTGTTTCTTATTATGGCATCGTGTGATATATTTTGTGTCTAACTAGTAGTTAGTCTAGAGGTCGAAAGTAGAAATAAAGATATTCACAAAGGAAGCATAGATTGATATTTAGTGCGCTTGTGCCTTTTGATAAAGAAGACGAAACGCAAAGTTATATCTATATGTACACATATAATCTCATGTAATACTATATAAGTCTAAAAATAACATTACATAACTTTTAATTGATAAGAGCAAGTTTAAAAAAAGAAAAACAAACGTTCATGTTTACTTACGTATTATTCTCTTGCATGTAAAAGTCACACAACGATAACGCACCTTTTGCGCTGCAATATTTCAAAGGTTTTCCCACTAACTGTTCTACCGTCCACTGAGACCAACTGACATGTCTCCACTTAAGTAGTGTTAGGAAGTATTTCCCAGTTTGGACACCCTTTTCCCATAAATGTCTCACTAACGTTTCTGATAGTTGCAATCCCGGTGGAAAGAGCTATGTGTTATGGTTCTAGTGGCACACATCTCACCGGCTAATGCAGTTATAGACGCTGCGGAGTTTCACAAAGAACTGTTCTACCAATAATGTCTCATTAAGGAGACTAGGCCGCTCAGCGATAGATTGACTGGACAAACTAACACTTATCTCGAGCACTGGTAATCTATGGACGGTCATCGACTGCTCTAGTAAGCCAGCGAAAAATCTTCTGCAGTGCTAAGACGAAGATGATTTAACATTTCCGAGAAATCGACAAATTGAATTTATATCGTGGTATTTCCATTTAATATCCGGTGAGATTACATTTGCCGTTCTGGAATGACAATAACTGGAAAGTATCTCGAATGTGCTATAAAAAGATACCTTATGGCTTTCTTCTTTCTCTTATGTTTGCTTGTACAATTTTTATTTTCAAAAGGAAACTACAAAATAGTAAAAACTTGTTGAAACAAAAACGCAATATAAGTATTATGTTACCTTTTTCGATATATCAACCATCAATATAAATGTGTATCTGTCGATGTCTCGCACTTCTTGTATTTGTGTACCGGTGAAAAATGAGTATTATTCAGATCTTTACCACTTTATATCACTATAAACATTGGGTCGTTGAGTATATTTTACAGAATTTATTGACCGACGAAGTATTGTTTTTATAAGAAAAAGATAACCTCATAAGGATTTGGTTTGTGTATGCAAAATAAAAGGGAAGAGTAAATGCTGTGCTATTTTCAACGCCCTTTGCGATTTTAAATACAATATTTTTAAAGATATGTTCATGCACACCACATTTCTGTACATCCTTCTTATATTTGCTTTTGTCGCACTGCATAGCTACCGAGAAAGTCATCTAGTTCGGCTAATATCTTTAAAATACGCATCAAATGACGTTTTACCAATATGGTTTGAACACCGTGTTGTACAATATATAGTCAACAAACAAGAAATCTATGAATGATAAACTGATACAAAAAAGAATATTACTGATTTCTGATAAATCTGCAATAAAATGCACGTAATTGGCTTAAAATATTTCATATTTACGTAGTGACGTTATCGTGAAAGAATCAACTTTATTGGATATGCAAATCCAATCAAACTATTTCACTTACAATTGAAATTCAATAAATGCTATAATTTTGGACCAATGCAAAACGAGAATCATTTGAATAGTCGCTTATTTATATTCCATTGACCGCTTGCTGGGTATTGAATAGAACTTTTACTAGTTAACTATATTCCATAGAGCTTTATTCCAGGTAACGCTTACTCCCAGGTTGTAATTTATAGGCGGCTTACTCGCTGGTTATATTCCATAGAACGTATGCTGCGAGAGCTCATGACTGGAGGCGTTGAACATTCTTTGATATTTTACTTAACATTAAACAGAAATGTGCATGTCAAATGTGTACAGAATGTGTGATTCTTCTAGTAATATTGATTTAAAGGGATATAAATCACATATTTTTTATCGTAAATTTCAACATAGGAACGCTAAGCGAATTAGTGGTGGAAAGGTTTTATATTACAAAGAGCACTGAAATTGAAATAATTAAAAATCATTTCGATACAATCATTTGGTTAAAACTTGATCACACCTTTTTTAATATCCTCGAAGACATTTATTTATGTGGAACCTATATTTGGGGCGAGGACTCGCCCATATACAATACTGTAAAAGTTGATTTATTTGATATTTTAGAAAACGATCTGTTTTATATGATAGTATTGGATGTGTATTTGTATGTGGTAATTTAAACAGAAGGGTTGGAAGTAAAAAAGATTATGTTGTTCATGATAAATATAATTGTTACACTGATAGTCACGATTACGAATTTGATTGCACCCCTGACAGGGCCTCAATCGACAGTTCATCATGGGATAAAACTATTAGATATTTGTAAAGGGTCAAGTTTTCGCATTGTTAACGGTCGTATTGGTAATACCTATCAACATACATTTTTGTCACATAACGGCTGTTCTATGATTGACTATTTGTTGTCGAGTGAGCGTAATTTTTCACAGATCAAACACTTTAAAATAGAATCTATGTAATAGTATTGTACCATATATATATATGGAATGTCTCTTTTCGGGAGCAGTTCCGCTCCGGGATTATTGCTAATTTACCTGCTTTTAACAATATAGTCAATAGTGCAGATTGCTCGAGCAAAGATTCCGTTAATAATATGTTATCTATGTTTACAAACGCAATACGAAGTGTAGCCGATCCATTGTTTTTTAAAGAATATTTTTATACCATTGAAGTTTATTTTGAAAATTATACAAGTAGTAATAAAGGTTGGTTTGACCATGACTGTATCGTTGCACGAAACCTGTATTTAGAAGCAGTTAGAATTTTTAATATTGATAAATCAGATGCTAACAGATTAATTTTATGTGAACGGAAAACTCATTATAAGACAATTGTCCGTAAAAGAAGAATATTGATTACAAAAAGAGAATGGGAGATATTGAAAACTTAAGAAAGAGGAGACCTAGAGAGTTTTGGAAACATTTTAAGTCTAAGTCTTCTAATAAATCAAACCAAATACCACTAAATGAATTTCGGGAATATTTTGAAACCCTCAGTAATAACACTTTTGATGGTATTAATCACGAGGCAGATGATTTTAATAATAATAATAATTTTAATTAACCAAATAATTCCTTTCCTGAAATGGATGAACCGATATCACTGCAAGAAATTTTAAATGCTGTTAAGTCATTGAAACGATGTAAAGCCTATGGCAGTGATACTATGTTGAATGAATATTTTATTGAAACTGTAGATATTTTATCTTCACATTTATGTGATTTGTTTAACAATATATTGAATTCGGGTTATTATCCCGAACAATGGACTAAAGGTATTATAATCCCCATTCATAAAAAAGGTTCAGACACTGATGTTAATAATTACAGGGGAATTACTTTGGTTAGCTGTTTATCAAAATTATTTACTACCGTTATAAATAAGCGTGTTGAAACTTTTTGTGAACAACATGATATTATTTCGGATGCCCAATTCGGATTTCGAAAGGATCGCTCTACAACAGATGCTATATTTATACTGTTATCTCTGAAACAGAATTATTTGTTTGAAAATAAAAGGCTATATATTATTTTTGTCGACATGATGAAATGTTTTGATACTATTTATAGAAATGCACTATGGCTGAAAATGTATAAATGTGGAAAACAAGGGAAAATACTTAGAATTGTTCGGGACATGTATCAAAAAGTTAAATCATGTGTTAAATCATTATCATCATATTCTGATTATTTTAGTTATGTTGTAGGCCTACAGCAAGGGGAAGTTATGTCCCCCTTATTGTTTTCCCTATTCGTAGAAGATATTGAGTTATATTTGCAAAGTGATATAAATTCAGGATTACACATAAATGATTCAACTCAACTCAACTCAACTCATCTTTATTTCCACCATTAGCGGTGATATTCATATTATGTACAAATAGTTACTATGAAGGCATGATTGTATTGATTTTATTATTATTTGCCGATGACATGGCCATTGTAGGAAAATCTCCTGATGAAATTCAAACGCATTTGGACAATTTAGCAAATTATTGCAACACTTGGGGATTAAAAGTGAATACCGATAAAACCAAAATTATGGTGTTTCGCAAAAGAGGTGGGTTATTACCTAATGAAAAATGGACATATAATGGCCACGATATTCACGTTGTTAACGACTTTAACTATTTAGGTGTGGTGTTTAATTATACTGGCAATTTTAATCTTAACCATGAACACTTGATTGGCAAAGCCCTTAAGGCAATGAATGTTTTATTTTGTAAATGTCAAGAGTATGACTTAAAACCAAAAATATTGTGTCAGTTATTTGATGCATTTGTTGGTTCAATTTTAAATTATTCAGCGGAGGTTTGGGGGTACACCAAATCTAAGGAATTAGAAAGAATTCATCTTAAGTTTTGTAAAAGATTATTAAGAGTCAAAACCAATACTTGCAATGCGACTGTTTATGGAGAATTAGGTATATACCCGCTATATATTCAACGATATGTACGTATGTTGTCATATTGGTTTAGGGTTGCTACCACTGATAATGTTATTATTAAAACTGTTTATTTACAAGCAAAGTATGATTGTAATAAAGGTTGTCGTAATTGGGTGTATAACATTAGAAAGATGCTAAATGATTATGGTTTTAGCTACGTTTATGAAGATTTAAACAATATTAATGTTAATACGTTTATGACGGTCTTCAGGTGTAGAATATACGATGCGTTTAAACAAGATTGGTATGGTACTCTAGAAAACAGCACAGTTTTAGATATGTATAGACATTTTAAAACTAGTCTTGAATATGAAAGTTATCTTGACATTCTGCCCAAAAGTTTACGATTTTTCTTTTGTAGACTACGACTGTCTGTGCACCCACTTCGTATCCAAACCAGTAGATACGCCAGAAATAATATTGTACGCAATCAAAGATATTGTCTATGTTGTAATTCCAACGATATTGAAGATGAATTTCATTTTGTCTGTGTGCCCGTCTTTTAATGATATGAGAAAGCTATATATTAAGAAATGCTATTATATAAGACCGTCTGTATTTAGATATTTACAATTGCTGCAATCAATAAGAGAACTGAGCTTATTAAATTATGTATGTTTGTTAAAGACTCTCTTAAAGTAAGATCCTCTTTAATAAATGTTAGAACTTAATATGGTAAAAATTGTTCATCCTCTGATTTAGATAGATTTTAATATTACAATATTTAACCTATTTATTATAACTTTTTGTTATTTTTTGTATATATATACTCGTGTGTACTATATTGTTTGTAACTATGCATTCACGTTGACATTGATAATTATAAATATATGTGTTGTTGACGATGTACATTGTACAAGTCGAAATAAAATGTCTGTCTGTCTGACATATTTTCATTCAATACATTAGCATTTTAAAACTTATGTAAACACGCGATGACAATCACGATCAGTCAACTGACAACTGCCCCCGATCGGGCCTTGTCGGACGGATAGTCATTATTAGAGCACACGAGATGTTTGTAACTCTATTGGAGACCAATTAGTAATGTTCGCATTAAATGGGGTAATTCAGGTAATGGTCAACATCCCTACAAGTGCGTAAATAGTAGGACCATATGCATTCTGTCGCTTTCTATTAGACAAGCTGTTTGTGTTAAATGTTACTGTGGCCGTTCTAAATACGTTTTTACGCTGAAATCAACAAATATTCTCAAAATATTTCTGCAAATAAAACAAAGAGAGTTTATGTACACAATATGCTTCAGGGAGCCAAGTCGGTCTCACTTTTCTCCAAATCCCTTACGCGACCCATCTCTCTACCAATAGCTAAGTAGATATTTCAAAGAAAAAAATAAAAGTGAATAACGACACTACGTTTGTTTTATTTACGTGCATCGGTAGCAAACCTATTTGTCATATATAATGCTAAACTTTATTCGTAAATGTCCTTAGGTTGATAATGGTGTTATTTTATAATTTTGCAATTATTGTTAATTGATAAATGTTGGGATGTCAGATTGGATGTCTTTAACCCAATGAATCCTGTCTCGCTGATAAAGCTTATTAGATTCAGCATGAAATGAATTCACGATCAGCAACCCCATCAGCTATGTGGCAGTATCATTCCAGCAACCCGTTTTTGAGCATTTTGTTTAATATAAACTATCTATAGCAATGAAATGGAAGCAGTTAACATTTTCAAACGAAAAGTGTGAAGGAATGGAAGGCGACACCTTTGAAATGATAATTGTTACTCAAACTAAATTAACAAAATATACTACTCAACTAGGCTCGAGAACTAACTTGTATGAATATGAGTTAACCAACCACGTAGCTCAATAGTAGGGCACCCACTACCTCGCAACAATCCTACTACAACAGTGAACAACTGGTTATACTTACATTCTCTCGTCTGGTTATTGAAGTACTTAAACCCATGTATTGATGATTTAAAAGAAGGATCTAAGAATCTTTTCGCCATAACAGTTAGGATAATACTACTGGATCATTTGCTTCCGGATTAGAAAATTACACGATTACCAAACTGTTCAGTATTTTTTTATAAAACATTTCATTTAATACATAATTTTGTATACACTCAAAGCACATATACTTATTTGAAACCAGCTACAAGCTGAACCTTGGCTACTGATGTGTTTTCTCGCCATATAAATTATCTCCTGCTATAATGATATTCGTTTTGCTTTTGAAACCAATATAATTCAGATATACTATACATATTTATTTAAATCCAATTTGTATCATTATTGCTGTAATATTGTTATTGTATGGCTATGGGTATGAAAAAGAGAAAATAAAGACCAAATATCGTAGTTCTGCTCAAGTTAAACATTAGAATTCGGATATCTTAGGGTAAACATTCGCAAAAAATATTCACATATATTACGCATAAATCTAGCAGACGGCCACCCAACGACTCGACCTAAAAATTGTCGTAATGTGATTTTAGGACAAGTCCAACAAAATAATTAAAAAACAAACATATATTAAGGAAATCGATAATTAAATAGACAACTAAATGATCGACTGCTAAACTTAGGGCAACAAAAAGAAACCTCAACATAGCAAAACACAGACATGTCTGAAAACAAAATTGCTTACTTAGGTCCAGGGTTGGATATGCAAATGTATCTACGCGTTATATATTAACACACTGCAACGCCTTTGTGGCCATTAACCACTAATGTGTTTTTTGTGTGTTGTTTTTGAATTATTTCACAGCAATATAGGAATACTTGCTGTCTAAATATCATCACTCTGGAACACGACTGCGAAACAGTGGCTCCAGCTCTTTTAGGAGCTGTGTTTTAAAAAGAGCCAATGACACTTCCGAGCTAGAGCAAAAGAACGGATATCATCATAAAACGTAAGTATGACTCGTTATTTTATCTAATATCACAATTATGAGGGCTTATTTGAGAAATCGGAGAATGCAGTGCCATATAAATATGTTTAAACATCATACGTATTTCGGTTATTTTGTAAACATATTGTAAATGGAGTTATAAAACCGATTCTCCCATCACACATATGCATGTTTACAAACGAAAGTAGAACATTTTCACCAATTTTCAGCTGAATTTCACTCGAGAAGCTTACATTTAAGGTAAAACCAGTATTATCGAGGGCTTTTATTTTGTCGGGAATAAAAATGACCGCCTGTTTACCGGAATTAGCATGTATATACTCTTTTTCTGGGTTGAGCTGGAGCCATAAACCAGGGTGCTCGGAAGTGTCATTGGCTATTTTTCATACACAGCTCCTAAAAGAGCTGAAGCCATTGTTTCGCATCCGTGTGGAATTGGAAGGGTATTCCAAAGCAGCCATTCCACTTGATAGATGCAAGTGAGATAACTAAACTCTTATCGTGTTTCCATATTGTGCAAAAGCCAATAAAACATTTCTTGGAAAGTTGACATTCTATCTCTTGAACAGTATATTTAGTGATTAGTTATACCGGGTTGCAATTCAATCGTTGTCTAATTGTCAAAATTATTATTAATGCGAGTACTAAGACGACACATATAGAAGGCTACCCCCTCCCCTCCCCCAACAAAATTATTAAACTAAATAAATAATAATATATTGATAAAAATAACATAATAAATATTTTCAAGGGATTAAACTACTTCTCAGCCCGTCAACGTCAGACGACAGTAGTCATACTTGTTGAAGTATTTACCCGTACTTATATATATATGCTTACTGTGTATGAGCCAGCGTTTACTTTCATACTATTATATCACATTACTATACTAAAATATGTGATAAACCTTACCGTCTGCAATTATCTCGCTTGGAGTTAAAGAAACAAGGAGTTTACTCTCATATATCACATTCATTTAACACCTTACACGGGTCACATTAGTCCTATTTCACGCAACATATAGTGTACCATTGCAATACAGTTTCGTGCTCGTGCACAACAGATGCCAAGAAGCAAAGCGATCTCGTTATGTCTCATTTACCATCAACCCAATAACCCGACCTAACCATTAGCATATTTCCAAGATACTGCTAATAGGCATCTGTTGAACAATGCTCAATGGCAAAACTGTTCTATATTTCTTTGTTTAATGGCTGTAAGCATCAAGACCTATTGAAGCCAGCACAAAGGGAGCCGACGCAGCATCGGTTATCGAGCAAACATGTCCAATACCCAAACTAGTAAACCATTTCAGCGCCAAGAGGTGTGTTTGAAATTATAGTGAAGGGAATATCGTACTTTGTTAATTAGATTTGCCTTTTAGAATAAATGATATATTGCGGATAATAAAATATTTGAATATAGGCCGACGATAAAGTTTTTAACGAATCTGTGCTTGTGGTCATGAAGTATAAGGACTCATATAATTGATTATTATTTTTTTTATAAAAGTATGCAAGCTACATATTTTACTGACACACGGAGTAAATGAAATTTCATTCTAATTCACAAAATTTATTTAGATCATGTAAACATTTTAAGCGGTATAACTTTGTTAATGTAGTTTCTAAAAGCCTAAATGAACGCATTGAAGTGGGCAGAGACTAACGTCACTGAACAAAATTTCTAAACGTTCATTTAATTCATTATATCAGAATTCATTTTTAGAAAATTTTCTTTATGAATCTTGACTTCAGATATAAAACTACAGCGTTAAGCCTAGTACTCTATCGATATTTATAAAATAAATAACACTCAACTGTCCTGGTTGCAGCTAGACGATAGCTGCGATTTACGACTTTTTGGCAAAGGAATTACGAGGGGTTTAAATATATTTCATGTTAACGCAAAACATGTTGATGCTGTCTGGTTAACGCAAATCAGTTCGGAAATGATTCCGTGAGGGTCTAGGTAGGAATTTCAATGCACACCGAGACACAAATTGTCATTTTTGACGGTTATTTAACGCAGTGAGGTATCAGAACCTTATTATTCAACCTGTACTGATACTTCACAGTCAAGCTATTCGAGGTATGATGCTGTTGCAAGACCATGCACCTTGTCATGTTTTAAGTGGAACTCAGAATATGCTGGCAACAAATAACATTGGTGTTCTAGACCTGCCTGCAAAATGCCCAGATCTGAATGCGATAAGATCCAACAATTCCATGCCGACGAACTCATTAGGTCAGATTGCCGCAAATGATGGACACACAAGCTACTAAATTTAATACTATTATAAATAATATGCTATTTTCTCCTGAAAAGTACTTTGTGACTTTTGATTTTATTGGCGACCAACTTTAAACATTGTTATTTAAAAAGTATTTCTAAAAAAATGAAATTTTACAAAAATGTTTGCAATAAACTGCGTAATACGAGTCTATTAAACAAGTTTGAGATTTGTTTTATTTTATTCTCATGTAAACATCTAACACCTAGTGGACGTTAAGCAATTTGTTCATTGTAGATTTATTTTCAAGCACAAGCTGTCTTTTGTACCAAAATGGGTAAGTAGATAACATTTAATAAATTGATTTATTTCATTTAAAAAAAAAAAATATTTCATTAAATAACTTTGTAAGCCATTTGTTAAATAATAAGCAGCAGCTACCCAATGCTTGGGTTAGCCTAAGGTTGGCAATGTATCGGTATTTTCAAACGGCTTGTAGGAAGGAACAGCTTTAACCATATGTAAAATGAATGTCCATCAGCGTACGAAACAATAAAGCAAATTTACCCATAAGATTCATTAATTAAGCAAACTGTTCGTTTTTTCTCACCGGAGTTTCCTGAACGTTTCTTTGCGGTCACATCCGGGTCGCGGCAATCTAAATATTATAATATAAAAACGATAACATCGATTGGACAGAGTCGTACTATACAACATGGATAACTTATTGGTGGATAAACCCAAGAAACCTGTCTCGTGAATCAATGATTTAATCTGAGAACTCGTACCTATTGTTGTCGATTTACTCAGTAAAAAGGATTCATAGGATCACGTTGAAATAGATTTCGTTGAATAGTCACTGATTTAAGGACCCATTCTGAACAAAATATGAAGACATAAACTGTAAGAAATAATATAATTTTTCCTGGAATACGGTTTGCTGATGTGATTAACTTTTATCTAGCCACAATTTCCTTTATTAAATATATATTATCTAACTTTGTGGTGACAGTGTGTTACATATTTCGACACATTGGAAGTTGCAGTGACTTTAATTTACTCATTATATATAACCTTATACTCATTTTCATCATCAGGTCTTTTTGCATGATGAAACGGTGTTACATTGATTCAACAGAACAGAACAGAACAGAATGTTTATTTAACTTAAGCATATACAGCTCATCGTTATAAACACAAAAATAAATACACCTAATCAATTCAATATTCATAATCAAATCAATATTGCATGCATGAAAATACAAAAAAGAATAATTTGCGTTCTATTACTTACAATCGAGTTACACAATACCACGAGAGAGAAAAAGCAAACTTAAAAATACTAATTTATCAGGAGTGAATGTGAGGAGGTCTTTAGGGGTGATTTAAACATTCAAGTCTCTTATTTCAAAAGCTTTGGTACAAAAAATAGCTAATCTTACTAACAAAGATTTATTGTCAGAATTGAGTAATGATATAAATTTTACCATACTAGGATGTCTGACATATTATCTAGAAATATAATTCTGCCTTATATCATTATACATTGGACAAACTAATACAAAATGAAATTCATCTTCAATATCGTTTAAATTACACAGTGTACATTTTCTATCTTGTCTTTGAATATTGCTATGTCTCCCAAGTTCAATGTTTAGATTATGGGAGGATAATCGGAGCTTAGCTAAAATATTTCTATATTTGAAGTTTTCCATTAAAACAATGTAAGTTGATATTTTAAACGTTTCCTTGATTTCCTTAAACAAATACAAGGATGAATGTGTTTCCATGGTAGCACGCCAACCGGTTATATAGATGTCTCGTAATCTGTCTCTGAGCATGGGGACAAATGCACATACATTTACAGACTCAGGAAATTGCCAAACGTCCGCAAACCCGGATGACTGAAGGATAGTTTTAACTCTGTCGACCCAGTTTAGACTTTGTGGGTTAACAAGAAGTTCCTATGAGAACACAGTTATCTTGTTTCTCATTGTATAACTTGAGAAAATACTTAATAATACGAATATGTCGCTCAATATATAATGGAAATCTGCCTAGCTCTCCATAAAGTGACAAGGTATTTGTAGAGCGTTTGGCATTTAGGACCCACTTACAAAATTTTCTATGTACTCTTTCAATAACCTCTGTCTGGATATAGCTCCATACTTCACAGTTATAGTTCAAAATAGACAAAACAAGTGCATCAAATAGATTTAACGTAATATCAATAGGGACGCGGTCATGTTTGAGCAGAGCCTTAAGTGCATTCATAGAGCGCAATGCCTTTCCCGCCAGCGTGGTAGCTGCCTGCATGAAAGATCCACCACTGGAAAATACAATACCGAGGTATTTAAATGAATTGACTATATCAACAGCCTGATCGTTATAAGTCCACTTATCTGATTTTCCTATACGCCCCCTTTTCTAAATACCATTATCTTAGTTTTTTCCACATTGACCGTCAAATTCCATTTGCTACAATAAGTACTTAAATTATTCGTCTGACAGAATAGCCAGGTTCTTTCAACGAAAGAAAATGATGGAACTCATTTACTCCTGATAAATTTCAGATTTATCAAAATAGTGTCAGTCATTACAAAACAATAGAGTAACCAAAAACATATAAATAATGTGAGAGTATATAGCTTACTTAATTTTACAGTAAAGGCGACAATAGGAAACTATGACTACATGGAATCTCTAACTGAACACTGTAAATGACAAAACAATAATCCACAGAAAATCTCATACTGTTCGCCCTCTTATGAATCATTTGAGCACATTAAGTCACAGTATTAGTCGCATCTCCGCCTGATAAGATACATAATACATCCAACAGTTAACACACACATTGACAACAAATGCCTTATTCGTTACTGATGATTACTAGTCGGTCAGAAGCAACTATTCAATATGCCTTTTCATACAGTCAAACACGCTTTTCTACAGTATACAACTGATCCGACTATAATCTCTGGTTAACTTGTCGGGACAGGAAAACTAATTCGAGAAGACCGGTAATTAAATAAACATTGATCAACTGTTCCAGTTAAGACAACGAAAAAAAACACAACAACTCCGGGTAATAATGAAATGGGACATTTTCATTCCAGTAATTGATTTATGCACATAATAAAACACCTTAATATGTGTGTTTATTAGTTATTTAATTGTCCATTCCCTCAAACTGTTGTTGACGAAATGTAAACATTGCTCTCCAACAGAAGTACCATATCCTATGTGTCTATCTCATTGAGTGAAACCGGATCAGCTATTTCGTTCGAATAGGATATTTGAAAATGAAAATAAAATGTGAAGCCTTATCAGGGAACCAATTGGACGTATACGATAACAGCTCATTTTTAAACGAAGTAATGAACAAAAGCCCAGTCCAGTTTCCGACTTATACTTTTAAGATTTTCATTTTTAGCGAACACGCAAAAAGACATTCTCGTCGATCTAAAAAGACTCTATTACAGTTTATCGAGGATTTTGAGTATAGCCTTAAAGCATGTTTTTGTTGTGAAACTAAGGCAGAGGGAAGCTATTCATTCTCGAAAATCAGATGAGTAACAAGGACAGTAATGTCAGGTACTTTGTAAGGGGTGGAAAACGTCCTCGATTTGGCGAGTTTAACCATTGTCTTATTTATGTTAAAACGTTTTTTTTAGAAACGACCTTATGCATCGAATAAAGAGCAATTGCTTATATTCGATGACGCTTGTTTTAGTTGAAAAGCATATCTGTATTGAAATATCTGGTGGAAAAAAATGCATATTCTTCCTAGGCTTACCGACTCACTCAATGCACTGTGTTCTTCAAAACAACAATTTCATACCGTTTTCTTTCATGTTATTCCCATCCGATACTCTGATAAGGTTTATTGTTTTCCGAATACGGATCGCCAGTTTGGGGGAATAGATCAGAACATTTAATAAAATGCTTACTGGTTTATTCTGGTTATTTTAAGAACTTAGGTTCATCCCAAATTCGGTAAATCTATGGCACACTTTAATAACGATGAAATGGCGTCGATTGTTTTTCCTTATCCGTGTATGTGTGCTATAACACATGGAAAAGGGGTTCTTCTTTAGCAAAGAAGCCCATGATAACGCGTAAGACGCGATTCACTTGTGATAAACCCGGAGCCGTGCTTCACCTACGATAACGACCAAGCCGCGATTCACCTATGATAACGCGGGAGACGTGATTCACCTGCGATAACGCGAAAGCCTCGACTCACATGCGATAGCACAAAATCCGTGATTCACCTACGACAAAGCGGTAGGTGTGATTCACCTACGATAACGCATAAGCTGTGATTCAACTTAGATTACAGGGAAGCCGTGATTCACCCACGATAGCGAGGAAGCAGTGATTCAGCTTCTATAGCAAGGTAGTCGTGATTCACTTTCAACAACGAGGTAGCCGTGATTCACCTAAGATAACACAGAGGACGCGATTCACCTACGATAACGAGGAAGCCGCGATTCATCTACGATAACGCGGAAGCCGTCAATCATCCAAGATAGTGCAGAAGACCTGATTCATCTACTTTATCGACGTAGCCAAGGAAGCCGTGATTTACTTTTGATAATACAGAATTCATGATTCACCTCTGATAACAAGGAAACCGTTATTCACCTACTTTAACGAGGAAGCCATGATACACTATCTACTGAACGTAATCCAATTGCAAAAGTAATCCTTTTCAGAAAAATATTTTCTCCATTTGTTTAAATTAAAGTATTATGGTTATACTTTTCCTGGGAAAGTAATTAAGTTAAGAGAAATAAGTGCAAACACAAAATGATTAGTAAAGTCACGCATATTCGGTTGTAATCATATACTCAATCCATCTTCCCTGTTCCCAATAGGTCGATAAGCGATCAAATGATAGAAGCGTTTACGTTTACTTTGTTACGGGGTCGCAAAACATCCAACATTCCATATATTTGACATCGGACACCTTGGTTTTTAGGAGCGAGACCGATCAACCTAAATCAAGCAATTATATTTGTATCTACTATAATTAAAATCACAGTGTATGTACAAATTAATTTGTACAATTACGGAACATCGCCCACATCAGACAATACCTTTCAACGAATGCAACAAGATCTCTTGTTAACTCTCTTGTCACATCAAGTTTGGATTATTTCAATGCTCTTCTATATGGTATACCCAAACTTTCAATCAACAAACTACAGTATGTGCAAAATACGACAGGATGGAATCATTTACAGAACATCTAGATATGACCACATTACTCAAGTGCAGTGCAAGATAGAGTACAATATTTTTAAACATACTTTTAAAGCACTCAATGACCAAATTCAAAAAAATTCAAAAGTAAACATCATTGAGATATACGCACCATCCAGGAACTTAAGATTCCCCAAACAACTCTCTAACACTTGTGGTGCCAAAAAGTCGTACAGTAAGATATGGCGACAGGAGATTTTAGTCAGCAGCTGCAAGGTTGTGGAACTAACTTACCTCTTGTATAAAGGACTGCAAAACATTGGCTAGCTTCAAAAAGGCACTCAAAACTCACTTTTTAACTGAAGTATATGGGAACTGATTATATCGACACTATCAAATTGATATTAAAAAAAAACAATATATGATTTTAAAACTTTTATCATATATCTAGTTATTATATTTAAGCCACATTATTTTTTACAACTGTTTTATAATTTTGGCAATGTCTTACAAAATGATCTTTGTTTAGTGTGTTTTATTTGTTTTAATCTACAATTCGGTAGTGGGAATTTATTTAAGCATTATATATCAAGAAAAGTTATTCTGTTTTCATTTTATGTGGTATGATGTTTGTAAAGCGATGATGTAATAAAATCATCGTGTAATGATTTCCGTGTAATAAAACCATTACGAATATTTTTATCTTACACATGTGTAAGATAACCTATCAGACATTTCTATTGGCTAGACTTATCGCACGCGACCTAGATATCCTTACGCATTGTTTGTAAACAAAATGGCATCTACTAGGTTACCAGTAGGCGCATCTGTCAACATCGATGGTCGCAGTAAAGGCATAATAACCATGTAGAAAAACACTGGAAATGACGAAATATATACAGTGTTGTTAGAAGGCTGCGATTTTGAGGTTGATCTACCCGTATCCAGGCTAAATTTGGTGAAATGCACGAACGCTGGGAACACTGCTCGGTTTCAGAGAGTCACTGACGACGATCTGCAGGACTTTGTTGTCAAACAGAAAAACAAAATTACATTTCATAAAACTTTCTATGACTTGAAATAAATTACTTTCCTCCAACCTTCACACAGTAAATGAAATGCGTGAAATCAGCGACCCCCCCCCCCCCCCCCCCCCAATGAGCTTCGCAATCTCTTGTGCAAATTCTTTGTAAGTGTCAAAAAACCTGATGGCCCCAACTATGAGTCCACAACACTCCGCGGATTCCTTGGTAGCTTTAAATGATATTTACGTGATAAAAACTACGGGTATTCTTTGATTCATGGGCCTGAGTTTGCTAAACTCAAAGAGGTGTTTCAGACCAAACAGAAACAACTCAAAGATGAAGGCCTGGGAAAAAAACCTAAGAGGGCTGACCCCAGTACTGATGAGGAAATAAGTCAACTTTGGGAAACAAAGCAACTGGGAAAAGCATCACCTGAAATCAGCATCAACTCGCTCTGGTTTTTTAACACTGTAAACATTGGATTACGGGGAAGTGATGAGCATAGGAGTATGTGCTGGGGTGACCTAAAGCTGTGTGTAGATCATGCTTGGCAGGAATATTTAGAGTTTGAAGAAAGACAAACTAAAACCAGACAAGGGGCAAATTTCAGGGATGTACGATCAGTCAAGCCAAAGATGTGGGCATGTAGCACAGAGCCAGAAAAATGTCCTGTCGCTATTTACAAGGACTACGCCAGTGGGAGACCAGCTGACTATAGCAAGCCATCTGACCCATTTTATATTGCAACCACACAGTTCAATCAAATATAAAACCCAGTGACCAATGGTTTAAGCGCCAGCCAATTGAACAAAACAAACTTATCTCAATAATGAAGCGAATGGCCAAAGCTGCATGACATCCGGAAGACAAACAGCTAACGAATCATAGTACCAGAAAGCATCTTGTTCAGAAACTTTCTGAGGACAATGTTCCGCCAAACCAGAAAATGCAGATCACTGGTCACAGAAATATCCAGTCAGTCAACACTTACAGGCACATAAGTGACAATCAACACAAGAACATTTCAAACATCTTGACAAACGCAGACAATATGCAACCAATGCCATTCCCTTGCCAGTTTAATGAGCTGTCGTTTACCAAAAACACAAATACGAATTCCGCCGCACAAGCTTCTCAGTACACATTCCATGGCGGCTTGAACTACATGTTCGCTGGAAACATTTTTGGTGGACTTTTCAACACCAACATCCAGGCAGTACCGAGTAACGCTTCGCCCTCGTCATCTGCATGTTGCGATACTCCATTTACACCACGAAAACGCCGCAGAATTATCGTAGAAAGCGACAGCGAATAACTTTTAAATCCGTGCACACAGTAAAACTTGACAGACATATAATAACATAAACCGCGTCAATGCATGGACTCTCAGTGTGACGACTTCAAATTGTTTTCGTCGACAAATTTTCGTTTTTCATGTTGTTGGATATTTTAATTACTACACATTTTAATCTTTGTAAATTGTAAAGGGTTTAATCAAATTAAAACTTAATATCTGCTTGCTACTTTTGTCAGTTTCATCAGGAACTATTTCTATGGCGCATCGATTACATTCCTCTTGGAGTACTTAGGCTGTCAAACAACGGGGTTCAGAAAGTTGGTTAATTGGTTATAAAAACACCGTTTTAAGCATGTGATGAAAAAGATCTGACACTCGTTTAATAAAATCTTGTATTAAATGACAACTCGTGTCAGATCCTATATATAATTTCAGCGAATTCGGGCTTCGTTTTATTATATGATCTCAATCGTTACTTCAAAAACCTCTAAACTGTAGGAACATCACATATTGCAAGTATGTTATGGTATTTTTTGGCAACACGTACCTTATAAGTACGTGATCATTACTAGTCGGACAGAAGTAACTATTCAATATGCATCATTTTTATACGGTCAAAAACGCTTTGCTAATGATGTAGAATTTCAAGCAGTCTACAGCTGACCAGCCATTAATATCTGGTTAATTTGTCGGAACAGGAACACAAATTGGAGAAGACCGGTAATTAGGTAGACAGTGATCAACTGTTCTAGTAAAGGAAACGAAAAAAAACACCTCTGGATATACTATTGAAATCCAGTAATTGAAATTTGCACATAATAAAAAACTCTTTAAAATGTATCGTGTAAAACATGTGTATCAGTTTTTTAAAAGTTCATTCCCTCAATCTTTTGTTGACGCAATGTGAACATTGATCTTCCACAAACGAACTATTTCCGTTGTGAAAAAAAGATAATAAGTATCTTCTATGGCCGAGAGTGTAAGATTGCCACAAGACAAGGTTTCTATGATGCTACAGACGACAGTCTTCAACAAGGGAGGTAATTACAATGTGGTGACCATTAAAAAGGAGTTCCATACGGGTACTTGTTTTATTTTTGCCCGTGGGCAAAATAAGAATTTCTAGTATGGTTAAATTTTTGGATGTACTTATCTGAGGTGGGAGAAAAACAATTTCTTTCGAAGGGGAAATGTGAAAATGAAATGTGTCGCCTTTTAATAAAAGCTCATTTTTAAAAGAATTAATGAAATTAAAGAATTAATGAAAGCCTGGGCCCTTTATAGCCCTTTATTTCCGATTAATTCAACTAAACATCTTTTGATAGCGAACATTTGAAAAAGACATCATCGTCCATGTTGAAAGACTTCACAACAGGATATCTAGTTCAGCCTTAGAAAATTCTATTTTTGAGAGACTTAAGCAAAGTTAAGCTGTCCATTTTTGCAAAATGAAATTATTAATATTGTTTTTACAGTATACAACTACACAGAAACACTTCAAAGACAAATAAGCAGAGTCTGAATTCGACTGTTTAACAGCGCCTACGTCACTATTTTGCATCGACGTCTAATACATTTTAAAGTGATAGAATGTAATTCGACAGTTCATAATTGTTATTTTTCGAGTAGAAACAACTTTGACAACTTTGTCAGTTTTCTTTAACCCCAAAGCGAGCGAAGAGCCAAAACTCTTTCTTATAATCGATTTAAATAAGAAAGATTGTTCACTATAACTGCCTTTAACCCTATTTGAATTCAATCTTGAACTAAACCTTTACTGGATAATGGAAGATGCTCAAATAATAACTATTTATTCATCCGTTTTAAGCATTGCATGGATAAACCAAACTTTTAACATTATTAAAACATATTTTAAATATGATGATCATTCATAAAAAATAGCCTTGTTTTTACGAAAAGGTTTGAAACGAATATAAATCTATCTGAATCACTTTAACATCATTTGCAACTGTATTTAGACATTTATAAGGTTTCATGTCTGAACATCAAATTAGTACATTTATGGTCAAAAGAAAACAGGAATTAATGGCCGGCAGTAGTACTTAGTTTTAATGTCAAAATGCCCTAGTCTTCCTTTTCAACAATGTCTTGAGCAATCTTGATGATATCTTGTCAAATAAGAAAGTTATTCAGATAATAATGAAATTTCGTGGATGAAATTCATTTCCGGGTTACAAAAATGCATACATCTTTTTTTTTAAATAGCTGCAATCAACACAAAGCCACAAAACATTGTTGATTGGGCAGTTCCGATAAATTTGATCTATAAACATAATCTTTTTGTATTTAGACATTTCCGGGAAAATGTAAATGCTTTTTGATTGGAACTCTGATAAAATATTCTTTCGTTAAAAAATACTCAACTCCTAATTACAGCTTTTCATGTTGCATCGGATATATGAATCATGCTTGTTAATCTCAAAACTAAATAGTAATTGATTTTTTTAAACTTTTAAAAAAATTGGTCCCTCAATCGACTTTTACCTCACTGCCGACCCTTAAGGTAATAAACTGAGGTAAGGCTTACCTATTTTTGGTATATCTGGAACAGTGTTCCATTCTATACTTGTCTATGCATTTATTGAAACTATAAATTACTGATAACAATATTGTAACCGTGTATTTACTAGCTGAAAACGCAAAAAAATATTAAATGATTGGTGAATGCTGAAAGATTTACTCTGATCTACTATCTTTCCATATGGTAGGAATACCGTGTTTTCTGAATACAATTAACAAATTAAACTCGGTATCCTTCATAAGTACCATTTTTTTCGACATTTTATTATCCTTTTTGGTGTATTAAAACCATTGTATTAATTGTGGTAAATCTTATTTAGGAGTAAAAGTGGATCTTTAATTGAGTCATTGTTCGTCATTCTGATTACCATCCAAAATAAAATCACAGATTACGCAATATTATATCTATTAGATACACATGTTATATTGCATAATTAATTATTCTTTAGTGCATGGAATGATGAACAATGTCTTCAGGCATGGTCAAACACATTTTTTGTCAAAAATTAGATTAGTTTGCGAAATTCAAGCTAGAGTGTTTATACCGGAAGCCGCCATTCGATTGAATTTATTGAAACCAATGCTACACCGATCGATACACAGTATAAAACTCCATGCATCGGCCTTTAAAAGTCTTATTAATACAAACAATCTGGTTGGTGATGAAAATGTTGGTGCGGTCGCACAAATTTTTTTTTTTTTTTTTTACATTTTCAAAACAATAGCCGCGGTTAATTTGCGGAACGAAACACTAATTTGGTGTGGCCTAACTTTTCTTTTTTTCACCATTTCAAATAAAAAAGGACAGTATATTATGCCGCTTAAAGTACCCGCCTTTGTTTAATTACCTGAGTTTGATAAGCCTGTTTTCATAATAATGTTTTGACTGTGCTCCATCAGGCGGAGGTTCACCTGGATATTTAATGAAGTTCAAGCATTTACGTTGATACTTTATTCGGGTTTTTGGGATAAGGTTGTGCTCACTGGTTACCCCCCCCCCCCCCGTTTATATTTATTGTACTCACCGTTCCAATGCCTAACAATCTAAGCACACCTAGTTTTATAAAGTATACATACACTATGTTTGTGGAGTTTTGTGCTGTTTTTGTGATTTTTTGTTTTTGTGTTCTATGTCTTTGGCGTTTACCATGTGCCATTAAACGGGGTTTATGTTTAAACTTTTGGCTACTGAACTTGTTTCTGTAGCTTTTCATATACGTATTAATCTTTGTTTAAACTCTTCATTCGAAGCAAAATATTGCCTTTCGATGAAGCATTTATGACGCAATTTATCACGTGGTATATATTCATGATAGATGACCGTTCATCTTAGAAAGGGCACCATGCGTGTAAATATTGATTTATAGCAATGATACTATTATTCACAAACCAAATGCTTAAGGCAATAGAAATGACAGGAAGGAGATTCGAGAATTGAACACGATGAAATAACAGATCGGAAATTCGAGAACTGAACACTATGAAATGACAGGAGGAAGATTCATGAACTGAACACTATGAAATGACAGGAGGAAGATTCATGAACTGAACACTAGAAAATGACAGGAGGGAGTTTTAGAAACTGAACATCATGCAATGACAGGAGGGAGATTTGAGAACTTAACACTATGAAATGACAGGAGGAAGATTCATGAACTGAACACTAGAAAATGACAGGAGGGAGTTTCAGAAACTGAACCCAATGCAATGGCAGGAAAAAGATTCGAGAACTGAACACAATACAATGACAGGAGGGAGATTCGAGAACTGGACACTATGAAGTGACAGGAGGAAGATTTGGAAACTGAACACAATGCAACAATAGGAGGGACATTTTAGAACTGAACAAAATGGAATGACAGGAAGAAGATTCGGGATCTGAACATCATGAAATGACACGAGGAAGATTCGGAAACTGAACACTATAAAATGACAGGTGGGAGATTCGAGAACTGAGCACAATACAATGACAGGAGGGATATTCGAGAACTAAACACTATGAAATGACAGGAGGGAGATTCGAGAACTGAACACAATACAATGACAGGTGGGAGATTCGAGAACTGAACACAATACAATGACAGGTGGGAGATTCGAGAACTGAGCACAATACAATGACAGGAGGGAGATTCGAGAACTAAACACTATCAAATGACAGGAGGGAGATTCGAGAACTGAACACAATACAATGACAGGTGGGAGATTCGAGAACTGAACACAATACAATGACAGGTGGGAGATTCGAGAACTAAACACAATACAATGACAGGAGGAATATTCGAGAACTAAACACAATACAATGACAGGAGGGAGATTCGAGAACTGAACACAATACAATGACAGGAGGGAGATTCGAAAACTAAACACAATACAATGACAGGAGGGAGATTCGAGAACTGAACACCATGAAGTGACTTGAGGAAGATTTGGAAACTGAACACAATGCAACAACAGGAGGTACATTCGAGAACTGAACAAAATGGAATGACAAGAAGAAGATTCGAGAACTGAACATCATGAAATGACACGAGGAAGATTCGGAAACTGAACGTCATAAAATGACAGGAAGGAGATTCGAGAACTGAACAACATGAAAAGACATGTAGGAGATTCGAGAACTGAACATCTTGAAATGACAGGAAAAAGATTCGGGAACTGAACATCATGAAATGACAGAAGAAAGATTAGGGAACTAAACGTCATGAAATGACAGGAGGAATATTCGAGAACTGAACAACATGATGTGACAGGAGGAAGATTCGAGAACTGAACAACATGAAAAGACATGAAGGAGATTCGAGAACTGAACAACTTGAAATGACAGGAAGAAGATTCGGAAACTGAACATCATGCAATGACAGGAGAAAGATTAGGGAACTAAACGTCATGAAATGACAGAAGGAATATTCGAGAACTGAACATCATGAAATGACAGGAGGAAGATTCGAGAACTGAACACAATGCAAAAACAGAAGCAGGTTCGGAAACTGAACACAATGCAATATCAGAAGGAAGGAAGATTCGAGCACTGAACATAATGCAATGACAGGAGATAAATTCGAGAACTGAACACTATAGAATGACAGGTGGAAGATGCGGAAACTGAACAACATGAACTGACAGGAAGAAGGTGCGAGAACTGAACATCATGAAATGACAGGAAGGAGATTTGAGAACTGAACAACATGAAATGACAGGAAGGAGATTCGAGAACTGAAAATCATGAAATGACAGGAAGAAGATTCGGGAACTGAACATCATAAAATGACAGTAGAAAGATTAGGGAACTGAACGTCATGAAATGACAGGAGGAATATTCGAGAACTGAACATCATGAAATGACAGGAGGAAGATTCGAGAACTGAACATTATGAAATGACAGGAGGAAAAATCGACAACAAAACACCATAAAATGAAAAGAGGAAGATTCGAGAACTAATCACCGTGAAATGACAGTAAAAGGTTCGAGAACTGAACGCCATGAAATGACAGAAGGCAGATACGGGAACTGAACACAATGCAATGACAAAGAAAAAGGGGATTTTGTAACCTGAAAAATATCAATACGTTTTGCTTGCAACATGAAATACGTTGCATGTCTGCAACATCAGAGAGACACTATTACAAATCGTATTTAGCAGTTGAAACATCATTTGTTACTGATCAGTACAAATCAATCGCAAATTACTATACATTGTGGCCCGAATACTCGTCGACAACCGAGGCCGTTGATATAAAGTTCTTTTTTAACCAATAATTCCTGATTACGGTGTCGGATTTGAGACAGATCAAGCACATTGTTCCAGAAACCGGTAATTGAATAGGCAGTGATGGACTGCTCTAGAACGAATGGTATGGGAAACGCGGCACCGGATAACAACGCAATTAATTCATATCACCACTCTAATGATTAATATTTCTACCATTTAACAGGTAAATGTTATAGGCTAGGTAATGTATTGCAGGATAACATTTTTCATTGCAAAATATGAACGCAAAACAATATTTACTGGAAATTTAACAACGAAAACATACAAAGTGTTGTTATTAGACAATAAGTACAATTGTAAGAAAATTCTTTCGGTTAAGATATAAGTAACTCTTGATAAAATTTAACAATATGTTCAAGAACAATTTCGACCAAATATTATTACTAGTTTAACATTTACATATTGATTCCATGTTGTGACCCAGTAACGAAAAATGAAAGTTGGTTAATGGCCAAACTAGTTATGCACACGTGTACATTTATTTGTGTCAACTATGGACTATATTATTCAGACGAAATCATGATTGCGAGAACAAAGTATTTAAGAGGCTGGTTTTGACAATAAGGACTCCAGCGAAAGGAGTCCGAGTCATTATGGGTCATTTCGGCCTGTTACCATTACGGCCTGGTCCTTCTCGGCCCAATTACAACCTCGCGGCTTTGTTTATTTCGACATACGTAAATTTAAAATTGATTAAAACAACGACACCCTAACTCAAGAACTATCAATGCAAGTGATGAATCAGCCTTTATTCAGGATGTTCTAGCATAAACTACTAGTATAAGCATATATGCAGGATCCCGTGATTGTTGAATTTAAATGTGGTGGAACGATGAATCAAGGAGTAAGGACATGGGACCTGCACGCGACGCATCCAGTTATAAGGAATTGCTGGTGACATGTCGCCTTTATGTACTGAACGCATGTGTCTTAACATGTAAAACAAAGTCTATCATAGATTGCATTTTCTATTACGAGTACATTCAATTGTTCATATGAGGCCCCTGTTATCAACGAACGTACGAAATATTTCGTATTGTCAATAATTTAAAATTGATTGAATGGCATGAATGAATTCAAAACAAAAACTTTGCCTAAATTAACAAATACAGGCATTAGTTTTTTTAATAGATAGAATAAGACAGGCCCATATTTCCTTTACTCAGGTAATAGAAGACTACGAACCTTGTTATGATAACATTGAAAGAAACTGTTTTCGAAATAAATTTGTGGCTTAAAATGTCAACAGCCGTAATTGGAATCAAGTTATTGAGCCACACACTTGTCCGGATTTGGAATCAATAATAATTACTACATTCTGAAGGAAATGGCTAAATGCTAAATGCTATAAGATCGACTAATATATCCTCATACGGGGAACTTGGAAGAGTTCCTTTGATAATAACTCCTAAATTACGAATGCTAAAATACTGAAATTCGGACGAAAATCCACAAAATTGTATACATTATACAATATGAATAATGGTCTCAGATAATTACACGCTATGGTGCCGATAATTGGCCAATCCAAATAAGAGTATCATGCAAGAGGATTGTCTACGAAAAAAAAAATATGATTGGTCTTATGAAAATGAAACAGATATTTTTCACGGTAAGAAGATACGCCCTTGCCTTGTGCCTCTAATCATGGTGTTTTGTTTGATTGTTTGACTTCTTGGCTTGTCCCTGAAGTTTACATTGTACTTTATATTCATATATTTCAGAATTTCGCTTTTTGCGTTAATGCCCTTTCAATGGCGCACTGAGTGAACATAAAGTACACCAGGGCGTACAAATTACGTTTTTTATAGACACCTTCCGATCCATTTCAAACATGTATTCGCGTCTAATGACGATCATTCTATTTTCAAATCTTTGTTTTCTAATGTATCATGCCTACAACCAATTGGTAACCTACACTTCTTTATTTAGTGTTGAGACTTAATAGAGCTAAAATATCACACGGGATGGGTTAAGTATATATGTAACATATTTTATGTTTAAATGTATAAATCATGTTTAATTATTTCATTTACATAAACGTATACTGTTCATTTGATTTGGCATATTTCGAAATTTCTTCATGTTTTAAATTTCATTGTTGGAGGTGTTAAGGCTATACAAGACATACACACTATTTAATGTTGACGGTAATCCATAAAAACCTACATCAAAGATACCGCCAGAGTCTTATGATGAAGTGCGGTAGGTTAAGTGATTAAACACAGTCATAAAGAACGAAAAAGGCACAGCAACAATTCAAAGCATATAGTTGTGTACTTACTCAATATGTCTATTCCACGTGAGACTGTAGAACATACTCTCATTCATTAACCTCATTACAAAAGCTTAATTACTAATTTTCCAATTGTTTTATCATCTAAAAAGAACCACTTAACTCTCCTTAATTTAATATTTAATCATCCGACGGCAAATGTCTAGGATGTTTCTGGTCAGTGAATGTACTGAAAATTACTAGCACGTTAACGATCGCAATAATCGTTAGGAGTAAAACCAGGATCTTATAGGTATATCAAGACGCGGTTATTCACGAGGCCAATATTTCTTCTCCATCAACTTCCTTTGTGAAAACAATGAAATGAATTAATCTTCAGATAAAACTGTTATTTCATAAAATACTAGTAATCCATTAAACTGACACATTTTATTTTACAATAGTCAATACACATGTGCTTAACGTGCTTTACTTTCAATAAGACGTCAATAAGACGTTTTAGTTCAATTTCAAATCATGAAAGGGTGGCCCAAGCATTTAAAAATTGATAACTGATTTACCCATCAAAACATACGAGTGTTGGATGTCGGATGGTGTAATTTATCAAAACTATAGTTCTTAATGAAGTTGAAAACACAAAAGCCCCAGCCTCTATCAACGCGAGCGAAGTGAAACATTAAAAGCCTCATTAGTGCCATAAGCACGTCGATATCGATATAATATAAAGCAATGCTTTTTAGTTTCAACGAAAATTAATCGACTAGAGTGCCTATAGTCACATGAGTAGTTTATAGTTATACAGCTCAAGAAATTAACAAGGAATACCAAAATATGCGAAATATACATACATTATACAATGGAAACTACAGGGATCAGTCAATAAGCCGTACATTTTAAAGACCTTTCTTGAAGGCACAAGTCTATAGTCTTAACATGCACTGAACGAAAGACACCATCTGAATCACTGGCAGACCACACATGCAACAAGACATGGTTATCAATAAAAGTTGGGGTCACTCCCTTGGAAGGGTAAACAAAGCAGGTCGATTGGTGCATCTAGCAAACTACAATCTTTTTTTACAGTTTGCCGCTTATATCATCAGGAACAAGAAAAGCATACTAACCTAGATTTGAACGATGAACACTACTATCGAATTTCTGATTAGCAGATTATCTTAGTACTGACTGAACCCCGTGCTTATTTCAACGCGTCCACATGTAATATGTTAACATTGTAGTAATGATCTTATTGTTGTAGCCTGCGTGGGCTTCTGTTTGTATCCCAATCTCGTTTCGTACGTATTTCAAGGTCGACGACTTCACAGAAACAGATGTTCATCTATGGACAGTTCATGTACAGAGAAAATTTTCTGTAACTTAGTTCAACTATTTTTTAATTGATTTACGACTCTCGCTATTTTCCCATCTATAATAGTGATCTTTTAAAGTGAAAAAACCCACTAAGCATTACATGAATTATTTAATACATTTTCCAGCATGCTGTAAAAATACACTTGATTAGAATATAAATTACACGCTTAAGAATAGGAATATAGTTTGAAAAAAAAACATACTAAAAACTAAAATAATGAACTTATGTGAGCTGTTTGGATATCTGTCTTTGTATGACTGCATTTTAGCTTTCAGGAGTAAGCAGAATTGTTCCAGTTCGCTGGATTCATTCGTTTAATGGTGACGCCTGAGTCTGACTGCTGAGAATTTGATTTTTTTCTTCAGTTTATATGATTTGTTTTACTTTGTTCTGAACTTTCTTCACGTTTAAACCGGCTCCGATTAGATATTATTAGGTCGCTTGGTAACGCATCTACCTAATTAATTGACGGTCAATGGTTCAGGCCCTCACTAGTAACATTTTTGAATAGTTTAAATATGGTAACTTGACGCCAAATTGTAATTTATTAGTTGTTGTAACAGTGACACTGGAATGTGAAGTCTATAAAACTTCAACTAGAATGCAGCACAGTTGTTTACAAAAATCACATATGCATACATATTTGGTTTTGTTATAATTTTTTAATACGTATATAGAACACAATCTTGGAAGACAAGTCTGTGGAATCAAAAATAATCTTTTCATCTAAAAAATCATCAAAATCACAAATCTGAAATGGTAATTGAGACAATTAATTGGATAACCATCAAGCAATGATTTCTTTATATGTTTTAATTGTAGAAATACGCCGAGGCACAGAAATATTTCAAGAGAAATCAGTTTGTGTAAGAATTATCTGTCTTGGTATATATTTGAAATGAAAAACGATTACCACAATCTTTGCCCGAAACGCATGTAAAGTGAAAACAAATGTATGAAACCCTATGTTAAGGTTTTAACAGGTGCTTTAAATGTTTTCAACAGTATACACAAATGACGAAATAAAACAAAATCCTACAATCATAATTAAGGATGTCTTATATGGTTTACAATCATGGTTTTGTTCATGTTCATATATAATGTTGAAAGTTAAACGGGTGTTTCACTTGTTTGTGCTCATAACCTCCAAACACGAAAACTTACCTCAGTTTTTATTATTCCTCAAAATATGTATGCTATTTGATATTTTGGGGATTATTTTATCTTGGAAAGGGAGGAATGTAACACCATGGCCTCTCGCCACTTTTTCTGTTTTCCTTCTACTGTGATTATTGAATTTATGTTTAAAGTTTACAGTTTACAGTTTTATTTTACTCTCATCACATAATACAAAATGTTGTATATAAACATGTAACAGAACATTTATTAAGCAGAGTTTCATTAAAATTACAGGCAGGTGTCGATTGGTCATTCTGACGACATTAGAAAAAGTCAATCGCTTTAGCATCTATTAAAAATTTCTCCGACGTGATTGCTAATTAATAAGAATCAAAGGACTTCGATCCAAGCCAATCGCTAATGGCTGGTTCAAATACTATCAAGAAAAGAGTTTAAATACATGTTTACAAAACAGATTTTAGTTTAAAAGGTTTTGCTTACTGAACATCTATGCCTCTAAACTTGAATGAGACCCTCTGTTAGCTTTAGCCAGTAAAATCGTATAATGATTATCAAATGATGTCATTGAACTATCATACGAATTAAGACAAGTTTTGAATGGCCAACCGCAATTTGAGAAGTACAGAAAATAAATAATGAAGCGATGAACACTTTTTACTCGTTGAACAAGGGAATTTTTATGGATAAGTCGTTATATAGAAACAAATGTGGAGAAGCCACCTTAACATCCAACTATCTGTATCCATTCCAACAACGTTAAACAGCAAAGTAAAGGGAAAATAATTTCAACTTCATTAGCCTGTTATATATCCTGATTGTGATCGTAAATTTATAATCAAGGTAAAGTAATTTACACTGAGGGAGAACATAGCTAGACCTATGTCTTTTAAGACGGAGTTTATTGAATCCTCTCATGCCATCTACAAAGTGTGATCAGCCAAATAAGAACGTAGGTTAAAACACAGTTGCGTAAGATGTTCACTCATAAAAACATACGATTTATAGATAGACTGTGGGCGAAGACAATCTTCGAATTAGGAATTCTATTGAGTGTCGTCACGTTTTAGACAAACACTATTGTCTTAATGCACGAACATATTCTTTGAAGATTAAATGCATCGACATAACGAGTGCAAATCTATTACATTTGTATGTGTTAGAGCACCTAACAATATATTTCTATTTGTTTATCGCAACCGAGGGACAATATATAATTTGATCGAAAACATCTACGTAAAACACATGCGTACAGAAAAAACTCATTTCAAACCGACTCTGTTCAATGGTAACATCTGAATGTTCATGATGCTTATACTTCCCCATACTTGAATTTGCTTGTCGCCAACATCTCAACACTATAATAAGTCAGTCGCAAAAGCAAAAGGTCGTTTGGAGAGGTATTTCAGTTAATTCACTGGATAACGATACACTCTGGTATTTTCATTTACAAAATATAAAGGATATCTACCTATTTCACCGTGAACGGCCATGTTGCATGAACTCGTTTTAACACCGAGAATATAATTACAAAATTTTAGATGAATTCGCTCGATCTCTTTCGATTTTGAGAATCCCCATATCTCAGACCCATGATTCAACATGGCCCCAACAAAGGCGTCAAACAATTGACAAAGAATGCTAGGCTAAAAATTGTAATGTTTTGTATTATTTATAAGTACATAAAGAGTCTTAATACCTTACCCTGCTATGGGTTCTTGGTTTAAAACAAAAGACCCGGTGTAGTTAAAAACTGTTCCAAGATAATTAAAATCATCAACTGTTTCAAGATATTTATTGTCATATGTCCATTTTCCATTTTCGCGTAAATTGGCCCCTTTCCGAAATACCATTATCTTTGTCTTTTCTATATTAACATCTAGTCCCCATTTCAAGCAATAAACATGCAACAAATTTAAGCTATTTTGTAATTCATCGACAGTATTGCCAAAGATTATCATAGCGTCGGCAAATAAATTTAGTATAACAGTGATATCATCTAAGGTAAGTCGGCTTACATGATTATCTTCTAAAAATAGCTCAAGATCATCGACGAAAAGTGCAAATAAAATCGGGGACATTATTTCGCCTTTTTTAAGGCCGACAACACAATCAAAGTAATCAGACAACGAGCCACATTTTTTTACACATGATTTCACATTCGCATACATATTCCTAACGATTCTAAGCATTTTCCCATCAACTCCTGCTCTAAAAAGCTCTAAGCAAAGGCTATGTAAACTGACACTACCAAAAGCACGTTTCATATCGATAAAGGAGCAGTAGAATCTTTTCTTATCATGTAGCAGTTTTTGTACAATTGCATTTAATATAAAAATTGCATCTGTAGTAGACCGACCCCTACGAAATCCAAATTGAGAATCGCTCCGTATATCATTATTTTCTGCACTGTCAGTTACTCTTTTGTTTAATATTCCGGTAAAAATCTTTGTAAAACAGCTTACTAATGTAATCCCACGGTAATTACTTGGGTTGCTTGAGTCGTTCTTTTTGTATACAGGAACAATAATACCTTTAGACTCTTCCAATGGAAAGTGACCCGAATTAAGAAGAGCATTAAATAAATCAACTAGATGTGACGACAGACTATCGACTCCCTCGATAAAATACTATAAAATACTATAATATTTGGTCATTTCCAAATGCTTTTCACCTCTGGAGTGATTTAATTACCTTTTTTTATTTCTTCGCAAGAAATAGGATTATCTAGTTCCTCGAACCTACAATTAATACTTTCAAAATCATGGTTATTGCTAAAAAAGCTTGCTTCATGGTTTTCAGCTGAAGGTATATCATTTTGCAATGATGAAAAGTAATTGTAGAAATTAGTTAAGGGGAAGGAGCCCTACACTTCTAATATACGTAGAAAAGACGACCTATTCCAAAAATATACTGACCAGATTCATAGAGTATAACAGCCTGGTATTAATATTTTATCAGTTATCGAAATGATTTGATTTGAACACTTTCAATGAAACTTCTATGTATGTGTTTGTGCCTTTAAATTTACGGTAGCCTTTAATGCATGCGTATTTAATTACTATGCAGACTGGGCCTTCTCACATATAAACACTTTGATTTACTACAGTTTAGTATTAAATTGTGCATGGACATGTTAGGAGCAAACATACATGTGCAAATACAAACATATTAAAACGAATCAAGTGCTGGAAAATTTATGAACCATTTTTGTCAACAATTCGTACAGCCGGCAGTAGAAGTGCAGTCAAAATATATAAATGCATTTCCATATAATTGCATATGTTTTCTGAGGGAAGAATTCACTAAGAAAATTAAATGATCTTAATTCATATATCTATACATATTTCAATTCACAAAACAGAACGAACAACACTCCAAAGAAACGAGACATTCTCTTCAAAGGGTGCCATTACTTGTTTTATCTCCTGATTTAGTTCATTAATATGCAATAAATGAGCAGTAAATTACACTGCGGGATATACATGATAACCAATTTCTTAGTATTTAAAGAAGAAATTAATCTATTTCTTTGTGCTAAGTCTACAAGGTCTGATTAATCTCTTAGAGTAGGCACTCGTTGAAAAGAAAAAAAAGTTGCGTAAGGCTTTAATAACCTTAGAAATGTTTATTCCGTAGATTGGACCAGTTCAATTTACGGCCTTAATGCACGAACACTATCATCTGAAGTTCCACCATATCGATTTCAAGTTGTTTGCTGAGCTTACGTAAACTGAGCTTGCTTTAAACATTACTTTTGGTTGATATGTCTCAAAAGCAACGGTTCATTTATTTCGTGCAAGGGCGATAAACAATAACAGTTGAAAATAATACGGTTTAGTTTCAAAATGTCTCCGTTGCATGACGCATTATTTCAGGGTTTAACTTTTCAACGAACTGGAAAAGTGTTGTTGAATCTCCGCTCTCAATTGATTAACGTGTTAGTGTTTAGAAATGTGAAGTGTAAAATGATCTTAACTGGAAGGATCGTGAATTCCTTTTATGTCTTAGTTAGCCATTTTTCCACAATCTCCAAATCGTCGAAACACAAATTCAAATTGACCGCATTAATGTCCTACAGGAGAAATTACCACAACAGTACACTTAAAGTTAATATTGCGGCCAATTAGTTCAATGTTTTGCAAGATGCATGCTCTGTATAAAGCTATCAGAGCAGTAAGTTTCTGAGTGTTTTACGGCTTCGGACTGAAATGTTCGATTGTTGCACGAACTATTAACGCAAAGACGAGTAAGCTGTCGATATAGGATATATAAGGAAGATGAGAAAAGGATTCTTAAAAATGTATGGATATTAATGTATACAAATATATAGTGATGGGCCTATGATCGCCGATAATCAATAATATCGACAGATAATAGAAACTCGACGATCGGCGACCTCATCGTTCCATAATCGAATAATCAAAAAAATAAATTTGCTTGAATAAAGTAAATTTCCAACTTTATATAAGTAAGTAACTTAGCACTAAGTTACCGCTACTTTGAGTTTTAACAGTACTTTCAGGTTTTCTTTGCGTCCAAATCGCTATGATCGTTATGGTGACAGACGTCAATCTTTGCAGGACTGATTATGAGCTGACAGACTGAGCAGCGGACAGATTATAAACTTTGTTACTGACGTTGCAGATAAACTCAGATAGTTTCGTTTACCTTCCTTTTCTTCAACCTTGTGAAACTCATCACTTTAATATAACATTATTTCATTAATGCAAATGCACTGTCTCCAACGTTATGAAATCTTGTCTTGATATATGTTTGTCCACTTCCTGCTATTGTCTTGGTTTCATAATCTGTACTTGAGTTAACATGTGTAGCAGTAAACTATGAAATGATTCCACACAACTTGTTGCCGTTTCTTCATCATCCGGACATATGCCAGGTCTTCAAATTTCCATTCTCCTAGCTGAACATTTAAGATCAATAAGGTGAAACACATCAAAGTTCCAATTTTTGCTGATTTATCCATATACTATACTTCTATGGAATACATTGATTTCAATTCCATACAGTATAGAAGACTACACGCAATGGCATTGACCTATTACTTTCCAAACTCACAACTTTTACTGATTTTACTTTTCTCCTCTGTTTATAAAACATTTTTTAAAGTCCTGCTGATTTTTACCTTATGAATTATTCAACAGAGGCTACAACTTCTAAGCATATCTTTTATTTTTTTCTATTTTTTGAAGCCCATCAAAATCCGCTGAATTTTTTTCTCAAATGGTTGTGAAATGTGTTTTTTTTTGGTGGGAAAAACCTCTTTTTGAGCCTCAAACTCCCAAGAAGACGCAGTCCTTCGTTGTATTGGTTGAGACCTCTCATGAGCTCCTCCACTGATGAAACCCCTTGATCCTGTATGGCTTTGATGTTATGCCGCAGCTGCCGTTTAACTTAATTTTATTCCAAGGCATAAATTACCAACATATTTTGCCTCATGCCATCATGAGCATTTCATTTTCATATTTAATATCTTTAAAATACCTGACTGGAATGCTTCTCTAGAACTTAAGAAGAACAAAAACTTGAAGAAACTATGAACACATGGTTAACATACAAATGCACACATTGACCGACAAAGGAAAATCTATATGCCCACTCACATTTTGTGAAATATATTATAAGACAAAATAAAAGTAATCATTTAGACCCTGTACTATTAAATGAATAATTAAAATTGAGGCAATTCTCACAGATCCATTTCGGTGAAAAACCATTCCTTAAAAATAAACCAGTGTCTGTAGTAGCCATAGGACACATAGTAGTTTCGGTAAATCATGTAATACCACATTGTGGCGTAGTGACTATCCGCAGTGCAACACAGTTGTCATGGTCAATGTAATAAACAATGTGGTCTAGTGCTTTCATCAGTGCTTCCGGGTGCAACCCATTTGTCATGGTCAATGTTATACACAATGTGGTCTGGTGACTATCCGTAGTGCTTTAGGGATACAACCCGGTAATCATGGTCAACGTTATACACAATGCAGTCTGGTGACTGTCCTCAGTGCTTCAGGGCGCAACCCAGTTGTCACGGTCAATGTAATACACAATGTGGTCTGGTGACTATAAGCAATGCTTCAGGGCTCAACCCAGTGTCATGGTCAATGTAATACACAATACTGTCTGGTGACTGTCCGCAAGGCTTCAGGGGAAAACCCAGTGCCATGGTCAATGCAATAGACAATGTGTTGTGTGGTGACTATCCGCAGTGCTTCAGGGCGCAACCCAGTTGTCACGGTCAATGTAACAGACAATGTGGTCTGGTGACTACCAGCAGTGCTTCAGGGCGCAACCCAGTAATCACGGTCAATGTAACAGACAATGTGGTCTGGTGACTACCCGCAGTGCTTCAGGGCTCAACCCAGTTGTCATGGTCAATGTAATACACAATGTGGTCTGGTGACTATCCGTAGTGCTTCAGGGCGCAACCCAGTTGTCACGGTCAATTTAATACACAATGAGGTCTGGTGTCTATCCGCATTGCTTCAGGGCGCAACCAAGTTGTCACGGTCAATGTAACAGACAATATGGTCTGGTGACTACCAGCAGTGCTTCAGGGTGCAACCCTGTGGTCAAAGTCAATGTAGTACACAATGTGGTCTGGTGACTATCCGCAGTGTTTCAGGGCTCAACCCAGTTGTCATGGTCAATGTTATACACAATGTGGTCTGGTGACTACCCACAATGCTTCAGGGCGCAACCTAGTTGTCATGGTCAATGTAATACACAATGTGGTCTGGTGACTACCCACAATGCTTCAGGGCGCAACCTAGTTATGACAACTAGGTTGCGCCCTGAAGCATTGTGGACGATGCAGTGATGACGGTCACTGTAATACACAATGTGGTCTGAGGACTATCCGGAGTGCTTCAGGGTGCAACCCAGTGTCATGGTCAATGTTATACACAATGTGGTCGGTGACCATCCGCAGTGCTTCAGGGCGCAACCCAGTTGTCATGGTCAATGTTATACACAATGTGGTATATCGACTATCCACAATGTTTCAGGGCGCAACCCAGTGTCATGGTCAATGTAATACACAATGTGTTCTGGTGACTATCCGCAGTGTTTCAGGGCGCAACCCAGTTGTCATGGTCAATATAATAGACAATGTGTTCTGGTGATTATCCGGAGTGCTTCAGGGCGCAACCCATTTGTCATGGTCAATGTAATACACAATGTGGTCTGGTGACTATCCATAGTGTTTGAGGGCGCAACCCAGTTGTCATGGTCAATGTAATACACAATGTGTTCTGGTGATTATCCACAATGCTTCAGAGCGCAATCCAGTTGTCACGGTCAATGTAATACACTATTTGGTCTGGTGACTATCCGCAATGCTTCAAGGCGCAACCCAGTTGTCATGGTCAATGTAATACACAATGTGGTCTGGTGACTGTCCGCAGTGCTTCAGGGTGCAACCCAGTTGTCATGGTCAATGTAATAAACACTATGGTCTGGTGACTATCCGCAGTGCTTCAGGGCGCAACCCAGTTGTCATGGTCAATGTAATACACAATGTGGTATGGTGACTACCCACAATGCTTCAGGGCGCAACCCAGTTGTCATGGCCAACGCTATACACAATGTGGTCTGGTGTCTATCCGCAATGCTTCAGGGCGCAACCCAGTTGTCACGGTCAATGCAATAGACAATGTGTTGTCTGGTGACTATCCGCAATGCTTCAGGGCTCAACCCAGTGTCAAAGTCAATGTAATTAACAATGTGGTCTGCTGACTATCCGGAGTGCTTCAGGGCGCAACCCAGTTGTCATGGTCAATGTATACACACTGTGGTCTGGTGACTATCCGGAGTGCTTCAGGGCGCAACCCAGTTGTGATGGTCAATGCTATACACAATGTGGTGTGGTGACTACCCGCAGTGCTTCAGGGCGCAATCCAGTTGTCATGGTCAGTGTAATACACAATGTGGTCTGGTGACTACCCACAATGCTTCAGGGCGAAATCCAGTTGTCACGGTCAATGTTATAGACAATGTGGTCTTGTGACTATCCGGAGTGCTTCAGGGCGCAACCCAGTTGTCATGGTCATTGTACTACACAATGTGGTCTGGTGTCTATCCGCAGTGCTTCAGGCCGCAATCCAGTTGTCACGGTCAATGTAATAGACAATATGGCATTGTGACTATCCGCAATGTTTCAGGGCGCAACCCAGTAATCACGGTCAATGTAATACACAATGTGGTCTGGTGACTATCCGTAGTGCTTCAGGGCGCAATCCAGTTGTCACGGTCAATGTTAAACACATTGTGGTATGGTGACTATCCGCAGTGATTCAGGGCTCAACCCAGAGTCATGGTCAATGTAATACACAATGTGGTCTGGTGACTATCCGCAGTGCTTTAGGGCGCAACCAAGTTGTCATTGTCAATGTTTTACACAATGTGGTCTGGTGATTATCCGCAATGCTTCATGGCCCAACCCAGTAATCACGGCCAATGTAATACACAATGTGGTCTGGTGACTATCCGTAGTGCTTGAGGGCGCAATCCAGTTGTCACGGTTAATGTTAAACACATTGTGGTATGGTGACTATCCGCAGTGGTTCAGGGCTCAACCCAGTGTCATGGTCAATGTAATAGACAATGTGGTCTGGTGACTATCCGCAGTGTTTCAGGGCTCAACCCAGTGTCATGGTCAATGTAATAGACAATGTGGTCTGGTGACTATCCGCAGTGCTTCAGGGCTCAACCCAGTTGTCATGGTCAATGTAATACACATTGTGGTCTGGTGACTATCCGCAATGCTTCAGTGCGCAACCCAGTGTCAAAGTCAATGTAATATACAATGTGGTCTGGTGATTATCCGCAACGCTTCAGGGCTCAACCCAGTGTCATGGTCAATGTTATACACAATGTGGTATGGTGACTATCCGCAATGCTTCAGAGCTCAACCCAGTGTCATGGTCAATGTAATAGACAATGTGGTCTGGTGACTATCCGCAATGCATCAGGGCGCAATCCAGTTGTCACGGTCAATGTTATAGACAATGTAGTCTTGTGACTATCCGGAGTGCTTCAGGGCGCAACCCAGTTGTCATGGTCATTGTACTACACAATGTGGTCTGGTGACTATCAACAATGCTTCAGTGCGCAACCCAGTGTCAAAGTCAATGTAATATACAATGTGGTCTGGTGACTATCCGCAATGCTTCAGGGCTCAACCCAGTGTCATGGTCAATGTTATACACAATGTGGTCTGGTGACTATCAGCAATGCTTCAGGGCTCAACCCAGTGTCATGGTCAATGCAATAGACAATGTGGTCTGGTGACTATCTGCAATGCTTCAGGGCTCAACCCAGTGTCATGGTCAATGCAATACACAACTTAAATTATATGATTTATAAATGATTTATAAACATGTACTCCTTATGCTGTATAGGTAGTCTTGATATATCAAATATCGTAACATTGTTTGTTCTTAAGTTATAAATATTTGCAAATTATAAATGTCCTTTTAAGATCATTTTTGTAGATCTGAGTGTTTACTGTATTGCATATTGTTTGTTTATTCCTTGTCACAGTTTTGGCTGTTTTTATTGAGGTATAATTGTTTTATTTGACTCCAGGCTTGAGGACATCATTTATGAATAAACCTTTTCAAATTATGTTTATTTTAGGGATGCAAACGAATGGCAAAATTGATATTCGAATATTCGGTAATTCTTTTGATCGAATATTCGAATATTCGATCACAGGCAAGATTGTCTAAAAACTTCTATATTGCATCGATCATTTGCGTTTCAAATAATGACTTCCGGTATGACATTTGCCGAATAATTTTATTGATGTCGGATTGTATGACGTCGTCTGTAATACGTGTAGTGGCTTTATTGTGCAATTTCAAAATAACTTTGCATATGTTATCTAGAATTATACTAGTATGTCATATTGTTTCATTACAAAAACTACGTCGATATATCAAAAGTCAAGGTCATGGCATCTTCACCGTTGCAAACGGTCTGGTTTCCGTCGACTTGTTATTATTTTGTACCCGTCTTTCGTTTGTTACTTTTTTTTATACCAATAAAGATAAAGAAAACAACATATTTGGATTTTAACTAGTATATTGTGAAATATTTTAAATAATAATGCTATTATTAGGATAACAAAATTATATACATGTACATTCTATATTACACAAAACACTTTGAATTTAATTCATAAACAAGAATAATAAACAGTTGCTTTAAATAACATACATCACATATGTTGGCTTGTTTCACTACCAACTTAGTCTTAGAATCCCTTTGATATCACCCAAGCTATTTATTCGTCAATGTCACAGGTCACCTTATTCTTATTTAGAAAGATAATCTTGTCTACAAGTTCACTGGCAAGTCGGTTTCTCAGTTTGTTAACAATCACACCGGCACATGAAAATATCCACTCAGAAGGCACGGAAGGCATTTTGTCGATTATTTTGTTTACGTGTATTTGTTATATTTATTTCCGAACAGTTCGAGAGAGCTTATTCACAAGGAATGATGGACATCAAATTTTATGCGCATTATATTCAGTGCGATTTTAGCTACATTGCTCAGTTTAATTGACATACAAAAGAAATATTTTGTGTTATTGCTGACATGACGAACCCTTAATTGACATCGTTTAAAATAGGTTTCAATCCCCTTTCAACTTTATTTATTTCATTGCCGCTAATTGGCAGGGGACGGCACACGTAAAATTATTTGTTTATTTCGCCATGATGATGGGCCTTAATTGACACTTGACGCGCCACTGTGTATTGTCTAGATGCTCGCGCCTCGATAATTGGTGACATGCGTGGGTGTATTGACGAAACGAGGGTAAATTAGAGCGTTTTAATCTTTAAATATAAATGTTAAATAAATGTTCAAGATGGAACAAAATTTAGAAAAAAAGTAAAAAATAAACGAATATTCGAATACCGATTTTAATATTCGAATACCATTCTTTTGATCGAATATTCGAATATTCGTTTGCATCCCTAGTTTATTTACTGTGCTGCTTGTGGAGTTTTGTTCTGTTCTTCCATGTTTCTTGTTTGAGATTTTATGTTCTATGTCTTTGGCGTTTACCCAGTGCCAATAAACCGGGTTTATGTTTTATCTTTTTGCTACTGCGCTTGTTTTCTGTAGCTTTTCGCATACTTATTGAGACACTATCACTTCCGAAAATTGGTTTATTTCCACAATTTATGAGTTTCTTTAAAGAAAAAAATCCATTGAATTTTGTTTTGTCGCCTAAATATATTTAAAACCAGACAGCTTTAATTTGATTTTGTTAAGATATTTTAATAAGTTAATTTAACATTATCCAGGGAGACAAGTCTCTCGAATAAAAAATAATCCGTCGACTCTAAAATAATCATCAATATTGTAAATCTGAAAGAGTAGTTGATACGGTATTTTGGAAAGCAACCAAGCAATGATTTCTTTACATTTTTCAAATGTTTTAATTACCAAAACTTGGCGAAGCACAGAAGGATTTCAAGGGAAATAAGTTTGTGTAATAATTAATAATTCCAAACAGGAAAATGAGGAAAAAATACGACTACAACAACCCTTGCCCGAAATGCATGTAAAGTGAAAACAAATGTATAAACAAGGCAACATAAACATAAGTCAACGTTTTGGAAGGTGCTTTAAATGTCTTCAGTATTATACCCAAATGACGAAATAAAACATGCATGATTTAGGCTGTCGTATATATTTTCCAATCACGGTTTTGTTCATGTTCATGTATATGATGAAAGTATTTTACTTGTTTGTGCTCCTAACCCCAAAACAAGAAAATCTTTCCTAGCATTTTTTGTTATAATTCCGCAAAATATGTATATGTAATTTGATTAAAATTTTCGGAAATATTTTATTTTTGAAAATGAGGAATGGTACAACATGGCTTCTTGCCAATATTAAAGTACATTTCTATCTTTGTCATTTTTCTATCTTAGCTTCTACTGTATTTACAAATATCAAAGCGTTTAGTTTTGAAAGTTAAACGGGTATTCAACTTGTTTTGTGCTCACCACACAAAGACACGAAAACATACATATCATTTTTATGAATGCTCAAAAATAAATTGATAAATATTTCAGGAAAATATTTGTTTTGGAAATGGATGAATGTAACACCATGACCTCTCGCCAATATTAATATTAGATTTCTGTCTATGTGATAATTTCTGTCTGGCTCCTACTGTGGTCATAAATACCGAAGCGTTTGTTTCTATAAAGTTACATTAAGATTACGGGCATGTGTCATTGGACATTCGGACGATTTTAGGGACAGTCAATTGCTTTAGGATCTATTCAGGATTTTCCATGACGTGAAAGCTAACTAGTAGAGGTTTAGACACTAATCAATCGCTTGGGGCTGATGTGAATGTTACCAGAAAATGGTTTAATTATTTGTTTGCAAAGAAAAATCAGTTAAGTTGGTATGGCTGCCACGGAAACCCTTGGTTGACAAGTCCCTCTGGTGGCTAGAGCGTGTAAAAACGTTTAATGATCATCACATGATGGCTTTTAATTATCATCATCTTAATGAAGAAAAGTGTTAGGTCAACAGCAGATCGACCGCAAATTCAGATTATTTCGGAAGTACACACGGCTTATCTGGAGCTTAATCAGGGGCTGTAAATGGGTTTAAATCGGAGGATCTGCGTACCGTGTTTGAAGCAGTTTGTTTCTGTTTAAGTCGGCTTGGTCATTTAAAACACAAAACACTAGGCATTTCATAGATAAGTATTTACAACCAGCAAAAGTCGTATTATCGGTCGTTGTCGATTTTTGAATGAATAAAATACGGTTGAACGGCTGTGGGTACTGCATATATGCATTTATTTCAAAACGGATCAATTCATGACCTTAAAACATGTGAAAATGCTGGTAGCCACCGTAATTCAATTATCTAGTTCCTCAAAATTTGATGAGCATTCCACCAACATTGCAAAGCAAAAGTAAATCATTTTGCCTTCTTTAGTTTACTATATTTCCATATGATCTTTAATTTGTAATCAAGTTGCAGTAAACTACACTGCGGAATAACCTATGGTATTTCAAGATGGAATGTGATGATTCCGCTCATGCAAAGTGTGATCCACATAGGGAACGCTGGTTTAAAAGAAAGATGTTCTCACATAAAAATACAATTTATATATTGCGTGCGGACGGCAGCCTTTGAAATAAACATTATATTGATTGTCGGCACATTAAAGATAAATATAAATACCACTGTCTGAAAACTAGTTATGAAGCTTAAATGCATCGGCATTCTATCTTGCTGTGTTCATCTGCAAAATATTGCTGCACCAGTTTGTTGTTGTTAAACTATTCAGATTCAAACTGTCTCTGTTCCATGTCATCATCTTTAAAGATGGGTCATCGTCTGAAATGCCTATAATCATCTGAACCTGGTGCTAATAAATCTCAACACTTGAATTAGCCAATCGCCATCATCTCAACACTTGAATAAGCCAGCCACCAACATAACAACACTTTAATTGGTCAGTCGCCTATGAAAGTTGCGCAACTTGTCAGGGTCGTTTCAAAATATAACCCAGATCATCCTATTGTCTTAATGTGGTAATCATGAGGAACTTGAGTTTCGTTCAGCCACGTTTTTTATGTATTTGATTCAGTTCATTGCTCAAAAAATGAAAATTTGCAATTTGAATAAAGGTTAGTCTTTGAATGTTCTGCCGACGGCATTCGATTACAACCGATTTATATTGACTATTTCTATGTGACGGTTCGGGTATTACACGGAGCGTTATACTATACATTATAGGGCTTCGTGTTTGTAAATTGTTATATTCATTTACGCCGAGTTGTATAATTTATGCCATAAGTGTTTTTTAGACTTCCAATATAAATATTCTTTCTATATTTTAATTGCAAAATGTACTGGAATCGACTAGTTTAAATTTAAACACTAATTGGTGTGTCGGTAGTATTCTCATATGGAATCTATAGTCAGCTATGTCTAAATATGTAACATAATTGGTCGCACATGTGTTTGATAAAAAGCTGAACTTCATATGCTGTATAGGAACTATATTGGATTGAATTCATCAATATTGTTTGTATAGTCAAACATAAAGTTCAAGGTACAAAATACCATTTTCATATCATTGTTTTTAGAACAGAGTGTTTCCTGTAATGCATGTAGTTTTGAAATTCTATATCACTGTTTAAGCTGTTTTCATTGAGTTTAAGTTCTTTATTTTTAATGATTGAACCTTCTTTTGAAGATTTTTTATGAAGGCATGGCCTAGTTCACATTCAAAAATCAGTTTATTTCCAAAATAAATGAGCTTTCTTGTTTTTGTCGTCTAAATATATTTTAACATAAATAGGTTTTTTGAAGATTGAATCTTATTTTGTGTGCGTTCATGCATTAAGAACGCTCGGCCGCGATTTTGCATATCCGTGAACTGCGATAGCGAAAAATATGCATGAACACACAAAAATAAGAATAAATACTTATATTTACATTTCCGTTTTTATTTCTTTATTCGTTTTGACCTAAAAGTGTTTGAGAACAAGTCTTTAATTAAACAAAGGGGAACAAAACGTGTAGAGCGAATGTAAATGGTAAGAGAACTTGTCGCCCTTGGTGTTTAGCTGCGCCTTTTTAATAATAAATGAATACATAAGTAATTTGCAAAAAATTTTTTTTATAATAATAAAGTTTTTATTTAACTATTTAATAGTTTCTGTAAGATATGTGGAGGTAATACTGATTTTTGTTGCAATATGTTCATTTTAATCAAGAGAACTGTCGATACGTTTTAACTTCTGTTTTACATATGCATGACCCATGTGAGTGGGCATAAAATGTGGTCTCTGTGATTTTATGGTTTACTTCCAGTTCAAGGTAATTATAACGTCACAATTTCATTTTTGTTGTCTTTTAACTTTTGCAAAGATATTGAAGTGTTGTGATGTGCTAGTCTTCTTAAATTGTCAATAATAAGACGTTTGTTCGAACTCACGAAAATACATGACACATTGACATTATATCGTAGAAAGATGCTCATTGTCTGAATCCGATAATGGATCATACATTTTTCCTAGAAATAAATCGCCGAACTCAGAATTATCAGCTATGTTTGTTTTGACAGATGTTGTAGACGAACACCCGCGTAAGTCAATGTTAATTTTTTTTAATTATTCGTTCAATGCGTGCTCTTTTGTTGTCAAAAGCAAAATCAAGCATTTTTCAAATAATTATTAAAAAAATAATGTCTTTCATTTAAATTCTTCGTAAAACATCAAAATAAACATGTAAACAAGCCGGCATTCAACAGAGCATGTGCCCTGATATTTATAGCATTAAAGTAGATTGTAGTAATTAATCACTACACGAGATGATTCATCAGCGCCAAATCAGAGCGTTGCTGCTTTATTGCCAAACTCCGCCTACCAAGGCCATACAAGGGCGACCGGTTCATGCAAACTTAACCCAATTTTTATCGTACAGAAAGTCAAGTAAATATTTTATTTTGTTAGCATATTTTAATAAGTTTATTGAACATTTTTCAGGGAGACAAGTCTGTCGAACTCAAAATTATCTTTGCACATTAAAAAATATGAATATTTCATATCTGCAATAGTGAATGATACAGTCTTTTGGAAAACCATAAATCAATGATATCTTCACATGTTTTTATTATCAAAACGCTGCGAATCACATAAATAATTCAGATAAGACAAATATGATACTACCAAAAACATGATAACATTCTTTGAAGCTAAGGTGCATCGGCCTTCTATCTTGCTGCGTGCAAATGTGTTAGAAGTTCTAACTTAGACAACACATACACAATATTACTATTGGTTTATTAAGAAGCGACAGTCGATTAATTTATCGAAAAACATATACGTAAAAATCGCATACGTACAGAAACAATAAGGATTCAAGGTGTTTCTGTTCAATGACAACATCATAATTTTATTCATATTTCAAGTTCATAAAAAATAATAAACAACACGCCAAACAGACGAGAAAGTCTCTTACAAAGGTGTGGAAATCCGTTGAGTGGTTTTACTTGTTTCATCCCCCGATTTAGTCCATTGATATGCATTAAAGGAGCAGTAAATTACACGGGATATACATGATAACCAATTTCTTAGTATTTAAAGAAGAAATTGATATATTTCCCTCGAGCTAAATCTACAAGGTCTATTATTGTTTTTTTAGAGAAGGGACTGGTTGAAAAGAAAAACTAGTTGCGAAAGTCTTCAATACTCTTAGGAATATTATTACTGTAGATTGGGGCCAATTTAGTTTACAACCTAACTGCACGAAAACTATCTTGTGAAGTTCCATCGAAGTTTGAATTGATTTCATATGTTTGGCTGCGTTTACGTAATCGATTTGTCAAGGAGAATTGCATTGCGCTTGCTATAAACATTACTTTTCGTTGCTATGCACCATAAGCAACGGTTTATTGAATTTAAAAAAGGAAGCATATACAAGAACAGTTGAAAATGATACGGTTTCAATATGTCTCCGTTGCATGGCACTATATTCAAGGCTTTCTACTTTTCATCGCACTCTCTGAAATAGTGTTGAGGTCGGATCTCCTCTCTTGACTTATTAACGATTGTTTCTTTTCTGGTGATTTGAACTGTGTACAGTAAAATGATTCGAACGATTGTGAAAACCTACATGTCTTAGTAAGTCACTGTCTCACAGCCGCCCTAGCGTCGAAACAAAATAGTCAAATTCCCTGCCTAAATGTCCTATACGAGAAATCGACAAACCGAATTACAGTCAAAAGTTAAATGTTTCGGCCAAAGAGTTCATTTGTTTTGCAAAGGCATGATCTATACAAAGCTGCAGTATGTTATAGCAGCTATATAATACGTATTAGTCAATATAAAACTTAAATTCGTAAACGTCAGTGTCCCTACGTTTAAGAGCTGAAAAGTACGATTATCAAGGGCACTCTCAAGAAATTCTGAAGATGTGGACGATTTAAATATAGTATGGTAATCCGTATATAAATACAATATGGTGGTAGTTTTTATTATTTACGAAATAGCTGCATAAGTACTAGTTTTGCGTAGTCATTTAAGTCGTGTAAACACTTGGTCATGTTTCGAAATGTTGAAACGGTAATGAAAGGTACTACCATAAAACATTATAAATTTGTACTCTTGACCATTTATCATGCTAAGTAAGGCAACAAATGGCTTTATATTAGCATATTTGTTCGAAGAAGACCATGCATATATATATATTTGTATTGCTGACCAGTGTATTAAGCTACTTACATGGAACATAGTATATTCACATGTAAGAAAACCTCTAGCTTATATAATTGCGTAATGACAATGCCGCATTATTCCTACATGCTTCATTGACATATGTTTCATTAAAACATGATCTATGTTGAGCTGACATCTAGACTTGCACTTTCATTTTCTCTTCGCACTATTTCAATATTGGCTGTAAATCGTCAATAGGGTATGTTTTATGCGTATTGCATGGAATCGACATTCGAATATATTAAATATCTATAATTTTCTCTTTGCCTACACCCTCTCTAAAAGACAATTGCTTTGCAACATATTATTTAGTGTCAAACGTTCAGAAATCATGTCCTAGATATTTACACTATTTTGTGTGTAGTAACGTCCGGGGGGGGGGGGGGCGGTAGATAACTGTGGCATTGAGCCAATTTATACAATTACTAATAAAGTACGTGCCTGTGCTCAAATGTCAGAGTTTGCGTAAGCGGCAATTTTCTACACGGTTTGATTGTGAACGCAGTTAAAAAGGAGTTGGACGTAAAAACATTGGCATATACAAATGTAGTTGTTAAATTGTCCTGATAATTTATTATTTAATGGTAAATGTTCTTTTAGTCTTTATTCAAAGTAGACAACTTTCACATCTCCTAACATTCATAATGTCCCACAAAGAGCAGCATAAATACGTACAAAACCTACTTCAGATAATATCCCGTACCAGAACACGCTTCCAATGGCTACATTTACATTATATTATTTCTTTAAAACATATTTATAATGTAAAGTAAGACTGAGCGATGATACTCAAACGCTGTCCAAGACATGGGCCTAATTATTTAATTATTCATTTAACACATTATTGACCTTTTGTTACAAGCGAATAAAGACAGTGTGTGTAAAAGAGGGGAAACTATACCGAATAAGTGCTCTTTCAGTTCCCAAGCCATTAAACCCATAAGATCTTACGGGAGCCATTCTTTTACGAAAATATATTTTGTCACAAATACGTACCTAGAATGTAAGCTATTTCCAATTTCCGTTCATAAATAAAAACATACTGAATTGGTTCCAGAGTGGACAATTGAGTTTTTTCATTAGTTTGTCAATCGCGTTTAGTTTTGATGATAATATTTATCATGTACAAAAATGTATTCATTACAGACAATGTATTCTGCGTTGTAAATATCTGTTTCAAATTCTATTTTGAAATTCAGATTGAAATAGCGAATTTTGTAGTCCATTTTGCAATATTATTTTGTCTATTTAATTCTATAATTTTGCTACGCGTAAAACGCGATTTGGATTTGTAAGGGTAACTAGGGGATGGACAGCCTTGAACGTTTCCAGTTAACTTTTTTGTTTTTTATTGCGAGCATATATCTCTTAAACAGAGAAAACATTGGTGCATGAATACGATCATACCTCAAAGGCATCTGGCGATTCAAACAAGATTATATTTCTGATAAAGAAGTGCATGATCGAGATCCGGGAAAGTTTCTTGGAAAAGAAAATTAAACATACAATAGTTGTTGTTTCTTTCAAGAATAACTTAATTGAGGTTTAATAGGTTTAATTACTTCGGTTAGATTAACAAATAAGTAAAAAAATGTATGGACTTTGCTGCTTTTTACTCATAGTCCATACGTTTATTATCAGTCACTGTCAAAATTCCTCGGATGTGATATTTCTAGAAGAACATCTGATGCGCGTTCGCGAGGATGTGTCGATGCTATGGAGTGCAATAATTCGAGAAAGGCTAACGAGATCAAAAGACATCAAAATCCTAAAGGAAACAGTGGACGCTATCAACGCTGACGTCGAAGGTACACGGGACAAGGAAAATTATTCTAAAACGGCGGAGAATGACACACACGTTAAGAAAGTCGTCGTGCCTTACATTTCAGCAAAACTGGGTAATGTGTTAAAAGCCTTTGGTCTGGAAAAGAAAAGAATTTCCAGTCTGGAGGAAGTGATACATACTTTAAAACAGGCAGTGACAAAGTTGTCGACTAAAATCGTTGACAATGAGTCGAAAGGGATGGCATTGGAAGAAAATATAATGTCAACTCGAAAGGATTTAGAGGTTTATGGTAAGCAATATAAGATTACAATGGTATAAATACATTTTGTTTAAAGTGTTTAACATCATTTAAGCCCAAAAAGAACTACTAGTATATCAAAGCAATTGAATGGATGGATGTTGAAACATGAGAGCATTTTCTTATATCAATAGTATTATATATAAACAGAATTTTACTCTTTTATGTTGTTAAAAGTACATTATCATTACATTATTGTCCTTCTCCCTGAAGTCAACTCCGCCCTTGATGCCCGGTCACACTTTGACGAGATCGCGCAAGCGTACTGTGCCGCCTTATCCAAGGGTTGGGCATTTTCCATAAGACGCCATTGCGAGGTTGCGCCAACCTGCAACACAGTCTGCGCCCAAGCTGCTCCTGAGATTCTGGCTGCGATCGGAAACCAAAGATCCATGTGTGTATCTATAGAAACGTATAAATTAGTATCCGTTCTGAAATTAGCTCAACTCGTTAACGCCAAAACATATAGGGACTTAGGATAAATCGTCACCTTGGCACACAAAGACATGTATTGATATATGTTATGCAATCCTCTTTTTGCATATTAATTTATGGTAGGCTCACTATTTTTCTTTAATTATCCTAGTTCAATAGAAAGATTGAGCTTTAAAATGCATTTTAAGTTTTGTGATTTGATAGATATTCTCCGAGTTTTATGCTTCAACATATGGGGCAACACATCTACGTTACGGCATCTACCTTAGTTTCTGTGCTGCAATTTTTAATTAGCTCATTTGCATTTTAAATTCAGTTTATATTTAATGCTAATATTGATAACAAATGACAGAAAATTTCATAATCTTAAAACTCAATTTTAGCTTTATATCTTTATTAGGCACCTTGGTCTTGTCTTGGTGCATGTGAAAAAAGAAAATCCAATATTTGTTAACAGCAAAATATATTACATTTTGGTTATGAAGCATTTAATTCAGTTAATACATATACATTTAATAGATATACTAATCAGAACGAAATATATGAGCTGTGAATTAAAAAAATAAGCTACATATTTTTCTTGCGCCAAGGTGACGGTATGTTTTAAAGATGGTTGTATCTCCGAAAATATAATACTGAAGTTTTCATTTATTGAAATTTTAAACCCTTCTAAAATTTCAACACGTGGTCAAAATTAAAAAAAGAGAGTATATAGTTCCTTTTTTACAACCATGTGTTACATTTTCCTACGCAATTTAGAGTACATGTTGTACATGAATATACTCCTTTCGGACATGTTTTGAACACATTTCAGGGTAAAATGCGTGAACGCTTTCACCGTGGGCAACAAAGGAGGAGAAGGCTCACAGGGAACCGGATATGAACGTGGGTTTGGTCATGTGGACTATTTATCATACAGTTATGGATCCTTCGGCTGTCAATGGCGTGCAAACCACTGTGGACCTCGACATTGCTGCTGTGTCGCGTACTAGCCTGACTGTTCATATGGATTAAAAGACACAGGTCGTTTTTTTTTCTTTTACCACTTACACTCACTCTCAATACAATGACCCCCCCCCCCCCCTCCCTGTAATAAACTAACGGTTCAGACATTTACCAGTTATGTTCGATTGAGACTTAAAGCTGCCCTCTCACATATTTACCGTTTTGACAACTATTTTATTTTTTGTCTTGGAATGAGCCAGTTTTTTTAGTAAATATCTGCAAACCAGTGGTATGAGACTGATGACAAAAGATCAACTCGCAGATTTTCATATTTTCGTTCTAAAATTAATAATTTATGGCTAAAAGCGTTACTAACGGTTTAAGAAAAACGCATAACACATCAATTTTTGAACTTAAACATGAAAATCTGCGATCTGAAATTTTGTCAGCAGTCTTATATCACTGGTTTCTAGCCGTTTTCGCATAAATTGGCTTGTTCCAAGACAAAGAAATAAAACAATTGTCAACGCGTTCAATCTGTGAGAGTGCAGCTATAAGTGCCTTTGTTTGAGTTAAAAATTTCTGAGTGGTCCACGTGGTCATTTGAGTGGATGACTGGAATATTCATTTGTTTTAAACATCTGCCTATTGTGGCGTCATAAATCAATCGAATTACTGTTTTCGTGCATTTTCTAGAATATAAGCACAAATCAGCATTTGAATTCTTTCAAAATGTTTTTTTTTTCGGAAATACAAAGCTGTCCTGAAAGGTTTGTTGTTGATTTAACGGCATGAAAAGAGAGTTGGAGCCTTATTTCTTGATTGAAAAAAAGCCTTTGATCTAGTTGATCATGCCATTCTTCTTCATCACATATCAATAGTACTTAAACAGAAATTTGAGATAAAATCCAGAACAATAATTCAAGCAACATTCAATGCTCTGCTACACATAGTATGGATCTACATTAAAACAAAAAAAATAAGTGTATGCATTTAGTCTCACAAAATAAATTAAAAAAATATGACTGAAATAAGTATATACATAAACAAATGAATTCAAAATACAAAATGTCGTAGTAAAAAAAAAAAAAAATATATATATATATATATATATTTGTAAACACATAGTTATATTCAATTTATTATTATTGTTTTATTATTATTACAATACATATCATTAATAAAAAGACAGGTGTGCTCATCAGGTTAATATGAGGTAACGTCATTTCACTTCAGACAGGGCCACTCGCTTTAACGATGTGACAGACAGACAGGCAGACAGTTTATTTTGACTTGTCCACTGTGCATCGTCATCAACATGTACTGATCAATGTCAACGTGAATGCATACTAACAAATAACGTAATACAAACGAGTATACATACACAATTTTTTTTTATATCTAAATCAAAGGATGAAGAAATGTTACAATATTAAGTTCTAACATTAATTATTTGGATCTTACTTTAAGCGAATCTTTAACAAACAGACAGAGTTTAATAAGCTCTATTTTATTATTTGATTGCAATAATTGTAAATATATATTACACACGGTCTTGTATAAAAGTATTTCTTTAAAGTTTTCTTTCTAAAATCATTAAAAGCTTGACATACACAGATAAAGTGAAATTCATCTTCAATATCATTGGAATTACAACAAAGACAGTATCTTTGTTTTGAACAATATTATTTCTAGCGTATCGTAACCAGTCTGAATATGAAGTGGGTGCACAGAGAGTCGTAGTCTACAAAAGAAAAATGGTTAATTTTTTGGTAAAATGTCGAAATAACTTTCATATTCAAGACTAGTCTTAAACTTTCTATACATATCTAGCAGTGTGGTTCCATACTAATCTTGTTTAAACGCATCGTGTATTCTACATTTGAAAACTGGTATAAATCTATCAACATCAATATTGTAGATATCGTCATACTATAACCAGAACTATTTAATATCTTTCTAATGTTTCATATATACGCCCAATTACGACAACCTTTATCGCAATCATTCTTAGCTTGTGTACATATAGTTTTGATAATAATATCATCAGTGGGACCAACCTTAAACCAATTGACAATATACGCACATATCTTTGAATATTTCACGAAATCTTCCCCAATCGCCATAAACAGTGGCATTGCAAGTATTTGTGTTGACTCTTAATAATCTTTTACAAAACTTTAAATGAATTCTTTCTAACTCTTTAGATTTGGTGTGGCCCCAATGTGCTTTATTGTTATTTGTACGTACGACCAGAAGTTTAGGAGACGTTTCTGAAACGCTTTTATGATTGTCGTAAAGTTGTTCGTTATTATGATCGTACATGTACGTTAACGGCAGATCGAAAAATCTATCTGAAAGGCACCCCATTTATTTTTTATCATAAAGGCCAAATGGGTTAAATATGATAATGCAATAAAACTTGCCTCTATCAACTGTAATCTTTAATGTGCCCCTTTAGTTCACTTTTTTTAGATCATGCAGTGTTAAATATGCACTATTACTCCCAAATAAGATTACCACAATTAATAAAAAAAAAAAATTCCAAAAGAGATGAAAAAAATGTCGAAAACAATGGTTCTTATGAAAGACACCGAGTTTGAAATAAATGAGCAGAAAACACGGTATTTCCACCTTATGAGACTATAGTAGACCACAGTAAATATTTTAGCATTGGCATATCATTTAATATTTTTGCCCTTTCTGCTATCAAATTCACGGTTACAATCTTCTTATCAGTAATTAATATTTTCCATAAATGCATTATTTAGTTAGTAGTTAAAGGCTATTAAGTCAAAATTAATGTTTCTCACACTTGCGTGTGTACTGATATTGAATAAGAGTGTCACTTTAAATGATTTGCTTCAACGGTAAATAGGTCGTTTCCAAGACGGTGTGAAGACCACGCTTCGTTGTTGACATGACGTGTGATGGGGTATTTTAGTTAATCAGTTAATTGTTGTGTGAATTTTCCGAGAATTTGTATACAAAGGTCAGTCTGTTTGAAAATATATTGAATCGATAATATAACAACGAAATTATTAAACATTTGTTTTCGTCCAATGTTTGCACGTAAACAAAAGTTCGAGAAATCAGCTTAAAAAACGTTTGAAAAATGGGAGCGGTAAGTTGTGTTTGTTTTCTAAAAGCCTAATGATTCAAACTTTTGATATTTTTAAGATCAAATTATTATTTATTCAGTGTATGTATACCACCTTATAAACTGCATCCTAAATGCTCAGTCGGAAGGCAATACTTTGTTTCTTATGAAGACTTTAAACAAAGATAACTACAATATTTCTTCACCATTTTAAATGAAACCTAGCGCAGTCCACACCGATTACAAAGCTCCGCCTTCAGTGTTTTACCAGAGTTTAATTGAGAGTTTAGTTTCTTAAAGCACTTCGACAAACATTTTCACAAAACCGCCGCCTGATGGAGCACTGACAAAACAGTATTTAGGAAACAGGTTTGTCGAAGTGTTTGATGAAACTAATCACCTTATCAAACTCCGGTAATACAACAAACACGGGACTCTTTTAAAGGCTTAGAAGACAAACAATTGTTATCTTTGTTTTAAGTCTTAATTTGAAGCAAAATCTTGCTTTTCGACGTAGTATTTATTACGCAATTTATTACGTGGTATACACACACACTGTTATTTACTGGTAAATAGGTGAGGTACTCAGTTTTGATTAAATTGAAGTAACTAAACTTTATTTTAAAAGCAGTTCTTAAAGTTGCTATTTTCTCTCCTGAGTTTGCAGTGAAAATACCAAACTGTTGTTATTTCACTGATAAAACCACATATTTTCCATGCTTGGAAGAATGCCTTATATTACGTTAGTTCCTGGTGGCACCTGAAAATTGGAAGGGGAAGTCATTGAGTATGGATTCTATTTACTTAAGTAGATTTAGTGTTGTGTAGCCATTTAGGTACATTTGGGCAGACAACACATAAATTGGTGACGTATTAATTATATGCTACCAGCAGACTCCGACAGAGTATTGTTTGTTCATTTATTACACCGTTAATTTGAAGAGGTATATTGTATACTTTTAATTCAACGATGACTTTAAACTCATTAACATGCTGCATAGATACAAGTTTTTTTTTTTAAAGAATTTCAAGCGTTCAATAAAAGTTGATTTTCTTAGGGTGTTCTACAACAGTGATTCATATAATGCACCAGTCAATTGTAACCACGGCCTCCCCCCCCCCCCCCCCCATTGGCATTATCTAGGGTCGCTTGGGTGCGGGGGCATTTGGCAGGGGTTTTACCAACAGATTGTTCCTGCAGGGTGGGGACTGCCCGGGCTTGGCTGGACCGAAAGTCTAAGTCGCCGCTATTCCCCAGACCTGGGGGGGCCATGGTTACAAATGACTGGTGCATAACATAGCAACACTAATGAGCTTTAGTGGTTGCTGTTTTATGAAATTGACATTTGAATGTTTTGCATCCCTTTAATAACTCAAGTCTACCAACTACAAATATCATCTAGACTAACCTCTAGGTAGTCCAAATAATTGTACATTGATGGATTTTTTTAGATTTTTGATATGGCAAATCCTTCACATACAAATTGTTTAGTATCAGAAGTGGGTAGTTGTTCCGATCAGGATTCCGGGTTAAAGCATATAGCGTCTATAAAATATCATAAAAACAAAAAATATTACCAGATAATGTTATTTTACATTAGTTCCGTACACAAAAAATAAATATCCAACTTATAATTATGAGTTTGACGGCTTTTCTTCATTTCATTCTGTCAAAACATAACGATATATACATGAAGGGCACCTGCAAGGCTTCAGGGCACAGTTTTAAATCGCTCGGAACATTTCGGCCATGGCCGAGTTGTTACGATTGTGCAACGAGGTCTATCTGGAAGCTTTGTCGGAGGAGGCTGAGTTATTACGATTGTATCGAGTTGTTCCCCTTCGCATAATTGTTTTCTGTGTCAGTCAACTTTCGTTTTATTGGAAAGGTAAACAACTAGGTTTAATGCATTAAATGCTTGTTTAGTGCAAAATAACATTTCACTTACATGGTAAAATATGAATATAACTCTTTATGATCAATTTCAACCATAAAATACTTCACTTAAAACAATTTCAATATTTTTAAAACACCCCCATTTTTTGCACATTCCCGTTTAGATGTTAGGGATTGGAAGAATCCTGTATAACATGTCTATTATTTTAGACTAAACCTCTAGGTTGACTAAATATAAAACTAAAATATAACTATTTACCACAGTTATGATTTCATGCATGAATACTGTTGCGAAAAATTGTTTAATGAATTTCCACACAGTGCAAACTGACTCACAACACATCATTATCTCAAGTGATTGAATCACTCCGCAAGGTTTATACTCGCAATAGGCTAAAACCTTATTTACTTACACAGTAGGCTGGAATGACTGTTTTTCAAAAATAAATGTTCCACTATTTACAATTTCTTTTAAAATGAAATGAACATATCCAAGTAATGCACCAGTCAATTGTAACCACGCCCCCCCCCCCCCCAGGTCCGGGGAATAGCGGGGACTTTGTCTTTCAGTCCAGCCAACCCCGGGTAAAATCCCTGTCCAGCGGGGACAAACTGATGGTAAAAATCCCCGCCAAATGCCCCCGCACCCCAGGGACCCTAGGTAAGGCCCGTTCCCTGCTTTATTTTTGCACAAAGACGAAACCACCGCATTCACCCAGCACAGCAGGGACACCTGAAAGGTAAAACCACAGCCCATTTTTGCGGCTATCCCCAGTATACCCCCGGACCTGGGGGGGGGGGGGCGTGGTTACAATTGACTGGTGTATAACTAATATTCTATATATTATGTTAGCTTGCCAGAGCTGATTAAAAAGCATCTAGGCTGGTCTGGTCTTGGGGCATCTTATTCCAAAGCATGATGGTTACAGGAAAGAAACATTTTACATGTGTGATTCCTCTTATTAGAATTAACATAAAGACAATACAGTATAGTTCCAAAATATTACTATAATATCTTGAAACCAAAGAGAATTACATTTTTATACCTGTAATGGTAGGCATATTAAAAACTAGTGTAAAATTATTTAAGTTTAATACAGAATTTTTATATACCTACTGCGAAGGATTTGCCATATAAAAAACTCTTTTAAAAAACTGTCCACCTTCAAATATTTAGACTTATTTAAAACCTAAAAAGTGCCCTTTTTTCATTTTTTTGTTTCATGTCAGGGTTGTAACTTCATGCACAGTGCAAATTTGAAATAGCCTGTCATTTCAGGTGTAACGATTCGCTTCGATGCATCGAAAAACCAGTTTTAAACTTGGCGATTCAATTTGATACAGAGACTTCAAACATCGATTTGATCCGCATATTAAACATGCAAGCCACAAAATGACTTGTTGTATCCGCATTCTAAACATGTCACTTTTGTTACGCGGCGTACGTTTGGTTAATAATTAATCTGGCATCTAATCAATAATAGAGTTTCATTCTTACTAGCCTAGTTACATGGTGTCTCCCTCATTGAAAGATGCTCCTAAAATCAGGAGTGTGGGCACATTTCAGGCCCTGCGACGGATTAATACATAAAGCAACATGTAATATTTTTTTCGATAAAGTAAGTTATCCAAAGTTCGGCAGCTCAACTAATCTCATCAAACACATCCATCAAATCATAAAATTTGACATGTACAGAAAAACACCACGCATGAATAACAATGAATAACAAAACCATGTTTTTTTTTGTTATTTTTGTTATTTAACTTTGTAAACAGAATGTTTTGTTAATAAAAATTTGTTCTTGATGAAACACTGTCCTAGTTTTTCATAATTGCAATGATTTAACAACCTTTAAATAAACAACTTGATATTTAATAGCAACAATAAGTAAAACATGAATCAAATCGAAATTTGACAAGTTTGATATCAGAATTGAATCAAACCGGGCTTTAAGTGAATCGTTGCGGCTCTACCTGTCATAGATGTATGTCACACAAAGTATATATGCCCTGCTCAAGACCCATGGTACTATGTTGAAGGTCAAGGTCACACTTGAAGTTTTATGATGATTTAATGCTGCAAACATGCACATACATTATACCAGTAGGTGTTCATCTCTGGGCTGTATCTTTGTTGTGTATGGAGGAATTTGTAATTAAGTGGCACAGATGTTTGACAAATAAAGGTGATGTGTTACGTGCATAATCCACTTCCCTTCCTCAAAGGTCAAGGACACACCTAGACTTTAATCCTTATGGAATGCTGCATTTATACAAATAGAGTATATGTGGTTGTGTCCGGGCTGTAATTTTATAATGGCAGGGGTGGGTTTCAAAATAACATGGCACTGATGTTTGGCAAATAAAAGCTACATGTTGATTTCAGGCTCAAGATCAGATCCTTGTCCCATTCAGATCCCAGCCATATCACTCTAGTAACTCGGGAGTTATCACCCTTTAATCTAAGAAATTACCTAAAATTGGTCTTGTCAGATCAATTATTTTAGAAGCCTTTGTCCAATCATCACCAACTTTGTTGAGAATGTGTATGGGCAGAATATCTTGATCTGGTTTGAAAACAAGCCATGCTCAGACACTTTCGAGTTATTACTCTTGAACTGCCAAAATTGTATTTACGGTCTTAAAACATAGCTTATGTACAAACAGATATTTGTTCAAATATGAACAGCGTATTTGGTGACAGTTGTCGCTCTTGTTATAATATATACATTTTATATAAATGTTTTTAACGCTACTAATTCGCAACTGTCAACATTTTATCTTTTAAAGCCATCATACATGTACAAATGTAAGCAAATAAGATTCATATGAGGTCATCTGTATATCGTATAGTAAGCAGTGTGCGTGAAAACATGTCAGACATTGCTGGTAGATTTTTCAAACTGTCCTTTGTATCTTCAAAGAATGGAGGACATTATTGACATAATTGTCCGATGTTTTTGTCAGTGTTAAACTTATTTCCAAAGTTGGAATATCCATCGTGTATGGAGCCTTTTGACAATTTTCATTTTTACTGGATGTTTATATTCCAAATCTGTGGAGAGTGCATGCGTACAAAGATTGAACTTAAATGCGACTTTCAGATATTTCCTGAAAAGAAGTCAGTTTGAGTAGCGTTCTTAAATAGCGCTATTGTGCACTCTGCTCACCCATTTTGAAACGCTCTTAGTGCTTGGAAAGTAATCTGCCCCTTCACATGACTGTGGGATATGTACAATGTACATGTTAGCATGATGATAAAGTGTATGACATATTAATCAATAATGAACCAATTTAAATGGAGTTCTTTGACTCTTTTGTCTACTTACCCTATACTTTTATTTTCAGGAGATGTCACTTAATCTGCGTTGTAAGTCCAAGGCAGGACAGCATTATCTCAAGGATCTAAATGCAACATCTACAGTTTCTGTATTAATGGATAGACTTCATGAGTTGACCCATATACCTCGAGACTGCATCAAAGTCAAGCAAGGATACCCACCGAAGGTCATTGATCTCTCAAAGGAGTCTGATGAGTTATCTACCCTGCCTTTCCAATCTGGTGACACACTCATTGTGGAAGAAGATGTATCTTTGAGAAAAAAGAGACAACAAAATGTTGATAATGTTCTTCAAGATCAAATAAGTACGTGTTCAGGAATGCTTATGAGGAAAGTTGTTCCTGCAGATAATTGCTGTTTATTTACAAGTATTGACTGTGTTACTAATCACGGTAAAGTTGATTTATCTAGTTCTACACAGATGCGAGAGTTGATAGCAGGTGTTGTTATGAGTGACCCTGTAACATATGATACAGCCATGCTTGGAAAAAGTAACTCAGATTATTGTAAGTGGATAATGAAGGCCGATTCATGGGGTGGAGCGATTGAAATTTCTATTTTAACAAAGTATTATGGTATAGAAATAGATGTTGTGGATACGCAAACGGGTAGAATTGACAAATTTGGTGAAGATCAAGACTACAAAGAAAGGGTGCTACTTATATATGATGGTATTCATTATGACCCACTGGTCCTGGAACCACTAGTCCCGGGTGATGCAATACACACAGTGTTTAAAACTAATGATGCTAACATACTGTCACAAGCTATAGAAATTGGGAATGAAGCAAAGCAGGCGAGGCAGTTCACAGATGTTGGAAATTTCACTTTAAGGTGCTTGATATGTCAATTGAGTCTGAGAGGTGAAAAAGAAGCACAGAGTCATGCCAAGTCAACTGGACACATTAACTTTGGAGAGTATTAGTTATATTAATCGAATTTGGTGCAGCATCCATATTAGATTAATGAATTTTAATTGATATATTCACATTTCATTGCTAATCAATATTAAAGTTACTTTATAGTCATTGTTCAACTGTATGCAGGTATGGAATGGCTTATTGGTCAAAAATCAAAACCTTCTGTCTCAGTTTGGGGAAGGACCAGTGAAATACTGCTGATAGTCCAGATTTGCCCTTCCCTGACCTAGGGCAATTGACAGACAAGTTTTTAGCTCGACTATTCGAAGAATAGGTGGGCTATACTACTCGCCCCAGCGTCCGGTTAAAGTTTTAGGGCAAGTTGGGATTTTCACTTATAAGTCCAATACCCTACATTCAATTGACTTAATACTTCACGCAGTTGTTTAGGGCCATCACATGGTGAGGTTAGATAACTCCATATTATTCTTTACACAGATTATGGCCCCTGATTGACTATGGAACTTAGGTTAAAGTTTTAGGGCAAGTTGGAATATTTATTAATAACTTCTATATCCTTTGTTCAATTGACTTAATACTTCACACAGTTGTTCAGGACCATCACACAATGAGGTAACATAACTCCATATTATCCTAAATACAAGTTATGGCCCCTGATTGACTTAAAGTTTTAAGGCAGGTTAAAGTTTTAGGGCAAGTTGGGATTTTCACTTTAAACTCCAATACCATTCAATCAATTGACTTAATACTTCACACAGATGTTCAGAGCCATCACATAATGAGGTTAGATAACTCCATATTATCTTTTATACAAATTATGGCCCCTGATTGACTATGGAACTTAGGTTAAAGTTTAAGGGCAGGTTGGGATATTGTTTAATAACTTCTATACCCTTCATTCAATTGACTTAATACTTCACACAATTGTTCAGGACCATCACCCAATGAGGTTACATAACTCTATATCCTTAATACAAGTTATGGCCCCTGATTGACTTTGGTTACAGTTTTAGGCAAGTAAAAGTTAAGGGCAAGTTGGGATATTAATAAAAAAACTTCTATACGGTTCATAAAATGCACTTAATAAAATTCAAAATTATTAACGACCATCTTACAGCAAGAAACAGAACTCCGTTTTAAGCCTTAATACAAATTATGGCCCTTTATTTTTTTGTTTTAATTTCCTTTGAAAGGCATATTTGTATATCCTTAACCACATTTTCATAATGAGAAATCAAGTTATTTGAATGACTTGCGTCATTGTTTGGGTGGGCTGGTGGGAGGGCAGCATCAAAGTCACCTTATGTATCGAATAATTTAAGTTAGGTTTGGCATAAAGAGATCAAACTTGGTATTATTACATGTCGTTATTGTATTCTAACTCAAAGCGGCGTAGTCGAGCGCTCTGTCTTACGACGGCTCTTGTTTATGTTTACATTTACATTTTTTATACGACCGTTCATTGAACAGGATATACATTATTAATTTATTATAAATTAGCCTGCGGCGTAGGGACGGGTGGGCAGTTAGGCAGACGGCAGCCAGTATGTTGTCAATATGATCAATAACTTTAGAAGCAATTGTCCAATCATCATCAAGTTTGGTCAGAATGTGCAAAAGTTTGTACAAGTTTGATAAACAGCTGTATAGCTTGTGTCACTCGAAAGTTATCACCCTTTAATTTTTGAAATTACCTAAAATGAGACTTGTCCGATAATAACTTTAGAAGCTTTTGTCCAATCATCACCAAATTTGGTCAGAATGTGCCTGTCTGGTTTAATAACTTCTGCACTCCAGAGTTATGACCCTTGAATTGACATTAACTGTATTAACAGTTTCTGCTCTTTAAATTTGGCTTAAAGTTCAACCATTTACACGTATCACCAAACTTGGTAGTCCTAAAAAAAGGATGTGCAATTTTTGTGATAGTTGGCTCCCTTGTTATTTCAGAAAATTAAAAATCACATTTTAATTAATAAGTTTGCGCAATATTTTGTAGAATAAAAAAATACCAAAGTGGAGCAAGACATGTAGCAGGACTGAGGTGAAATTAAAATTGTAACATTCCTGAGTTGCTTCCCATGTGGCTAATGTAAAATGTTATCAAACACATATTTCACAACAAAAAGTACATACCGCATACATTTGAATTACTGTTCCAATTTAAACTGGAGTTTTCAATAAGATAAAAGATGTGAAAGATGTCTGATCTTACTCTTTAATTACAGGTAATTGAAAAATATGAATATATCTATGAAATGTTTATAAATGTAGCGCTTTGAGGTGTTATGAAATAAATCAAATCAAATCAAATGCATTTACACAGAAGATTATTCTGGATAGTGATGGGTGACCTTATTGGACTTTTCACTGGTGATAATAAACAGTAACTTACTATGTTGTTTAAATGCACATGTACTTCATGTTTTACTTGCTTGAAATGCCTGTCCTTATTTTATGACGTTATGTGGATGAAATAGTTTATTGCTTGTGTGTGTTTGAAAGTAACCTAACTAGAAATTTGAATGAGAAATTTTGTACTAATTGTCATGATGTATGGTTACACATTATACCTCAAACTTATTTCAATTTTGTTCAGAGCATATACTTACTATAATGAAAATAATAATAATAATAATAGTAATAATACATCTTTGTAAATAGTATAATTAAATATTTAATCAGAACTAGTAATTAACTTCTTCAACATCAGTGTTTAAGAGGAGAGTTCTAAAAAAGTTTACATTGTGGCATTTAAGTGAGTTTAGTTGAAACAACTCTTAGTTTCTGTATTAAAATTGTATAATGTTAGTTCTCTTTATATTGTGACTAGCATGATTATAATGAACAGTTATTTTGAAACAGAAAAATAAAGTTGACATGTAAATTAGATGATACCTGAATGTCTTTTTTATACATGTTGTATCATGAATTAAAAATGAAATACACATGTACATGCTTCATGAGTCTAATGGTATGCACCTGGAACACATTTAGGATATAGTAGCTACTTTATGCTGGTTTTTAGCTCCACTGGCCGAAGGCCATGGAGTTTATGTCGTCACAGATTGTCCGTCGTGAGTGCGTGCGTGCGTGCGTAAACTTTTACTTTAAACGACATCTCCTCTGAAACTGATAAGCGGATTTTGACAAAACTTCACAGGAATGTTCCTTTGGTGGTCCTTTACCAAAATTGCTCAAATGGTTCCGGTCCATTGCACAATATGGCCGCCAGAGCTAAAAATAGCAAAATCTTTAAACGACATCTCCTCTGAAACGGTTCGGCAGATTTTGATGAAACTTGACAGTAATGTTCCTTGGGTGGTCCTTTATTAAAATTGCTCAAATGGTTCTGGTCCATTGCACAATATGGCCGCCACAGCTAAAAATAGCAAAATCTTTAAACGACATCTCCTCTGAAACGGATAGGCAGATTTTGTTGAAACTTGACAGAATTGTTCCTTGGGTGGTCCTTAACCAAAATTGCTCAAATGGTTCCGGTCCGCTGCACAACATGGCTGCCAGGGCAAAAAAATAGAAAAACCTTTAAAGAACATCTTCTCAGAAACCGATGATCAGATTTTGATGAAACTTATAAATGTTCCTTGGATGGTCCTTTATCAACTTTGCTTCAATGGTTTCGGTCCACTGCACAAGATGGCCCCCAGAGGTAAAAATAGAAAAACCTTTAAACGACTTCTCCTCAGAAACCGATGATCGTATTGCAATGAAACTTGACAGAAATGTTACTTGGGTAGTCCTTAACCAAAATAGCCCAAACAGTTCTGGTCTGCTGCACAACATGGGCACCAGAGCTAAGAATAGAAAAAAAACGTTAAACTACATCTTCTCAGAAACCGATTATCAGATTTTGATGAAACTTTACATAAATGTTCATTGGGATGCCCTTTAACCAAAATTGCCCAAATGGTTCCGGTCCGCTGCACAACATGGCTGCGAGAGTTAAAAATAGAAAAACCTTTAAGGACTTCTCGTCCGCAGTCTTCACGAAAAACATTTTAACCTACTAGCCAGTTGGACTAGCATAATGGCATATTTTACTAGTTCGAATGACAATCTAGTAGTCCGACTATTTTGCCACATTATAAAACTGTATGCTTGAGGTAAATACCTATTTCAATTGAGTTTGAGTAAACATTTCTTTATTATGATGCTCATGCAGTGATAGGGAGTGACATCCTTCTGTTGGGAATAGTGCTCCTTGTTTTTCAGAACCTATGGGTACTATGTAAAAACAAAAGGCATCTTGCTTGAATAGACTGTAATAATATCAACATGGTTAGAAAAGAAATGCCATGCTTTAATAGCTTTGATTACATTTTACTACTGAATTACCTCCCTTTAATAGAAAAAAAAATAATGTCTTAATTTTTCACGTTTAGCATCTTTAAATAATTTTTAAACAATAATAATTTATGAGTAAACATATAAGCATAAAGTTCTCACAAAAAGATCAATTTAAAAACCTTACATTTATACATAGGAAAGTATATATAGACTGAACATTAATTTTCGTTTAAGTGACATTCTGAAAGTTTATGAAACAGCTATTTTTAGTAACTTAAATGGCCGAAAAGTGTAAGTGAAACACCAAGTCGATTCTATCTCGTCAGTTCTTGTTCAGGTTAGATATTTGCTTCATAATCTATTCAGATTAAATGTTTATTAATTGTTTAACTTTTAAGCATTATTTTGGGTCGATATTTATAGTTTAAAGGAAAAACTTATATCATCACATCAGAAGTGAAAAAAAGATGGTCTTATGCAGGACTAAGTGGATGCGTGTTGAATGCTGCTTGTATAAATATATTTTGATAATCAGTAACTAGTGATTAAAATCGATATCACTTAAGTTAAAAACTAAAAAGACAGTAAATGCTTATATTACTTCAGGTTGAGGGTTCTTTTCTGTTGTTGTTGGTTCTTGTCGGTTTTTAGTGACAGCGATTATTTTCCCGCGGAAAAACAAGCATGGCTGCGAAAAGAAAACGTGAAAATGACTCGGTAACGGGTTATTTAAAAGACGTGTCGCCATTAAAAGTCGCAAAAAAACAATAATAAACGTCTCCATTTCCATTTGGAAAACAATGGTTTGTAATTTTTAGCTCACCTGTCATATGACAAGACAAGATTACATGTTAGTCAATCGTCAGTCCACAAATTGCCTGCGTCACAATTTTGACATAATCTTTATGAGACTTAATAACAAGGGTCATCTCAACAAAATCTTTGACAAAATGGCCCAAATGGTTCCGTTCCGCTGCACAACATGGCAGCCAGAGCTAAAAATAGGAAAAACCTTTACACCACTTCTCCTCAGAAACCGATGATCAGATTTTGATGAAACTTGACAGAAATGTTCCTTGGGTGGTCATTAACCAAAATTTGTTAAATGGTTCCAGTCCACTGCACACCATGGCTGCCAGAGCTAAAAAATAAAAAAACTTTATACGACTTGTCGTCGAAACCGATGACCTTTTTTCGATAAAACTTGACAGAAATGTTTGTTTGGTGCTCCTTTACTCAAATTGCCCAAATCATTTCGGTCCACTGCACAACATGTCAGCCAGAGCTATTAAAGTAATTTTTTTTTTTAAATAACTTCTCCTCAAAAATTGATGATTGTATTTCTATGAAACTTGACGAAAATGTTCGTTAGGTGGTCTTTGCTTGAACCTTTTGGCCAGTGGAGTACAGGCACTGATGTGCCTCTTGTTGTTGTCCATACCACCCCAACTTTTAATTGTCAGGGCTACTTTCAGTACCCTACACAAGTCTGAAGACTTGGAAGTTATTGATAACTTTACTCGAAATAATGACATATGAATACGGTCAGCATGTTACATTTCAATTTCTGGTTGGACCATTTTGAACAGAGTTATGACCCGTGAATTTCTTTTGGGTATTTTTAGAGTTTAGGTTTTTAGATAAAGGTAATTCTTTTTACTTCACATATATTTTTACCAAGAATTACCGAATTTGTCACATATGGCCACATTTACACGTCTATAGATGGATTATGACATTTTCAGGCCGTCAACCAATTCCTATATTCCTATATTTTCTTTTATTTTTGAGAAATTTCCTATATTTTTCAAAACCTATATTTTCTATATTTTCCTATATTTTTGATTTTGTTCCTATATTTATCTTAAAAAAGTGGTGCTGGGATATATTTGAAGTCATTCAAAGGATTGATACTGCCTTTAAATATTGTTTATTTACAGTTTAGACTGTCTTTATTCTCCAAACCATCACCATCATTCAGAATTGCTGTTGTACTGTGACCCTTGGTTATCCACCTGGACACCTTTGATGAAGAGTATGCCGAACATCAAATCTTAAAGGTGTCCACTTTGATGAACACAGTTGTGTTGCTGCAGCATAGTCTGCCATGATAGAGAGGTTTAAAGGGGCTGTACTCCGTATGATGCATTGTGCATTGCACAAGAACCGTACTCATATCATGCATATAAATTTAGTTATCTCCCCTAACATTTTGTCCATGCTTGTCCGGGCTATCTCTTGGAAAATACTAAAAGGATTGAAATGAAACTTGAAATATAGGAAGATGGCAATGAGAGAAAGTGCAGTGCACAAGAACCATCAACCTGCCCTGCATTTTTCAAGTTATCTCCCCTGAAACCCCCCTAATCTGAATTTTTGGGTAAAAACGATGGAAGCCCATAGCGGTTTGGAAACTTTAAATATTGGTTCCTAACGTAACTAAACGTTGTGGAACAAAACACTGTAGGCGTAGATTAACTGTATTCAGTTTATTTTGTCTGCGTGAAAATAGCACCGTTTCACCGCGCTGCTAAGGTGCTAGAAGCGTATCTCCATACTTATGGCAAAATTTAAATAATAAGAAGCGGAATTAGTAAATGCATAATGTATTGAACAGGGTAGCATTTCGGGGGCATTCCCCAGCTCTTGTTTATTCATCCTAAATCCTGAGCGAATCCGTTGAAATTTCGGCCATCTCAATGTTGTTTTTCAATTTACATGATGCTGAGACAACCTGAAACAAATATTCAAAACCAATGCAGAGATATAGTGTCCTGTAATACACGTCGGGCAATCATTTTTGAGCCATAACATTTTGTTATGCGTTGAAAATGCTCAAACGCGTTGTAGTATTGTTGAAAATTGACGTAACCGGCGATCATGGCCTGTTATTTTTTTCTTTTCATAGGTTTATACGAGTAAAATTAGAAAGTTGAGGAATGTAGTTCCATATAGGATTGACTATGTGTTGTGTTTAATGTTAAAGTTCTGATCGTATTGTCTAGAACTTGCTAGAGCTTAATGTTGACAACGTAAAATTCTGGATTTTCATAATTAAATGTACTAATATTTTCCCTACAATTTTTCGTTGATAGCGGGATGGGACACAACTTTCTTAATGATAATATCATTCAAACAATGAAAATTTAAATAACAAAGTTATGTTTTTATAGTGTTAAGCGCATGTATGTCAAAATGTTGTACGGAATGCCGTAAGGGCCATCGCCTATGAATGTGTAGTTTCGTGAATTCGCGTTTTCATCATCGTACTATCGAGTATCGCGATTCAGATCAACACATTCATAGGCGATGGCCCTAACGGCATTCCGTAATTTTGCCAGAGCGAGTGTAGATATTTTTATATACGCTTAAACCGTTAATTGCCACTTGATCTCAGTGTTTGCACACACTATCGAATATATTATGTCGTAATCATTGCTTTGTCCTTCGCGTGAAACAAATGTGTAAGCCGGAAAGAGATAGAAATTGACGCGACGCCACTTCCGACGCATTATGAAAACGACCAAACTCCGCGCAGCGTCTATCGTTTGCAGTACAGTACTCATTTCCGTCAATCAAATCACCTAAAGGCGTTTAACAATTTAAAATGTTCTTTCTTTAAATAAACCTTTATATAAATACAATTATTTTAAAGTAAAACGATACAACTTCGATAAAATATTGCTTAAATGCCATAACTCAGCTGTTTTCCACGTTGTGGCATATATCTACGCTCGCCAAGGGAGATCAGCGCATAGAAGATGCGCGGCATTTTTATTTTGCAATGGCGTTCGATGAAAATGTTCGAGATCAGTGAAAGAAGTCCCACCAAGCTTACACACCATATATCGACAGTTTACACACCTTATAGCGACAGTTCACTCATCATATAGCGACAGTTCACTCATCATATAGCGACAGTTCACACACCATATAGCGAAAGTTCATACACTATATAGCGACGGTATACACACCATTAGCGACAGTTCACATCGTATAGCGACAGTTGACATACCGAATAGGAACAGTCCACACACCATAAAGAGACAGTTCACAGACCATAAGCGACAGTTCACATACCGTATAGGAACAGTCCACGCACCGTATAGAGACAATTTACACACCGTATAGCGACAGTCCACACACCGTATTGCTACAGTTCACATACCGTATAGGAACAGTCCACACACCATATAGAGACAGTTCACAGACCATAAGCGACAGTTCACACACCATATAGAGACAGTTTACACACCGTATAGCGACAGTTCACATACCGTATAGGAACAGTCCACATACCATATAGAGACAGTTCACAGACCATAAGCGACAGTTCACACACCATATAGAGACAGTTCACACACCATAAGCGACAGTTCACACACCATATAGAGACAATTAACACACCGTATAGCGACAGTCCACACACCATATAGCGACAGTTCACACACCATAAGCGACAGTTCACACACCATATAGAGACAGTTCACACACCATAAGCGACAGTTCACACACCATAAAGAGACAATTAACACACCGTATAGCGACAGTCCACACACCGTTTAGCGACAGTTCACATACCGTATAGGAACAGTCCACGCACCGTATAGAGACAATTAACACATCGTATTACACACCGTATAGCGACAGTCCACACACCGTAGAGCGACAGTCCACACACCGTATAGAGACAATTCACACACCATATAGAGACAATTCACACACCATATAGAGACAGTTCACACACCATATAGCGACAGTTCACACACCATATAGAGACAATTCACACACCGTATAACGACAGTCCACACACCGTATAGAGACAGTTCACACACCGTATAGAGACAATTCACACACCGTATAACGACAGTCCACACACCGTATAGCGACAGTTCACATACCGTATAGAAACAGTCCACACACCATATAGAGACAGTTCACATACCGTATAGAAACAGTCCACACACCATATAGAGACAGTTCACACACCAGATAGCTACAGTTCACACACCGTATAGAGACAGTTCACATACCGTATAGAAACAGTCCACACACCATATAGAGACAGTTCACATACCGTATATAAACAGTCCACACACCGTATAGAGACAGTCCACATACCGTATAGACTGTTCACACACCATATAGCGACAGTCCACACACCGTATAGAGACAGTCCACACACCGTATAGAGACAGTCCACACACCGTATAGAGACAGTCCACACACCGTATAGAGACAGTCCACATACCATATAGAGACAGTTCACATACCGTATAGAAACAGTCCACACACCATATAGAGACAGTTCACACACCAGATAGCTACAGTCCACACACCATATAGAGACAATTCACACACCATATAGAGACAATTCACACACCGTTAAGTGACAGTTCACACACCATATAGCGACAGTCCACACACCGTATAGAGACAGTTCACACACCGTATAGAGACAGTCCACACACCGTATAGAGACAGTCCACACACCATATAGCGACAGTCCACACACCATATAGAGACAGTTCACACACCATATAGCGACAGTCCACACACCATATAGAGACAATTCACACACCAGATAGCGACAGTCCACACACCGTATAGAGACAGTTCACACACCGTATAGAGACAGTCCACACACCGTATAGAGACAGTCCACACACCATATAGCGACAGTCCACACACCATATAGCGACAGTCCACACACCATATAGCGACAGTTCACACACCATATAGAGACAGTTCACACACCAGATAGCTACAGTTCACACACCGTATAGAGACAGTCCACATACCGTATAGAAACAGTCCACACACCATATAGAGACAGTTCACATACCGTATATAAACAGTCCACACACCGTATAGAGACAGTCCACATACCATATAGAGACAGTTCACATACCGTATAGAAACAGTCCACACACCATATAGAGACAGTTCACACACCAGATAGCTACAGTTCACACACCGTATAGAGACAGTCCACATACCATATAGAGACAGTTCACATACCGTATAGAAACAGTCCACACACCATATAGAGACAGTTCACACACCAGATAGCTACAGTTCACACACCGTATAGAGACAGTTCACATACCGTATAGAAACAGTCCACACACCATATAGAGACAGTTCACATACCGCATACCCAGCAAGCAAGGCTAAATGGGTCCCATATGGGCTGAATCTGGGCAAAAAGCCCATATGGGGCCCATATAGGACCCATATGGTTGAGAATGCCCAGATGGGACCCAGATGGGACCCATATAGCTGTTCATCTATATTAATTGGATATACAAAGGGAAACAAAGATCATTATTATATGAAAATATGTAAACATCGATACTATGTGAAGAAAGATCATTATTTCATGAATCGGATTCACATCTTTTGACATGATATGCCCCAGATAGGTCCCATATGGGTCCCATATACTCGGCATTATCATTATAGTAGGGCAGTGTTAGATGGTAAGGCACGATGTTGTGGCGATGATACAGAAATACACAAGGAACAAATATTTTTCCGTATTTTCATTTTTTTATTACTTCTTAAATATAAACCTTTTGCAATTGTGTTTTTAGTAGCAATTTAGTCGCAAATAAAAAAAATATGCAGAAAAAATTGTCACGTGACATTTTATAGACGCGCGGATGATGAACGTGATTGAGTGAAAAAACTATGGTCAAATTCATCTTTAAAGAAAAGGTAAGGGTTCTAATTCAACTTTTAAAGCAACTTGTATTTATATTTATAGTAATTTGATTTTAAACAAGTGAATTACTGATGAATTTCTTGTAGAAGTATTGTTTGTGCTACGATTTTGTATTTTGTCATATTATTTCGCGATAATTTATAAATTATAAAGTAAAGGCATTCGGGATGGCAGATGCCAAAACAAAACAAAACTAAATAAAAACAACGGCAAATTAATGGTTCATGCAGGTGTGGGGAACCTATTAACATATAGACCTCCAAAGAGATTTTAACATTCCTTTCTCTTGAATGGATTCTGACAACTATTAATCTTTTATCCAATTTAAAAGTGCACCAAGGATCCAGGCTGTACGAGGATATGAGCCAGGGTGCCACTGATGCTAATGGTGATGATGAGGATGATGGCCCTGTTACAGTCAAGACCAACACCCCCCAACATTCCAGCTACCTGTTCATTATTCGATGCTCGGCAGAGCAGAATCCAAAAAGGTAAATAGAAAATGTTAATGGAATGTAGTATAGTTTTCATAATTGAACCTTGCATCTTTTTATTATTATAAACATTAACAAACAGCCAATCACATTATTGGTTTAATGGTTCACTGTTTATTACCTGAAGTGTCTTGTTTAAATTTTTATTTTTGACAGAATGTTATTTGTTCCAGATCAGGACACCTGGATCTTTGTGATTTTGGAAAACCAGCAGGAGCAATTCTCATCCTGGCGAGAGGTTCAGCACAAGATGCAGTTCCGAGTGAGTTGCCAGAGGAGATATCTTTCCCCCTCAAAACTGTGGTGGATTTGGCAGCCTTCAAAGAGCGAAAGTCACAAGCGAATGCTGCAACATCCATTGTAAGTTTCCCAAACATAGTTGACTGATATTTTTTATGAGGTGTCTTTAAATTTAAAAATGCATAATTTGAGCTTTAATATTACATTTTGAAGTGACATTATTCATTTAAGTTTGTTTTTGAAACGTGATCTGATATTATCAATATAAGGGCAGGCACACAAACTGAGCCAGTATAGGGGGCGCTGACAGTGCTTCAAATTTTAATATTTAATTGTACCACATTGAGTGTGATACTATGGTTCTGCTTGAAAGTTTTTGCTGTTTTGCATTTATATGTGGATTTACAGGCATTTTCATTTTTTGTTTAAGGTAAAATACTTGGCAGAATATGGTGGGAGTGACACAGTGGACACGTTTTCCCGGATAATGAAGACGGTGTTGACAACAAATCTGGCCCGCCAATACAACCTAAAGGAAACCAAACAAAAAAAGAAACTGGACAGACTCCACTTGATAAACATCTTTTTCAGTAGGTGGTTTTGTTGTTGTATATATTAAGGTGTGCTAAATGAAACTACCTATGCTGTGCATATACATCAATGGATTTTTAAAAAAATATAACTGAGTATTAGTGTTAAAAAATGACAAACTTTTTAAGATACCTAAAATTATCTGCCTAGCTAAAATTGCCATATATAGTTGACGATAAAATGCTGCTTATTTATTACTAAACATTTGATAATCACTTTGATGAAATAACTGTCTCAGATATTCATCTATCCACTAACACTATTTACAGGATGTCAATAATTTAACACAGCAACACACTTTAGAACCGCAAGGAAATGGAGGGGGCCATATAGAAGTGGCTTTCCGAGTCGCGGAGTCGTGAGGTTGGCCGCAAAGATCGAGCAAGAGTCACCCCGATGCTTCCTGAGTAGAATGTTGACTTATTTACTTACCATAAAATTTACGATTCCACGAACCACGAACATACGGATTTACGACTCAGAATTAAACCAGCAAAACTTGTCAGACTATTTTTCAAATTGATAATATACAATATGTATGCTTCTATTGTTTTATCATAAACACATCAATGTCATGTGACATGTTATGTAGTTTGTATGCAAAATGTATCACAATAATGTAATAATGAGATATCTCCAACTTTTCCCCTAAATTTTCATATCATTAAGGGCTTCAAGAAGAGCATTTCTTATCTATATTTATAGGCAAATCCATGTTGCTTTTACTTTTTTTGTATAAACATAAGACAAACTGTCCATGACTAATAAGAGACCCATCAACAAGACAAATATGTTTAGTTCACATTTGGATGATTGTTCTAAAGAAGACTCTTAATAAGCGAAACCTGTTGACATTGAATAATTATCAAAATATCTCGGAATGATGTCAGTTTTTGTTTTACTATAATATTTTCTTATCCTGGGTACACCATTTTAAACTTTGATACACTCAAAATAAACTTATTTTAAGATGAAGCAAGGAATTTGGCTGAATGAAATAAGCTACTTACGGGTGTTACGCTTAAGAACTTTCGAGAAATTGGGGCCAGATGACTTTAATTATATCAACCCCATTTATTTCCCTGGCGATTAAACAGTGATCCCAGATTTGTATATGCAGGGTTGCCAGCGGACTTGAAAAGTCAGGGAAATTGGGTATTTTTTCAAGGTCAGGGAATTGTCAGGGAATTTTGAAATTTGGTCAGTGAAAAATGAAAATCCTGAAAAGTCAGGGAAAAGTCAGGGAAAAATTATTTCAAAGGTCGAAAAATATACGCATTGAAGGTCTTTCTTGGCTATGGCAGTCTTTAGGCATTTAATATTTGACTTTATCACTCTCACAGTTAAGCATTAAATTCAAATAACAGTAAACTGTGATATTAAGAAGCATTATATGTTAACTTAGTGATTATAATACCCATTATTTACCTTAGAACATCATTCAGCCTAAAGACTGAAAGGCTTTGCAACCCTTGCCTCCAGAGCTGACTAATACGTAATTTCTGTTGTATTGTAGGAATATAACACCAGAAAAGAGAATTTACCTGACATTATATTCTAATCTATAGATTATTATCCTTGTTTCAGGTGTTGCGGTTTCTTTATATCATCTAATAAAGGGATTTGATGGCAGATAATATAATTAAATTACTCTGTTTCAGGCTCTTCCTTGTTAGCATGACAAATTAACAAATATGGGTTCAAAACAGACATCTTTCAATAATAACTGGCTTACGGACACAGAGTTTAAGTGTTGGGTAGGAAAAGACCCAAACAATGTGAATAAGGCCAGATGTGTTGTTTGTGGTGGAGGGTCATTCTTCTTAGGAAACATGGGCAAGCAAGCCCTAAGAAGCCATGCAAAAGGAAAGAAGCATACTGAAAAACTTGCATTATGTTCTTGTTTTCATGCTAATGTTTCACATGTTTCACTGACCAACAGTCACACTGTGTTTGAATAGAAATAGTTAAGAATAGTAGAACACTATGTTTGAATCATTACTTTGATGTACAATGTAAATGTTTTATATTTTGGAAAATAAATACAAGTTTACATGCAAAAATATAATGGGAGGATTGGACGGCTATAGGGGAGGTCAGGAGGCCGTTTATGTGTTTGACGATTTTGGTCAGTGAAAAACATGAATTGGTCAGTGAAAAGTCAGGGAAAAGTCAGGGAATTTTATTTCACCAAAGTGCTGGCAACCCTGATATGGTAGAAACATTTTTTAACCTATGGATTGAGCGTGTATATATTAATAAATTCTTCTTGATATACAACAATGAATCAGGTCTAAATGATATAATTTTATTATGTAAATATTTGTTATAACTTATATGCTGTTGCTCTACTTTTGTTTCATATGTATTTTGTAATGTAACTCAACATACATGGAGGAAATAAGGATATATATATGTTTTAACATTCAGTCATGTCAGTTCACTAGTCAGTATTACAAGGTGCATTAATTGTGTTAGTCAATAGCTCTGGTTTGTGTTTAATTTTTTCTCCTTTTAATTTTTTTTTTTATTTTACATGTATGATTTTTGTGAATGAATCCACTGTACCAATGAACTTGAAACTGTTATTTCATTTCTGGTTTGAAACGCTGCTTTATGTCTAAGCAATATTGTTATACTTGAATGTGTAGATGCACTCCATGCTCTGTTTATTAGAATTGTGCGTCTTTCGATTAGTGTATTTGTTTTAAACACATTCGTTAAAGCATTCGGAGCTCCGCGGCCATTTTTATCGAAAACAACCTTAGATGTATGCTGGTACATCAGTTAAATTTCTTAATTATATCATGAATTAAATGTAGGGTTTTAGAATTGTTTTTATTGATCTAAGTTTAAATTGATTGCCAGTGAAGTGTAATATTGCAAACATAATTAAGATTCCCAAGAGTTAAGTCATAAAGTTTAACTGCTAAAAAAATTACTACGCGATCTACTTGCAGCGGACTTAAACGTACCGCTTTTTGAGTATGTAAACCGTCCAAATACATCAGAGGTTGTTTTTGATAAAATGGCCGAGGAGCTCCGAATGTCGTTAAAGCCTTTAAAAAGTGTGTTTTTTTACATGTAATTTTTGACACACTTCAGTTTGACAGCTTTAACTGACAGATACAATCAATAAAACAAAGTTTTCACTTATTATTAAGTTATTAATCAAATTACCATATAAATGTACTAGATAGTTTTAGCTTGGTATTGTCAAACCAAACTGAAAAAAATGTGTCATAATTTCAGTGACATTTTTCTTGTGTGCCACTTTTATATTGCCAGTATTACGCAAAATATTAACATTGTCAGTATGTAATTTTTGTTGTCTTTTTTAGTGTACATCTTGTTTTACATTTCTAATGTTTTCATGTTAATAAACTTAATAAGATTATTGCTATCTTTGTTGTGTAATGAAATATTATGTTGACAATATGTCATTTGTACTTCTCAACATAGCTGTTTGTAGAGATAATCAATGAAAGGATAGTAATGCAATAGGTGAACACTCAAGATCAAATATTTTAGGTAATTGGAATCAATATATTATAACCTGTAATAACAAAAGTAACGGTTTACCCCAAATTAATTGCTTAGGTAGGGCATATAGAGCCCACAAATACCATGTGGGACCCATATGGGTCCCATATCAAGCCCTGTTCAAAAACCCATGTGGGGCCCATATGGGTCCTAAATCGAGCCCAGTTCCAAAACCCATGTGGGGCCCATATGGGTCCCACATTCAGCCCATATGGGTTGCCCATATGGGACCCACATGGAGCCCTGTTGCAAAACCCATGTGGGGCCCAGATGGGTAGCCCATATGGGACCCATATGGTAACCCATGTGGGACCCATATGGGTCCCATAAGTTTTGCTGGCTGGGTATAAACAGTCCACACACCGTATAGAGAAAGTCCACACACCGTATAGAGACAGTCCACACACCATATAGAAACAATTCACACACCATATAGAGACAATTCACACACCGTTAAGTGACAGTCCACACACCATATAGCGACAGTTCACATACCGTATAGAGACAATTCACACACCATATAGAGACAATTCACACACCGTATAGCGACAGTCCACACACCGTATAGAGACAATTCACACACCATATAGAGACAATTCACACACCATATAGAGACAGTTCACGCACCATATAGCGACAATTCACATACCGTATAACGACAGTCCACACACCGTATAGAGACAGTTCACACACCGTATAGAGACAATTCACACACCGTATAGCGAGAGTCCACACACCGTATAGCGACAGTTCACATACCGTATAGAAACAGTCCACACACCATATAGAGACAGTTCACATACCGTATAGACAGTTCACACACCATATAGCGACAGTCCACACACCGTATAGAGACAGTTCACACACCGTATAGAGACAGTCCACACACCGTATAGAGACAGTCCACACACCATATAGCGACAGTCCACACACCATATAGAGACAGTTCACACACCATATAGCGACAGTCCACACACCATATAGAGACAGTTCACACACCAGATAGCTACAGTTCACACACCGTATAGAGGCAGTTCACATACCGTATAGAAACAGTCCACACACCATATAGAGACAGTTCACATACCGTATATAAACAGTCCACACACCGTATAGAGACAGTCCACATACCATATAGAGACAGTTCACATACCGTATAGAAACAGTCCACACACCATATAGAGACAGTTCACACACCAGATAGCTACAGTTCACACACCGTATAGAGACAGTTCACATACCGTATAGAAACAGTCCACACACCATATAGAGACAGTCCACATACCGTATAGACAGTTCACACACCATATAGCGACAGTCCACACACCGTATAGAGACAGTCCACACACCGTATAGAGACAGTCCACACACCGTATAGAGACAGTCCACACACCGTATAGAGACAGTTCACACACCGTATAGAGACAGTCCACACACCGTATAGAGACAGTTCACACACCGTATAGAGACAGTCCACACACCGTATAGAGACAGTCCACACACAATATAGCGACAGTCCGCACACCATATAGAGACAGTCCACACACCGTATAGAGACAGTTCACATACCGTATAGAGACAGTTCACACACCGTATAGAGACAGTCCACACACCGTATAGAGACAGTTCACACACCATATAGCGACAGTCCACACACCATATTGAGACAGTTCACACACCATAAGCGACAATTCACACACCATATAGAGACAATTCACACACCGTTTAGCCACAGTCCACACACCGTATACACGGTGCGAATCCATATCGGTACCCTCATTGCGTAATCTACTGAAACGGTACCCTTTTTGCACATGCATCGGTCATTCTCTGCTGAAAACAAATCTGCGATGGACAACAATCCAGTTAATGTTCATTCTACTGATGACAGGAGGTATGTCATGTGCAAAAGAAGTATTCCACGAAAATCTAGAATGCTATAGCTATGTCTTTTTTTTGTAATGTGCCCATTTTTCAATTACTGCAACTCCGCAATGAGCTACACAATATCGATATGTCTTGCCTCGCCCACCGCCTCTGTATGTTCTGCGGGCTTAAATGAACCACAGGTTTGATTATGTACACACCACACATATTACATGTATTCATTTATATGTCATATTCATACAAATTGCAATAATTTATCGAAAATGTATGTAAAATTCAATAAAACACCCAACTTTCGGTTTCACAGCGGCACGCGTAACCTCTTTGCTATTGATTTTTTTATATCACAGGTAACCTCTCTCTCATTTTTTTAAGCACGGGTACCCTCTAAGCACGATACGTATAGATTAGCAAGTATGCGTTGATTATGATTGAAAGATGATAAGGAATAAACAATCATGTAGTAACGAGCTTTGAGTTGAAGAATAATCAAAATGTTACATATAGAGATGTGTGTAACGTCTTCAAAGGCCGTCATTGTGACAATGCGGGAAATCCACCATGATTTAGTTTGTCGACCAGCATCTAGACAGTACATCACTTCTAGATCCAAGTGAACCTAACTTCTTCGACGACAAGTACGAAAACACATGATTATGGTTCCGAAGCAAAATGCCGTTTACATACACACATCAGGTTGCAGTAGAGTGGACGCATGGTTACTTAAGGAAGGAACACTGCCCTCCAAGAATATTGCCCAAGGACAGAAAAATAAAATTGATATTTATGCTGTGGGATCCAGTGGCACTTTCTAAGATCCATTTATCAGCATATGGTAGAGTACCGGACGTTGGCCATTTCCTGAAACAGTGTTTTCGCCAGATGGGTGAGTTGTAAAAAAATCCAAAGAAATATCATCGGCAAGCTACGTAGATCATTGACGAAATTTGTTTTAGTATTTGAACAAAACAAATATGATTTTTATTATGGCTGAACTGAACGAAAAACTCCCTGGATTAAAATTAAGCGCATGGAGACGTGTTTGGTAGTGAGGGTCTACTCTACTTTGAATATATTTCCATTTAATGAGAAGAGAGATGAAGCAATCGTAGAGACATTACAAGTGTTTGTCTCTATGGAAGGGGTGTTTTCATCTTAACGTAACTCAACGCAATATTAACAATGAACTGTCCTTATCTCGCATGGCCGGCCCCTTTAAGAAACCTCCTTTAGTAAATTTCCGTATGTCCCCAATAGGCGTTGGTGCCAAGTCTGGCGGGGCTTTTCGGTAGGATAACGCACTTATCATATCCCAAAGGTAAAAACGTAAATGACGGGATAGACTATAATTTTTGTTCCGTTAAGAAAACTTCAATTGACTCCTCCGTACCAGACATGATTAAACCTACTCTCTGGCGCGTTAATGGCAAAGCGCGACATAAACTCAGCATTTAGGTTCATTCCTGTCCACCCGGCCTGTTTTCACTTGATTGGTATGGAAATCGGGGATAATTATTACTACGATAAATGTTAATGCTTCTGTTGCAGTTACGCCCCCGCCATATTTGAAAAGTTCTTACATTGGGCTGTATCTCATGTTTTAGGCATTGACGACTTTATTTTCGCCGGGTCAGCGGTTTCCAATCTTTGCACTCATCTGCTAGAGAAATTTCATACCATCTGTGGCTTATTCGCTATTCCTAATGCCGACGAAAAATCAGAAGGCCCCAAAACCCGCCTAATACTTCTTGGGCTAGTATTAGTTTCCGTCACCATATCCATATGCATTCCCTATGAGAAAGTGAAATATTAAGTACAAACAATAACTTCGTTGCTACGAAATTCAAAAGCCGGAATGCGAGAGTTAGAATCTTTAAATTAAGGTTTTGCATCTGAAGCAGTTTGAGGGGCACGCACTTTTATTCGCCGATTGTACGACGCCATGTCGGGCATCAAAAGGCGTCGCTATTTTATTCGATTAACGGAGACTTTAAAGGAAGACTTGTCGCTATGGTTTAATTTCCTTTCGAACTTAAACAGATAGGTCCGTATCCCGGAATCAGTTTGATACTGAGCGAAATATGTCAGTGGTGGACAGATAGCGCGGGGGCTGTAGATTTAGGTGCGACTTGTTGTATGCAGGGTCGGACAGATATCGCGGGGGCAGCAGATTTAGGTGCGGCCTGTTGTATGCAGGGTCGGACAGATATCGCGGGGGCAGCAGATTTAGGCGCGGCCTGTTGTATGCAGGGTCGGACAGATAGCGCGGGGGCTGTAGATTTAGGTGCGGCCTGCTGTATGCGGGTCGGACAGATAGCGCGGGGGCTGTAGATTTAGGTGCGGCCTGTTGTATGCAGGGTCGGACAGATAGCGCGGGGGCTGTAGATTTAGGTGCGGCCTGTTGTATGCAGGGTCGGACAGATAGCACGGGGGCTGTAGATTTAGGTGCGGTCTGTTGTATGCAGGGTCGTTGGGCGTTTTTTCTTTTTTTAGCTTGTTGGGAAAATATGCATGTATTGAAAGATTTGACATTTTTAGAGCTAGTCCCGGTTTTATTGCCTATCTATTTATTGGGTAAACATATTGTGAATAAAAGAATAGTAATGAGGTCGGACAACCTCAGCTTGATACATGTTCTGAATAAGCAGTCTTCAAAATTTTAGCGAGTTATCCATCTTCTTCTGCCACTAATACTGTGCATAACGTCAAACAACATTTATTTTAAAGCACGGAACATATCTACTAAGCATGTTATTTGTGATTCTATTTCTCGCAAGCGCTGGAAGAAGTTTCGTCAGGCGGAGCTAGATGCGAACCTAGCCCCGTTTGTGATTCTATTTCTCGCAAGCGCTGGAAGAAGTTTCGTCAGGCGGAGCTAGATGCGAACCTAGCCCCGGACAAAATCCCGCAGGCGTTCCTCTCCGTCATCTATTCAACGAAGCTGAAAGATAAGTGCAGCCCACTCTGTGAACACCAGAATGTCCTATACCCAAGGTCCTTTAGATAGAACCAGTAAATGACAAATGTGGCCGGAAACACTCCGCTATGCATCATCACCGTGGTAACATATACTAGTAACGACATGAAATGTGTGTAATGTGTACCTCTCTCGACAGTGTTTAGTTGGCCTTGATCCTTGTTCCTCGTTAAGTTTTAGGCCATTGGGATAGTCGCTGTAGTTTCCATGTTTAAGTATATACTGTATGTAGATCGGATGGATTGGACAAATTACGCAACGGAATAGCAACGAATGCAAACATGTTTATTTATGTATTCTTTTAAATATTATTGTTGCACAATATCGTTAAATTACTATTTTTTTTGTATTAGTAATGCTACGTTCTTTGTTTTCAATTTGTTGGTCTGCTGACGTCCTTGAAATAATGCTTTGTATGATGATTGTTACCCCAATACTGCTTGTTCCAGTACTGAAAAAGATATGTGAAATTTTAATTATTTGGAATTCTGAGTAAAATTGCCATTGTTTCCACATCATGAAATAGTGTAGGACAACATGTAGTACACTGTTGTAAGTACCTAGGAAACATCAACACTGTGCTGAAATTAGCATAAAAACAGAATTATATTTTGGTGATAGAGCTTTTAAGGTTTGCCCGAACATAATGTCTGGATTATGGCAGCAGACGTATTTCCAGTGCCGTTCAAAGAAAAAAATACCCTCATTATTGAACGAGCTTTAAAGCCTAGAGAATAATGTTGTACACCAAAAGTGATTGTATAAAACGACGATGGACATCCTAAACGTTACACAGCCACGAGAGGAGAAGAGAAAATGGTCAGCCCCGGTTTAATGAGGGCCGATCAGACTCTGTGTGCGTTCAGGTGCAACGTTTCACTCTAGAAGCCTCGACTTAGCATATATATTAAAAATCAAAGCCGTCGATTGATTTGGCATGCTTATGTATACTACCTGTTTAAAAGTGGAAATTGATGAAAAACTTTATTATATTTTTGTTTTCACCGACTACCCGTGCCTCTTAAAAATAAATACCTACCTTTTACATCCAGGTAGACGTTGGCCAAAATATATCCGTATCTGTTACTGGCGTTACACTGAATGTTCATGTGGTCTGCAAGCGTCAGGTTCGCCAGTATGATGTTGTATTTGGCGATCTTAAAGAAGCGAGGATTGTTGTAGATACGGGGATCCCTCGTACCCATAACACCCTGAGCAGCGTCTGCAATGCAAAATTAGTAATTATTAGATATAAATGTATACATGCATGCTAACCATTGAGTTATAACATCTACATGCACATCTATGTATATAATATAGTGCATGTATGTGGTGTTTACACGTCTGTGTCTCTAGTTCCTTGTTATAACATCTACATGCACATCTATGTATATAATATAGTGCATGTATTTGGTGTTTACACTTCTGTGTCTCTAGTTCCTTGTTATAACATCTACATGCACATCTATGTATATAATATAGTGCATGTTTGTGGTATTTACACGTCTGTGTCTCTAGTTCCTTGTTACAACATCTACATGCACATCTATGTATATGATATAGTGCATGTATGTGGTGTTTACACGTCTGTGTCTCTAGTTCCTTGTTATAACATCTAAATGCACATCTATGTATATAATATAGTGCATGTATTTGGTGTTTACACGTTTGTGTCTCTAGTTCCTTGTTATAACATCTACATGTACATCTATGTATATAATATAGTGCATGTATTTGGTGTTTACACGTCTGTGTCTCTAGTTCCTTGTTATAACATCTACATGCACATCTATGTATATACTATAGTGCATGTATTTGGTGTTTACACGTCTGTGTCTCTAGTTCCTTGTTATAACATCTACATGCACATCTATGTATATAATATAGTGCATGTATTTGGTGTTTACACGTCTGTGTCTCTAGTTCCTTGTTATAACATCTACATGCACATCTATGTATATAATATAGTGCATGTATTTGGTGTTTACACGTCTGTGTCTCTAGTTCCTTGTTATAACATCTACATGCACATCTATGTATATAATATAGTGCATGTATTTGGTGTTAACACTTCTGTGTCTCTAGTTCCTTGTTATAACATCTACATGCACATCTATGTATATAATATAGTGCATGTATGTGGTGTTTACACTTCTGTGTCTCTAGTTCCTTGTTATAACATCTACATGCACATCTATGTATATAATATAGTGCATGTATTTGGTGTTTACACGTCTGTGTCTCTAGTTCCTTGTTATAACATCTACATGCACATCTATGTATATACTATAGTGAATGTATTTGGTGTTTACACTTCTGTGTCTCTAGTTCCTTGTTATAACATCTACGTGCACATCTATGTTGTCGCGGTTTCAAAGTCACTAAACCGCGGGATCTGCTTTTTCACATAATAAACCGGAACTCGTTGTAATATACTCGTTCACATTTATTCCATACAATCAAACAGTCAATCAGTCAGCATAACAGTACGTAATGGAACTCATCTTAACGCTATTGTACGTATAGGAACGTAAATGAACGCTAAGGAACGTATGAACGTATGAACGTATGAACGTATGAACGGTTATCTGAAATAACCCAAACACAATAATCAAGACACATACATCATATACACAATAATAATCCAAATAATGCAATTAACATAGCAAATAGATGTTCACAGAGTATTTTCAGGACATTCAAAAATACTTAGTTACGAAAATGCTCTGAAGTTTTGTAGCTATCAAAAATTGCCTTAACTAACCTTTCCGTTATATATTGTAGATTAACTTCATTTATAAAAAACAAAAATGTTACAAAATATAACTTACTAAACATTGGTACGTATTCCGATTTATTTAACCAAAGCCCAAACATTCGTTCATGTCTTTTCACTCGCACCTCACTTACTGACCAAATTTACTTTCGCCCAGAGCCCTCGCAGCTGCCAGCCAATCAAAACACAAAACATTCTCATGGTAACCATGCTAAATATATTTTGTATACGTATCTTGCATATCCAAGCAAATAAGCTAAACAATGGGTCTGATTAATTTGTTCTATTATTACTACAATGAATCATACTCGTTAGCGACCTACAAAGCTGATGAATTTAATAAACATATTCCTAGCTGCGGCACATCGCCCCTCAATGAACCTTCATTTTGAAGTTCATTCAATAATGTACCTAAAGCAACTAGGAATTAAATGCTCCTAAAACAAAATAGGATCTTAAGGTTATACAATGCGTGATTATAAGACGTACACAAATACATGTTGTATACTTACCAACCAACATACACTACAAGACCAACGGCTTACTTGAAAACTACTTCTACCCATCTATCGTTTTAAACATGAACGTGTTTATGCACTGTTTTCTAGCAGACATAACTTCGTAATAGGTCTCACCTTCACTGATCCATTCACACGTACCCTACATGAGCGAACCAAACCGTCTCGTCCCTTACTTACCTCGTTTACCAGTCCAAGAGGCCAACATCCACGTGGTAGTGACTCATCACACACCAGAACAAGATCATTTACCTCGATATTTCGTTGTACATCTTGCCATTTTTGCCTCTCAAGAAGATTTGGTACATACTCTTTTACCCAACGTCGCCAGAATACGTCTGCAAGATACTGAGCTTGACGCCACCAACGCTTACAGTAATTGTCATTCTTGCTAAAGACACCAAATGGTATACACCTATTTTGGCGCAAAAGCAACAGTTGGCTCGGCGATAGTGCTTCTGGATCTCTGCTATCATCACTTACCTTTGTAATCGGTCTGTCATTTACAATCTTTTCTGTCTCCGTCATGAGAGTATTTAGTGCTTCGTCATTCAAAAGCTGCTCTTTGACTACCGATTTTAAGGCTCTCTTTACTGACTGAACCCACACTCCACCCATATGACTCGCATATGGAGGAATGAACTGCCATTCTATGTCTTTCTGCACCAATTCATTCATGATACGACTCTGGTTCCATTCGGCAATTTCTGCTCTTAATTCCCTTTCTCCGGAAGTAAGATTAGTACCATTATCGCTGAAAATCTTTTCTGGTTTTCCCCTTCTACTCATGAAACGTTGCAATGCACATACAAACGAGTCTGTTCCTAAACAATGTGCGATTTCAATATGTACTGCTCGTGTCGTCAAGCAGGTAAACAGGCACCCGTATCGTTTCTGTTGGCTACGACCGACCTTGACATACATAGGCCCGAAATAGTCCACACCAACATACGTAAATGGAGGTTTGTCCGGAGTATGCCTCTCAACTGGCAACGGTGCCATCTGCTGTCGTTGTGTTTTCCTGAAGCGCCGTTTACAATCCATGCATGCACTGACTACATGTTTCACTGTCCTTATTCCGTGAATTATCCAATACGACTGTCGAGTCAACGATAATACATGATGAGCTCCCATGTGATGATTAACCTCGTGATATTTCCGTACTATAAGTTCTGTCACGTGGTGTTTGCTTGGTAAAATGATCGGATGTTTGCTATCCTCGGAAAATTCAGTGTACTGAAATCGCCCGCCAACTCGTAACAGACCCTCATTAAGCACTGGACACAGTTTTACTAGCGAGCTTGATGTTGCTATCTTCTTATTTAAAGTCAGTTTACTAAATTCGTCACCGTAGGCACTTTCCTGCACCTTCATTAGTATCAACTTCCTGGCAGTTTGAATTTCTCTCAGTGACAAACAACCACCTGTGAAAATCTCCTTTGTTTCATGTTTCAAGTATCTGTGTATCATAAATGTCTTGAACCTAAGCAGCCAAGCAACAGCTCGTTGCAGTTTATACCAATCTGAATATCTGTTTAGGATATCAGATACCACGTCCTGGCATTGAGACTGGACCATACTAGTCACTACAGCTGGTTGCATTTCAACATCTTCGTACTCCGTCGTGATTCCATCAGGTTCATGTGGCCAATCATCTTTCTCCATGTTCAGAAATTTTGGTCCGTTCAACCATATAAAAAGTTTCCCTCCTTCCTCCGGGTGTACACCCCTGGAAGCTAAGTCAGCTGGATTCATGTTTGTGGGCACGTACCTCCAATCATTTGGGGAAGTCAGTTCATGAATAAGAGCTAACCTGTTAGCTACATACGTCTTAAAACGTCGTGAAGTATTTCGAACATACCCTAAAACAATCATTGAGTCGGTCCAAAAATAGCAGTTGTCGACCTTTGTGTCCAGTTCTTTAATCAGCATCTGAAACAATTTTACCGATACTACTGCAGCTGCTAATTCAAGTCTCGGTATGGTTACGGTCTTGATGGGCGCTAACCTAGATTTCCCCATCACAAATGAACATTTGCCGTTTCCTTGTCTGTCATATATCTTAATGTATGCTGCTGCTCCGTAGGCGTATTGTGAAGCATCACTGAACATATGCAGCTCTACATTGCATGACGAGATATCAAGGTCACCCGCCTTTAGACACCTTTCAATTTTGACAGATGACAACTTTGGCAAATTTGTAAGCCAATCACACCACTTTTCTATGTCGGATTCATTAAGTTTTTGATCCCACGTTAAGCCTTGACGACATGCGTTTTGTAGTATCAACTTCGGAATCAATGTCACCGGAGCTACAAATCCTAACGGATCGTATAAGGAGCTCGCTACAGATAAAACTCCTCTTCGTGTAGGCGCCTTTTCTTTCAGATGTACGTCAAAAAAGAAAGCATCATCTCGGATGTTCCACTGAAGACCGAGTGTTCTTTCGAACTCGTTGTCATCTTCTAGATTGACAGTTAGGGACGGTTTTGCTCGCTCTTCCGGTGGGATTGAATCAACAACTTCTTGGCAGTTCGACATCCACTTTGTAAGTCTGAATCCACCTCGACCGAGCATTTCTCGGAGATCCTTACAAAGCAAAACTGCATTTTCCTTGTTGTTTGTTGACTTTAATAGATCATCAACATAGAAGTTCCTCTCCAGTGTTGTGGTTACTTCCGGTGCATACATTTCTGCATTGTCAGTCGCCGTTCTTCTTAATGCATACGCTGCGCAGCTCGGCGAGGAAGTTGCGCCAAACAAATGCACTTGCATCTGGTGGCATTCAGGCTGTCGAGTTAAGTCCCCTTCGGGCCACCACAAAAATCTTAGCGCTTGGCAGTCTTCATCCATCACCCGCACTTGGTGAAACATAGCTTCAATATCTGCCACTAACGCAATCCTTTCCTCTCTGAAACGCGTAAGTACTCCGACTATACTATTTACTAAATCAGGACCTTGAAGCAGCCGATCATTCAGTGACACACCTTTGTATTTTGCAGCGCAGTCAAATACTACTCTTACCTTTCCTGGCTTCCGGGGGCTTACAACTGGGTGATGCGGTAGGTACCAAATCCTGTCACTTTTACTCTCTGTCCCACTTTCGCATACTCGTTTTGCATGACCTTTCAATATATATCCTTCCATTGTATCACTATACATTTTATGCAAATAATCATTTCCTTGCAATTTCCTTTTCAGGCCTGCTAGACGTGTAAGTGCCATGTGTTTGTTATGTGGAAGACATTGGTCATCGCGCCAAGGTAGTCCAATTTTGTAATGTCCATCCTCTTGAGTTATTGTCTGCATCATTATACCTAACGCTCGTCGGTCGTCTTGTGACATCTCTCGTTTAGCGTCAGCTACGTACTCCGGAAAGTCTGTAGACCAAAGTGTGTGCATTTGCTGTAATACATCGGCTTGTTGATAATGCACATTGACATTTAAATTTGTGGACACCTTACCTGTAGGCCCAATGATCGTCCAACCTAAAATCGATCTTATAGCATATGGTTCGATGCGCTTACCTCTTCTTTCTTCTTCCACCCAGAAGGCTTCCTGTGTGTCACTGCCAATCAATAGCCCAACTTCATTTGCGTCTATATTAGGCAACTCAATGCCAGCTAAGTGATCCCACTTAGCCAATTCCGATCTCCTCGGGAGTGAATCCAGAGACACAGGCAAACGTTCTACAGACCACACTCTTGGAAGGGTCAAATGCCCATGTCCGTCAATAGAACTTACCTCTGCATTAAACTCTATGCCCGTTTTCTTCTCCTTACTTCCATTAACAGTTGTTATAGAAAACTCTAAGGACTTACCTTTGGCGTCTAGACTTTTAACTAGGGAATCGCTACAAAGTGTGACGTCAGACCCCGCATCCAACAAAGCATAGGTTTGCACTGTCTTCGATCCCCGATGCACGGCTACTGGAACGATTCGTAGACATACCTTTGTGCCATAACCACTCACATTCGTCGATGTACAACTGCCCGTCGCTATACTCTGGTTACCTCGATGCAGCATGGCATGATGTTTCATTCTGCATCCCGGTACGTCACATCCGCTCTGCTTCCTACAAAACTTTGCAATATGCTTGAAGTTTAAACAATTGTCGCACATTTTGTGCTTCCTTACAAATGCTATTTTGTATTCAACATCTTTTTGTTTAAATTCATTGCAGTCTATCAGTTTATGCCGACCCTTACAGAATACACATGACAAGATACGCGCTGCTGGCCCAATGTCATTATTACTTACTGATGTGGCTAAAGTTGTAACTCTCTCACTTTTCGGCCCATTCACACCAGCTCTATCTCGCCCTTTACTGACCCCATCACCAGCTAAATCTTGCCCATACATAGTATTTGCAACGGTAGCCCGCTTCTCAACAAACTTCATCAAATCATTAAAGTTTGGTTCTCGGCCTTCGTCAATAATTGAACTAGCCTTATCAACCCATTTTGTTTTAATGTGCATAGGTAGGCGTTTTACTATTCACTATTATTTGGTGTCATAATTCCCAAAGATCTGAGACATATGATGCTGGACAAAGTTCATGATTCACACTTAGGCATAGAGAAATGTACTCAGCGTGCAAGAAGTGTAATGTTTTGGCCCAATATGACCAAAGACATAAAGAACAAAGTACTCAATTGTCCCATATGTCTTGAACACAGAAACTCCAATGTCAAGGAACCAATGATTCCTAATCATATTCCCAGCAGGCCATGGGAAGTTGTGGCTACTGATATTTTTCACTGGAATGACAGTAACTACATTGTTGTAGTTGATCTGTATAGCAGATATTTTGAATGCGGGTTACTCAGAAATATGAGAACTGACACGGTTATTCACAAATTGAAGGGCTATTTTGCTACACATGGAATACCCTCAAAAGTCATTAGTGACAATGCAGGACAATATTGTAGTCAGGAATTTGACAAATTTGCTAGAGAATGGGATTTTGAACATGTTACGTCATCGCCGTTACACTCACAAGGCAACGGTGTTGCTGAAAGATGTATTCAAACAATCAAAAAGATTTTCACAAAATCTCTACAAGATAACAAAGACCCATATCTTGCAGTTCTCGAATACAGAAATGCACCGCTTTCATGTGGCAAATCACCAGTACAATTACTAATGAGTAGGGAGACTAGGTCTATTTTGCCAGTAACACGTAAACACCTTGAGCCGAAAGTTCAAAATAGGCAAGAAATCAAAAGCAAAATGTCAAAATCAAAAATCAAATCAAAGACATGGTTTGATAAATCTGCCAAGCCACTCACACAATTGTCACAAGGAGAAACAATTAGAATCAAACAAGGTAAACGCTGGAAACAGGCAATTGTTAGGAAACAAGTGCATGACAGATCATACATTGTTGAAACTAATGATGGTGGTGTCTATAGACGAAACAGAAATCATTTGTTGAAGACAAATGAAAAACCATTTCAAATCATAGATACACATCCATGCAATGGCAACGACATTCGTCTAACTGATCAATCACAAAATGACAGTGACAGAAACATACAAAATCAATCAGAGCGAAACTTTTCTCATGATAACACTCAGTCGCAACAACAACAACCATCAGCACCAACTGATGTTGCTGGTAATACTGATCAAAACTCTAACATGTACGTCACTAGATCAGGAAGACAGGTCAAAGTACCTCAAAGGTTGGATCTTTGAACTGATTTATGATGTGTTTTGTGTTATGTTGTATATATATATTTGTGATACTTCAATATATTTCAAATGTAAAAACTTTTCTTCAATATTCTGTGCTGTGAAGGAAATTCATAATCGCCTATATCCTGTAACCGTGTGAAAGTGATATTTGTGGACAATATTTCTACAATGTTAATTGGATATATCAACAGCTATCTGCGGTATGAAAACAATACACTTTCAGATGACATTTCTGGGAGGATTCAAGTGTCCTTATCTGAACTGTTAACATTTAGTTAGAAGATATTCTCATTAATTTCCAGATACACTCTGCTGGAACAATTAATCTGTCAAGAAGATTTTCTGCTCAGCTGAAAATAATGATAACGCTAGGGTGTTGACCAAATTACTTTAGATTAAATGTGTTCTTCATAAATTTACTAATTCTTTTTAAAAGAAGACAGATGTTGCATTCTTAATCTTAATATATCTAAGGGACACAATTCTTTATATACTACAGCATATTTCTCTATTGTAGTTATTCATACTGAATACTATGTTTCATATATAGCTATGCCTGTAGTATTGTATTCCACTTGATGCTTGGGTATGAATGAATAAACATGTAACTCCATTTGAGATCTTATGAATCTAACCCATTCCGCAGGTTGTTGTAAGAACTAAACCAACAACGCAACATGGTTGCAACTGTCGCGATTTCAAATTCACTAAACCGCGGGATCTGCTTCTTCACATAATAAACCGGAACTCGTTGTAATATACTCGTTCACATTTTATTCCATACAATCAAACAGTCAATCAGTCAGCATAACAGTACGTAATGGAACTCATCTTAACGCTATTGTACGTATAGGAACGTAAATGAACGCTAAGGAACGTATGAACGTATGAACGTATGAACGGTTATCTGAAATAACCCAAACACAATAATCAAGACACATACATCATATACACAATAATAATCCAAATAATGCAATTAACATAGCAAATAGATGTTCACAGAGTATTTTCAGGACATTCAAAAATACTTAGTTACGAAACCTAACGAGAATATTATCCTAGCTGCGGCACATATGTATATAATATAGTGCATGTATGTGGTTCTTACACGTCTGTGTCTCTAGTTCCTTGTTATAACATCTACATGCACATCTATGTATATGATATAGTGCATGTATGTGGTGTTTACAATTCTGTGTCTCTAGTTCCTTGTTATAACATCTACATGCACATCTATGTATATAATATAGTGCATGTATGTGGTATTTACACTTCTGTGTCTCTAGTTCCTTGTTATAACATCTACATGCACATCTATGTATATAATATAGTGCTTGTATGTGGTGTTTACACTTCTGTGTCTCTTGTTCCTTGTTATAACATCTACATGCACATCTATGTATATAATATAGTGCATGTATGTGGTGTTTACACTTCTGTGTCTCTAGTTCCCTGTCGTTTGGGCCATTGTCATTTCATTTTTTTTATTTTTCGACTTCTTGGCTTGTCCCTGTAGTTTTCATTGTATTATTTTTAGGATATACTGCTACCTAATTAACGACTTAAAAACTGCATTAGAACTCCAAACGCACACATCGTAAAGAAACATATTTAGCTATGTACAAGGTACAGAATGTTGTCAAGAGTATTATGAAAAGCAACCATTTACTCACGATTAAAACAACAATAAACGGTGAAGTCCTTTCAAAGTGGTCATTTAGTTAACCAACATCATCATCATCATCATCATCATCACCACCATTTAATTGATTTATATGATTATAATCGAAACATGATGGAACTTATTGGTCATGGCCTTACGATCAAACAATGACAACTAGTTGTTATATTAATTTTGCTTATAACTCTAAAAGCAGCGGTCAACATTTGAAGAAGCTGTATTTACCAATATGGATAGTTCAAATTTGAAATCCAATGTGATAGGGCATGTCCACAATGTATGAAGTTCCATATGCGCAGGGCCCATCAAGGCTCATCAAGGTCCATTAGGACGGTTATAACGCTTGTTTAGGCCGAAAGGAAAACATAAACTGTCGGCCAGTTGGACTTTATCCTTTGTAACTGAAGACCAGTCTTCTCAATGTTTAAGTAATAAGTAAATAATTAAAAAAAACCCATAAAGTTTTTAAAAAGTAAGCAATACAAAACAAGCTGCCATTGTACATGTTCTGTACACTAGTTACATTATCTATCTACAAATATAGTTAAGGTTTACAGACATCAAACCTACTCAAACGACTACATATGAAGGACTACGAGGTTTGACATATACATATGCCCGATGATGCGTTAATGTTGCTTACATATTAAGAAGAAAGGCTTACTGTTGTGCGATGTCTCGCTTCTGTCATTCCTTCCTTTTGCGTTTGAATATATAGTGTGGTTGGTTGACATAGTTGCAGAGTATGACAGGTTGGGAAATAGAGGAAAAGACAGGTCAGTGCTATTGGTAGAAATTTGAAGGTCAGTTCCTCTAACGTTGCAAAGTATCAGAATATGTTGGTTTAGCGTTTGTAGGCTTCAAAAGAAATAGTTCGTCGGGTGCTTGCATTCTTACTGATCACACTTGCCAAACAGGCTTCATCTTTCTTCGGTAAAATGGGCATTAGAAAATCAGGTGGCAAAAATAATTCTAAACAATATATTTTGAAAACAATTACTTGTTGATATTTCTTCAATGCATTCGCAGCCTTTCATGGTTGACAAACAACTTTCGACCTCCGTCGTGGTTAAAAAAAGTGGAACACTTTTATTGTTTTAGCTCAGACTGTGTTAAAAATTGGCAGATATGGTGCAGACCGAGCCTTTTCGCGGAGAAAATTCGATGAAGTAATTGTAGAAGGAAAAACGGAGTTAGATAGGAGCTACGACTTTCATGAACTATTGCGAAGATTGTCCGAAAAGAACAAGGTCGCCTAGCAATGGAAGTCGATTACTAAACAAACGAGTACTGAATCTAAAATACATATACGATATCAATTTCATCAAATGCATAATTTTACCGGTAAACAAGCCCCACAGGACAGTTTAGAGATTGCTAATTTATACTTCAAACAACAGGAAATATGATCACGAAAAAGGATTACACATACATTTATTTACAACCACATTGAGTAATCGTCATTTAAGACTGCATATTCAAATTTAATTGCATTTGAATCGTAAATATATTTTACATAACATATTGCATTGGACCAGCCTGTTGTTTCAAGTATGCGTGGGAGTGCCACCCCTCTTGTGTGCGCATTTAGTGTCGAAGCCGATTTGGTACTATTTGGCTTGAATTAGTAATCAATACCAGCCGTTGCAAGCATTTTCTCGACCCATTTCTAATTTCGCAAGAAATACTGTTTTTGATTTATTGATTTAAAGTCGTTATTTTCAAGTGTTTGACATTTCTCAAATATTTAGATATTTTAAGAATGTGTTCACAATACAAAGTTTCCTTTTCCCTTTGAGCTAAGGTTATATGTGACGGTCAAAACTGTATTAAAACAATTAACTGTGGGAATCGGGAGGATTTTCACTGTTTCTCTATCTTAGCTTATGTCAATATCTTGTATTCTAATGGAGTGGAGAGCTTTGCACCATTGACCAGTAACAGGACAAACTACATACACAGTGTATGTGCTCGGCCGTGACCGGCAGCGCAATGACTCCGTTCGAGAGAAATGCCAAGTGTACTCTGATAAACGCCGCCGATATACCAAGTGTACTCGGATAAACGCCGCCGATGTAGAATTTAAGTTAAGAAATTATAACAATATGACTCACTGTCTTCGAGGGGAACGCCGTTGATGTACCATGTGTATTCGGGTTCTGGCAGACCGGTCGCCCGGAATATAAATGACGCTGTTTCAGCTGGCATCAATACTTGGTTCCGAGGTTCGATTACCCAATGAGGCGCGGCTGTATAATGAGTAATACCGTAACTTAATAATTATAAGCCGAGGATGAGGATTATGGACACACAGCATTATTTGTTCGATACAGACATACTTGTACAATATACTGATTTTATTGTCATACTCACATGCTATTTCTTGTTTTCGATTAAATATAGCCCTCCGGTATTTTTCTGTTTTACACATGTGTAATATAGCATTGCTCTATTTCCCTTGGTCAGAAAATATATCACTCCGCATGTTTGTTAACAATTTAGTTGGCAAAATATATGCTTAATTGGCAATATTCTAGCAAGTCATACGTTTATTTCTCTTCTTGTATTTATGGTAAAGATTTATTGTGGTATTTACTCCGGGTACTACATTTCTGCAATGAGTGTAGCGAGGGAAATGGCATTGCCTTGTGATATTCGGCTCGCCACAATAGCAGGTGAAACTGTTTAGTCGTTTGTGCTAATTTTACTCGAAAATGCATGTGAGAAAATACGCAATTTTATTTACCTCGTCCAGGAAATATTTTAGTTAGATGTTCATCACTGTCTGTGTTTAAACAGAAAACGTCATCATGAACATATTGTAATATTCGACCTAATCTAACTGGTTGTGACGTCACCAATTTAAAATAAATTTCGTTAATTGTATAGTGTTTATGTTGGGATTTTTACTGGTTTTCATCTCTGTATTCATTTAACTTATGAATGGAATTAAAAAGAACGGATATATATGTTGTTTTGAAGTCTTCCAGTACACGTTTATGAAACGCATTGTCAGTTTGTCTTTTATTGTTTCTGTTTTTGTATCCGAAAAAAAGTATGTGACACTCGACGAGTTACATAAGACAATATAAAAAGCAGAATACGCAAAAAGTTTCAAAATGAACGCGTACTGAATCAAAATAAATACATGTATGTATCTATGTTTAGATTATTTGGCCGCGTCCGAGGAACTAGATACATGTACTATCGGTTAAAAATAGAATCTGGATAATCGGATTCGGACAGGTTTATTCCTCGGAAATTAACCCAAAGAAGTCGTTAAAACCCGAAAAAACATTGATCGTATTGAAGATGCAATTTATTGATCATTTGGCATAAGATATCAAACCAAAATATGTTAAGTGAAACTATAATATTTCATTTTATCCTAAAATCAGTTTTATTGTGGTTGTTGTTCATTCATAAGTATATTTTCTATGTTTAAAATAGCCTAAATCGGCTCTTGCTTGATATTTGTTATTAATATTGTTAGTATGTACTTACACAAAATAAATGGTTATGTGGTTGTTGTTCATTCATAAGTATATTTTCTATGTTTAAAATAGCCTAAATCGGCTCTTGCTTGATATTTGTTATTAATATTGTTAGTATGTACTTACACAAAATAAATGGTTATGTGGCTGAGTCGCATCAAACCATTTACTTGTGTACGTGCATACTAACAACCTTTAACTATTTCTAAATGCATATTATACATTTTTACAATTAAAATCAAAGCGCGTAAAGTGTTGATTAAAGTCACGTTATGCCGAATGGAACGGACAGTGTGTGAAGTTTTTCTCAGTGTTTTCAACCCACAGTCTTGAGTATGTTGCATATGCATATTTTGATTATTCATAAACCAAATTTGTTAATTTTGTCCACGAGTGACATTGATTGAGGGCAATATTAAGATTCATCAATACATACAGGGAATAAATAGTATGTGGGCGATTCGATCCAGAGAAATTTAGCGCGAGGATCCTATCATTGTTGTCATTGTTGTTATTAAGCATTGCAAATCGTTCGATCAGTGTTTCTTGTCTTGTGGCGTTGTATATCTCTCGTTTCATGTGTATTGTCTAGTGGTGTTGTATGTCTCATTTTAGTGCGTGTTGTCTTGTGGCGTTGCAGGTCTCTAGTTTAGTGTTTGTTGTTTTCTATCATGGTATGTCTCTCGTTAAGTGCGTGTTTTCTGATGGAGTTTTATGACTCCAGTGTAGTGTTTGGTGTCTGATGGTCTTACATGTATCCAGTGTAGTGTATGTAGTGTATGTTGCCTTTTTACCGATTTTTGTTTAGTGTTTGTTGTCTTTTGGCATTGTACGTCTCTCGTTTAGTGTGTATTGTCTTGTTTTGTTTTATGTGTCTCGTTTAGCGTTTATTGTCTTGTGGTGCTTAAGTCGTTTATCGTTTGTTGCCTGTGACGTGGACCTTGTTTAGTGTTTGTTATCTGTTTAGTGCATGTCTCAAGTGTAGTGGTTGATGTTTTGTGGCGTTGCAGGTCTCCAGTGTGGTTGGTATTGTCTTGTGTCATTGAACCTTTCTCGTTAAGTGTTTTGTGGCGTTTGATATCTATCGGTTAGCGTATGGTGTCTTGTGGTGTTTTATGTCTATCGTTTAGTGTTTGTTATCTTGTGACGTTGCGGGTCTCCAGTGTAGTGTTTGTTATCTTGTGGCGTTGCGGGTCTCCAGTGTAGTGTTTGTTATCTTGTGGCGTTGCGGGTCTCCAGTGTAGTGTTTGTTATCTTGTGGCGTTGCGGGTCTCCAGTGTAGTGTTTGTTATCTTGTGACGTTGCGGGTCCTCCAGTGTAGTGTTTGTTATCTTGTGACGTTGCGGGTCTCCAGTGTAGTGTTTGTTATCTTGTGGCGTTGCGGGTCTCCAGTGTAGTGTTTGTTATCTTGTGGCGTTGCGGGTCTCCAGTGTAGTGTTTGTTATCTTGTGGCGTTGCGGGTCCCCAGTGTAGTGTTTGTTATCTTGTGACGTTGCATGTCTCCAGTGTAGTGTTTGTTATCTTGTGACGTTGCGGGTCTCCAGTGTAGTGTTTGTTATCTTGTGGCGTTGCGGGTCTCCAGTGTAGTGTTTGTTATCTTGTGACGTTGCGGGTCTCCAGTGTAGTGTTTGTTATCTTGTGGCGTTGCGGGTCTCCAGTGTAGTGTTTGTTATCTTGTGGCGTTGCGTGTCTCCAGTGTAGTGTTTGTTATCTTGTGGCGTTACGGATCTCCAGTGTAGTGCATGCTTTCTTGTGGCGTTAAATGTCTCCAGTGAAGTGTTTGTTATCTTGTGGCGTTGCGGGTCTCCAGTGTAGTGTTTGTTATCTTGTGACGTTGCGGGTCTCCAGTGAAGTGTTTGTTATCTTGTGGCGTTGCGGGTCTCCAGTGTAGTGTTTGCTATCTTGTGGCGTTGCGGGTCTCCAGTGTAGTGTTTGCTATCTTGTGACGTTGCGGGTCTCCAGTGTAGTGTTTGCTATCTTGTGGCGTTGCGGGTCTCCAGTGTAGTGTTTGCTATCTTGTGGCGTTGCGGGTTTCCAGTGTAGTGTTTGTTATCTTGTGGCGTTGCGGGTCTCCAGTGTAGTTTTTGCTATCTTGTGGCGTTGCATGTCTCCAGTGAAGTGTTTGTTATCTTGTGGCGTTGGATGTCTCTCGTTAAGCGTTTGTTGGCTTGTGTCGTTAGATGTCTGTCGTTTAGCGTTTGGTGTCATGTGTTGTTTTATTTCTCAAGTGTAGTGTTTGTTATCTTGTGGCGTTACACGTCTCCAGTATAGTGTTTTCTTTCTTGTGGCGATGCAGGTCTCTAGTGAACTAGTGAAGTGTAACGCCACGTTAGATTTCTGTCGTTTAGCGTTTGATGTCTTGTGATGTTTTATGTCTATCGTTTAGTGTTTGTTGTCTTGTGGCGTTGGATATCTCTCTTAAAACATTTCAATCTAATCAATCGAACTTACATTCCACAAGGACATTGAAATCCTTTTCAGCTTTCTGCTGTGACTCTATATTGTGACCCATACACTTGTACTGGCCGGCGTCAGAAAGCTGGACGTTGTAGACCAGAAGCTCCTGGCCGTAACTCTTGATGACGGCTCGGTCTGGCAGGCTTCCATCGATTCTCTCCCAGTACACATCCGGAGTGGGACTGCATCAAAGGGAAATAATGAACGAGGAATTTCCGTAGTGGTGTATTGTATATAGTCAAGAAGTATTTTTTTGTTTTGGTACAAAAAATCAGTTTTAAACATACCACTGTCAACATAATATGAGAAATACAAGATGACATACATATACATGCACACATACTTACCATTATCAGCACGATACATTTGAAAGTATTAATTCTATTTGATACGATGTTTGAACTGGCAAAGTTTGCATGTACAAATCCGTAACACTCATTCTTAAAATGCATGAATTACAATTTACTTCTTGGTTACTTTGCTTCTGAAGTATTGGTTAACAGATGATTAGGAAATAATTAGAAAATGAAAATCAATTATTGTAAATAAAACATATATTAAAAAAATGATTAAACTTTAAGCTTCTATCATCAAGCCAACTATAATCTACTGGACTTCAGAGTATAATTTTCAATGGAAGGCATGGAACTTTTTTGTCTTTTCTTCATGTCATAAGGACCTTCAAGCTTCATTTTACGATTTTCAATGGGAACGGTTGAATTTCTTTCTATTTTTGTAGAGCATGTACTTAAACATATTATATATATACGATAGTATTGTCACACAATGACACCTTTTAAACGTCCAACCCGGCAGACGGAATGTCGAACCTGAGATCCATGGGTCGATATAAAAGTGTCTTATCACTAGATGTGTCACATCATCTACGACAATATTCATAGTTCCTTGGTGACGTTACCAGACTACGTCCCAACTTGTTTTTGTTTCCTATTATAAAGGTACGACCATTCGCTGCATTATGGCTAGACCCCGCCTTATGTAGTCGCGACTTAAAGGTGATTAAAAAGTTCCATGAGTTAGAAGCGAGTTATAAGTGTTTGCAATTTCCAATCACATATTTAAATCAACAAAGTTATGAAACAAGGAGATATGGGTGCGATATCTATTAAGTTTGTTAAATACTGGTATGAAATCATTAATTCATTCAGACCGAAAACGGTGTTGTTATTTTACAAAGTCCTACTTTCCGGAGAAGATACACTTGAGTATCAGAGTGGAGCCAACCAGGAAAACCTGATCACTTGGAGATGTCCACAACTCAGACGCCGCGTGCTTCTCTTCAGTAGCTGAAAGAAATTATTTGAATAAAGTAAATGCAGAATTGATGTTAACAAATGCTTATGCCTAAAACCATCCATACACTATCAGCAATTGGATATATATTGATATTGCGCTGGAGGCGAATTAAGGGCCGTCGACTTATAGTAAGAAAGAGTTCATAACCTTCGCTACGGTTTAAACACTTGGATATTTTGAGACTGGCTGCACAAAAATATTTAGTCGTATAACAAACTAAGCAATGACCTATCAGCCACCTCATTAGATTTGTATTATTACTATCTTACCGGGTGGGAAAACATTTCTGGTTGAACGTACCCCATGGATCACCCTATGTGACGCATAGATTTCGCAAACATTAACAGCGACGGTTATCTACTTATATTATACTCTGTTTTACAGGATAAATAATCTGACTACTATCAAATAAAGCGACATAGTCCAAGCTTTTTTAATACACACCTAAAATACAACAAACGAGAACACATTGAATATATGTTATCTGTATGGAACACTTCAGGTATAGTATCCAATTTATAATTTAGTACAGAAGCAATATTTTTGAGAAAATCAACCAAGTCAGCCGTATCGTTCTGTGGTGAAATCAAGCAAATTTAGAACACTGTTTATTCTGTAAACCCTAATGGCACTTTTCATTTTATGATTGTTTTATACGTAATGAACTGCGATCAAGGTTAAAGTTAGCAAACTGTTGTATTTTTTGGATCTCTGGTGTCGAAGCATATACACTGCAAGCGGAGAATCCAATCGCAAGCATTTGTCGCAAACACCTTTACTGACTGGGCTGGTTCCAGTGTCAGTCAAGCGTTAATCGCAAACACCTTTACTGACTGCGCTGGTTACAGTGTCAGGCAAGCGTTAATCGCAAACACCTTTACTGACTGGGCTGGTTCCAGTGTCAGGCAAGCATTAATCGCAAACACCTTTACTGACTGCGCTGGTTACAGTGTCAGGCATGCGTTAATCGCAAACACCTTTACTGACTGGGCTGGTTCCAGTGTCAGGCAAGCATTAATCGCAAACACCTTTACTGACTGGGCTGGTTCCAGTGTCAGGCAAGCATTAATCGCAAACACCTTTACTGACTGGGCTGGTTCCAGTGTCAGGCAAGCATTAATCGCAAACACCTTTACTGACTGGGCTGGTTCCAGTGTCAGGCAAGCATTAATCGCAAACACCTTTACTGACTGGGCTGGTTCCAGTGTCAGGCAAGCATTAATCGCAAACACCTTTACTGACTGGGCTGGTTCCAGTGTCAGGCAAGCATTAATCGCAAACACCTTTACTGACTGGGCTGGTTCCAGTGTCAGGCAAGCATTAATCGCAAACACCTTTACTGACTGCGCTGGTTTCAGTGTCAGGCAAGCGTTAATCGCAAACACCTTTACTGACTGGGCTGGTTACAGTGTCAGGCAAGCATTAATCGCAAACACCTTTACTGACTGGGCTGGTTCCAGTGTCAGGCAAGCATTAATCGCAAACACCTTTACTGACTGCGCTGGTTCCAGTGTCAGGCAAGCGTTAATCGCAAACACCTTTACTGACTGGGCTGGTTCCAGTGTCAGGCAAGCATTAATCGCAAACACCTTTACTGACTGGGCTGGTTCCAGTGTCAGGCAAGCATTAATCGCAAACACCTTTACTGATTGCGCTGGTTACAGTGTCAGGCAAGCATTAATCGCAAACACCTTTACTGACTGCGCTGGTTCCAGTGTCAGTCAAGCGTTAATCGCAAACACCTTTACTGACTGCGCTGGTTCCAGTGTCAGTCAAGCGTTAATCGCAAACACCTTTACTGACTGCGCTGGTTCCAGTGTCAGGCAAGCATTAATCGCAAACACCTTTACTGACTGGGCTGGTTCCAGTGTCAGTCAAGCGTTAATCGCAAACACCTTTACTGACTGCGCTGGTTCCAGTGTCAGGCAAGCATTAATCGCAAACACCTTTACTGACTGCGCTGGTTCCAGTGTCAGGCAAGCATTAATCGCAAACACCTTTACTGACTGCGCTGGTTTCCGTGTCAGTCAAGCGTTAATCGCAAACACCTTTACTGACTGCGCTGGTTCCAGTGTCAGGCAAGCATTAATCGCAAACACCTTTACTGACTGGGCTGGTTCCAGTGTCAGTCAAGCGTTAATCGCAAACACCTTTACTGACTGGGCTGGTTCCAGTGTCAGGCAAGCGTTAATCGCAAACACCTTTACTGACTGCGCTGGTTACAGTGTCAGGCAAGCATTAATCGCAAACACCTTTACTGACTGCGCTGGTTACAGTGTCAGGCAAGCGTTAATCGCAAACACCTTTACTGACTGCGCTGGTTACAGTGTCAGGCAAGCATTAATCGCAAACACCTTTACTGACTGGGCTGGTTCCAGTGTCAGGCAAGCGTTAATCGCAAACACCTTTACTGACTTGGCTGGTTCCAGTGTCAGGCAAGCATTAATCGCAAACACCTTTACTGACTGGGCTGGTTCCAGTGTCAGGCAAGCATTAATCGCAAACACCTTTACTGACTGCGCTGGTTACAGTGTCAGGCAAGCATTAATCGCAAACACCTTTACTGACTGCGCTGGTTTCCGTGTCAGTCAAGCGTTAATCGCAAACACCTTTACTGACTGCGCTGGTTACAGTGTCAGTCAAGCGTTAATCGCAAACACCTTTACTGACTGCGCTGGTTACAGTGTCAGTCAAGCGTTAATCGCAAACACCTTTACTGACTGGGCTGGTTCCAGTGTCAGGCAAGCGTTAATCGCAAACACCTTTACTGACTGGGCTGGTTCCAGTGTCAGGCAAGCATTAATCGCAAACACCTTTACTGACTGGGCTGGTTCCAGTGTCAGGCAAGCATTAATCGCAAACACCTTTACTGACTGCGCTGGTTACAGTGTCAGGCAAGCATTAATCGCAAACACCTTTACTGACTGCGCTGGTTTCCGTGTCAGTCAAGCGTTAATCGCAAACACCTTTACTGACTGCGCTGGTTTCCGTGTCAGTCAAGCGTTAATCGCAAACACCTTTACTGACTGCGCTGGTTTCCGTGTCAGTCAAGCGTTAATCGCAAACACCTTTACTGACTGGACTGGTTACAGTGTCAGGCAAGCATTAATCGCAAACACCTTTACTGACTGGGCTGGTTCCAGTGTCAGTCAAGCGTTAATCGCAAACACCGTTACTGACTGCGCTGGTTCCAGTGTCAGTCAAGCGTTAATCGCAAACACCTTTACTGACTGCGCTGGTTTCCGTGTCAGTCAAGCGTTAATCGCAAACACCTTTACTGACTGCGCTGGTTTCCGTGTCAGTCAAGCGTTAATCGCAAACACCTTTACTGACTGCGCTGGTTCCAGTGTCAGGCAAGCGTTAATCGCAAACACCTTTACTGACTGGGCTGGTTCCAGTGTCAGTCAAGCGTTAATCGCAAACACCTTTACTGACTGCGCTGGTTACAGTGTCAGGCAAGCGTTAATCGCAAACACCTTTACTGACTGGGCTGGTTCCAGTGTCAGTCAAGCGTTAATCGCAAACACCTTTACTGACTGGGCTGGTTACAGTGTCAGGCAAGCATTAATCGCAAACACCTTTACTGACTGGGCTGGTTCCAGTGTCAGTCAAGCGTTAATCGCAAACACCTTTACTGACTGCGCTGGTTACAGTGTCAGGCAAGCGTTAATCGCAAACACCTTTACTGACTGGGCTGGTTACAGTGTCAGGCAAGCGTTAATCGCAAACACCTTTACTGACTGCGCTGGTTCCAGTGTCAGTCAAGCGTTAATCGCAAACACCTTTACTGACTGCGCTGGTTACAGTGTCAGGCAAGCATTAATCGCAAACACCTTTACTGACTGGGCTGGTTCCAGTGTCAGTCAAGCGTTAATCGCAAACACCTTTACTGACTGCGCTGGTTTCCGTGTCAGTCAAGCGTTAATCGCAAACACCTTTACTGACTGCGCTGGTTTCCGTGTCAGTCAAGCGTTAATCGCAAACACCTTTACTGACTGCGCTGGTTACAGTGTCAGGCAAGCGTTAATCGCAAACACCTTTACTGACTGCGCTGGTTTCCGTGTCAGGCAAGCGTTAATCGCAAACACCTTTACTGACTGGGCTGGTTACAGTGTCAGGCAAGCGTTAATCGCAAACACCTTTACTGACTGCGCTGGTTTCCGTGTCAGTCAAGCGTTAATCGCAAACACCTTTACTGACTGCGCTGGTTCCAGTGTCAGGCAAGCGTTAATCGCAAACACCTTTACTGATTGCGCTGGTTACAGTGTCAGGCAAGCGTTAATCGCAAACACCTTTACTGACTGCGCTGGTTACAGTGTCAGTCAAGCGTTAATCGCAAACACCTTTACTGACTGGGCTGGTTCCAGTGTCAGGCAAGCGTTAATCGCAAACACCTTTACTGACTGGGCTGGTTCCAGTGTCAGGCAAGCATTAATCGCAAACACCTTTACTGACTGGGCTGGTTCCAGTGTCAGGCAAGCATTAATCGCAAACACCTTTACTGACTGCGCTGGTTACAGTGTCAGGCAAGCATTAATCGCAAACACCTTTACTGACTGCGCTGGTTTCCGTGTCAGTCAAGCGTTAATCGCAAACACCTTTACTGACTGCGCTGGTTTCCGTGTCAGTCAAGCGTTAATCGCAAACACCTTTACTGACTGCGCTGGTTTCCGTGTCAGTCAAGCGTTAATCGCAAACACCTTTACTGACTGGACTGGTTACAGTGTCAGGCAAGCATTAATCGCAAACACCTTTACTGACTGGGCTGGTTCCAGTGTCAGTCAAGCGTTAATCGCAAACACCTTTACTGACTGCGCTGGTTCCAGTGTCAGTCAAGCGTTAATCGCAAACACCTTTACTGACTGCGCTGGTTTCCGTGTCAGTCAAGCGTTAATCGCAAACACCTTTACTGACTGCGCTGGTTTCCGTGTCAGTCAAGCGTTAATCGCAAACACCTTTACTGACTGCGCTGGTTCCAGTGTCAGGCAAGCATTAATCGCAAACACCTTTACTGACTGGGCTGGTTCCAGTGTCAGTCAAGCGTTAATCGCAAACACCTTTACTGACTGCGCTGGTTACAGTGTCAGGCAAGCGTTAATCGCAAACACCTTTACTGACTGGGCTGGTTCCAGTGTCAGTCAAGCGTTAATCGCAAACACCTTTACTGACTGGGCTGGTTACAGTGTCAGGCAAGCATTAATCGCAAACACCTTTACTGACTGGGCTGGTTCCAGTGTCAGTCAAGCGTTAATCGCAAACACCTTTACTGACTGCGCTGGTTACAGTGTCAGGCAAGCGTTAATCGCAAACACCTTTACTGACTGGGCTGGTTACAGTGTCAGGCAAGCGTTAATCGCAAACACCTTTACTGACTGGGCTGGTTCCAGTGTCAGTCAAGCGTTAATCGCAAACACCTTTACTGACTGCGCTGGTTACAGTGTCAGGCAAGCATTAATCGCAAACACCTTTACTGACTGGGCTGGTTCCAGTGTCAGTCAAGCGTTAATCGCAAACACCTTTACTGACTGCGCTGGTTTCCGTGTCAGTCAAGCGTTAATCGCAAACACCTTTACTGACTGCGCTGGTTTCCGTGTCAGTCAAGCGTTAATCGCAAACACCTTTACTGACTGCGCTGGTTACAGTGTCAGGCAAGCGTTAATCGCAAACACCTTTACTGACTGCGCTGGTTTCCGTGTCAGGCAAGCGTTAATCGCAAACACCTTTACTGACTGGGCTGGTTACAGTGTCAGGCAAGCGTTAATCGCAAACACCTTTACTGACTGCGCTGGTTTCCGTGTCAGTCAAGCGTTAATCGCAAACACCTTTACTGACTGCGCTGGTTCCAGTGTCAGGCAAGCGTTAATCGCAAACACCTTTACTGATTGCGCTGGTTACAGTGTCAGGCAAGCGTTAATCGCAAACACCTTTACTGACTGCGCTGGTTCCAGTGTCAGGCAAGCGTTCATCGCAAACACCTTTACTGACTGGGCTGGTTCCAGTGTCAGGCAAGCGTTCATCGCAAACACCTTTACTGACTGCGCTGGTTTCCGTGTCAGGCAAGCATTAATCGCAAACACCTTTACTGACTGCGCTGGTTCCAGTGTCAGGCAAGCGTTAATCGCAAACACCTTTACTGATTGCGCTGGTTACAGTGTCAGGCAAGCATTAATCGCAAACACCTTTACTGACTGGGCTGGTTCCAGTGTCAGGCAAGCATTAATCGCAAACACCTTTACTGACTGCGCTGGTTCCAGTGTCAGGCAAGCATTAATCGCAAACACCTTTACTGACTGGGCTGGTTCCAGTGTCAGGCAAGCGTTAATCGCAAACACCTTTACTGACTGGGCTGGTTCCAGTGTCAGGCAAGCATTAATCGCAAACACCTTTACTGACTGCGCTGGTTACAGTGTCAGGCAAGCATTAATCGCAAACACCTTTACTGACTGCGCTGGTTACAGTGTCAGGCAAGCGTTAATCGCAAACACCTTTACTGACTGGGCTGGTTCCAGTGTCAGGCAAGCATTAATCGCAAACACCTTTACTGACTGGGCTGGTTCCAGTGTCAGGCAAGCGTTAATCGCAAACACCTTTACTGACTGCGCTGGTTCCAGTGTCAGGCAAGCGTTAATCGCAAACACCTTTACTGACTGCGCTGGTTTCCGTGTCAGGCAAGCGTTAATCGCAAACACCTTTACTGATTGCGCTGGTTACAGTGTCAGGCAAGCGTTCATCGCAAACACCTTTACTGACTGGGCTGGTTCCAGTGTCAGGCATGCGTCAATCGCAAACACATTTACTGACTGGGCTGGTTCCAGTGTCAGGCAAGCGTTCATCGCAAACACCTTTACTGACTGGGCTGGTTCCAGTGTCAGGCAAGCGCTAATCGCAAACACCGTTACTGACTGGGCTGGTTCCAATGTCAGTCAAGCGTTAATCGCAAACACCTTTACTGACTGGGCTGGTTCCAGTGTCAGGCAAGCGTTAATCGCAAATACCTTTACTGACTGCGCTGGTTCCAATGTCAGTCAAGCGCTAATCGCAAACACCGTTACTGACTGGGCTGGTTCCAATGTCAGTCAAGCGTTAATCGCAAACACCTTTACTGACTGGGCTGGTTCCAGTGTCAGGCAAGCGTTAATCGCAAACACATTTACTGACTGCGCTGGTTTCAGTGTCAGGCAAGCGTTAATCGCAAACACCTTTACTGATTGCGCTGGTTACAGTGTCAGGCAAGCGTTCATCGCAAACACCTTTACTGACTGGGCTGGTTCCAGTGTCAGGCATGCGTCAATCGCAAACACATTTACTGACTGGGCTGGTTCCAGTGTCAGGCAAGCGTTCATCGTAAACACCTTTACTGACTGGACTGGTTCCAGTGTCAGGCAAGCGCTAATCGCAAACACCGTTACTGACTGGGCTGGTTCCAGTGTCAGTCAAGCGTTAATATCGAACACATTTACTGACTAGGCTGGTTCCAGTGTCAGGCAAGCGCTAATCGCAAACACCTTTACTGACTGGGCTGGTTCCAGTGTCAGTCAAGCGTTAATCTCGAACACATTTACTGACTAGGCTGGTTCCAGTGTCAGGCAAGCGCTAATCGCAAACACCTTTACTGACTGGGCTGGTTCCAGTGTCAGTCAAGCGTTTATCGCAAACACTTTTACTGACTGCGATGGTTCCAGTGTCAGGCAAGCGTTAATCTCGAATACCTTTACTGACTGGGCTGGTTCCAGTGTCAGTCGAGCGTTAATCTCGAACACATTTACTGACTAGGCTGGTTCCAGTGTCAGGCAAGCGCTAATCGCAAACACCTTTACTGACTGGGCTGGTTCCAGTGTCAGTCAAGCGTTTATCGCAAACACTTTTACTGACTGCGATGGTTCCAGTGTCAGGCAAGCGTTAATCTCGAATACCTTTACTGACTAGGCTAGTTCCAGTGTCAGTCAAGCGTTAATCGCAAACATCTTGGCAAAATCAATTTTCTAAATTTTATTTTATATCATCTGAACATCAAGGAGTTGTGTTCCGCAATATCTTTTCTATATCGGAGCGGGTAGAGTATGTTTTTTTTTCTCTCCGTGATTAACCATGCAACTTAAAATCAAATGCCCTAGAAGTTTGGAACAAATGCAAGTAAGTTGAGGGGTCATGTTATTTCCTTTTTGAAACCTTGTGTTACGTTTGCCTTCCTCCATTCGTTTGGTATCACGCTGTGTTGTTAGCGCCGGTGTGTGATGGGTGTTTTGTTTTCTTCATTTTTTGTGTATGTATATTTTATATTAATTGTTATTTATATCCATTCTTTTCATTAGTTCCTTGATTTCTTGGTTTATCCAGGGAAACGAGTCTTTCGGTTCGGTGTCTTTGTTCGGATATGTTTCTGGCCACTGACTGTTAAGGTAGATGACCATATATCATTGATGTTACTTTTTTTTTGCTAATCATCGATGTAATTGTGGAATGTAATTTTGATATGTCCGACTTTATTTTGTCCCACCTCGCTCTCCTGTGAAGAAGAATTTTCCTTGGTGGCTGTTTGTACTGAACAGGCTGGACTGAAAATTCACACAGTACAGCATCATGTGTAGCACCCTCACTCCAATTCCCTTCTTGTACACTAAGCCGTTCAATCGTATATTTATAAAGTCAAAACAACCACGTTCGATGATACAAGTTTTATTGTTAGCAATTATTTATTTCTTAGTTGCCAATTAATTTGATTTATTAAACGAGAGTAAAGCTGGGTCCGAAGACCTGAAGCTTTAAACACAATTTCATTCTCGACTATCAGAATCCTAACCAGAAGCAGACATAGAACTCCCAAAATAAGGTTTTAAACTCCCTAATTGGCCCCAATTGTAGTTCACCATTCAGAAGTGTTCCCTAATAGTTTAACGATATCACGTGATACATTTAATCTCACGTGACAATAACCAAAGTATTTTACTGGTTATCGCCACAAAAAGGAGCTTGTCAATCAATAGTTTCAGTGACGTCAAAATTAACTAGACCAAACCCCTTTCATAGGATTTTAGTAAACAAGGTAATTAAACTTTATTTCTGGACAGTACTTAAAATAGCCATTAGCGGTTGACCTTAGCCGTAGCCGATTGATCTTCGATGGTACCAAGTAACCTATGAGTTAAGCAAAAGGCAGCTCCTTTGATAATTATTATTCAAGTCTTATGGCAATTTTTAGCATATGCTAAAGCGATTAACTGTTCCATCTATTGTCAGAATATCTAATCGACACCTGCCGGTAACGGTAATGAAGCTCCAACGAAAATAAACGCTATGGCATTTCGACCATTTAGTAGTTAAAGAAAGGAATGCTGACCTTAACAGCGATAAATTAATATTGGCGGGGTCATTGTGTTACACATGCTCTGAGATACCGGAGAGAGTGAAAATCCTCGGCCCTTTGGTTGGATGGTTTGTTATAATCAGAATTCTAGTGTTGTTTAAGTTTGTTCCTCGACCATTTGTTTTAGTTTATTGTCAGTCTTAGAAAAAGGAGTGTAATTTAAAGTGTTGGGTGATTGGTTTCAGGGAGTTTTGTTTCTAGTCCCAGTCAGGTAGGTTCGTGTCTCCAAAAATAACTCCTTTTTTAAACTTTAATAGCACGCCGTCTTTCTTTAAGACATGGTTAATGCAAGGAATCAAGAACACCTCTGTTTTTTGGAAGGCACAGATTTGATGATTTTGTGCAATTTAAACACGAGTAAATATCAATCTTGCAGAACTATTTCTCCACAAGCCGGCGTTGGTTAGACAATCTACGTCGTCGAGGATCAGAAATGTGCGTGAGGGTTTCAAACGATAAGGGTAAGCAAAAAATAAGATATTTAGAGTTTACTTTATAAAATACCAATACATCTCTGAAAATAAAATAAAAGATATCGAAATTTTGTTGATTATTGTATTTTATTTCACTCGTAATCAAAGAAAAACTGTTTTAGTAACCAGTAAACTTTCTACACAAACTGAATGGAATTACGACTTTACCTGTAGCGGTCAATATTGCTCAATGAGCAATATGAACATCTGAATGAACTGAATGTAAAGCATGCGTAAAATTTTAGAAAGGCCTGCTTGTGGCATATAGAGCAGGCTGATACCAGTGTTTCAGTGTCCACCTCTCACCCAAGAAGTTGCTGCTGGTGTGATCCCCATAAAGGGGGTTATCTCATGGTCTCACAAAATGGACTCCGGTGCTGTGGTGCCTACCAAGGAAGCGGGCCCGAGTATGATTTTAAAAACTTTAGTCCCATTCGGACAAACACACATAAGTATGAACTAAACTAACAAATAAAACGTAAATGAAGAAATGCCATGAAGACAAATAACTTACATCCAAAAACACTGATCTCATGCTCTGGTCCGATGGCATTTTCTCTCAGGAAATCGTTGATAACCATACATGAATATGCCCTTCCGCCTTGCTCATCGAATTCCTTCACGTTTGTGATTCGCAATCGACCTAATTGATAAAATTTACTAAAATTGTTGCAACACGAAATCAATACTCTAAGAGAATGTATTGCTGCATATAATAATAAAAAATAAAAAGAGGCACAATCAGTTTTTTGTATTTGTTTTGTTTTGCAAAATGTTTTCATTGTTCTCTGTTTTACAATTTCGAAACTTATTCTTAAACAAGATCCATTGCGGCAGCTCATGTTAAAAAGTTTGTAATGTTAATTATGTTATGGTTATAAAGTCCTATAACCTTCGAGGTCCATACTGACGCGTTTATCGAATTCGATAGTATGCCAACTGTCGTGGTCCTTGATCACCCAGCTAATGTCGGCCTGGGGATAACTCTGGGGTGGCGTACATGGCAAGGTCAACGCTGTACCAGCCATTGCATAGGCTACCTGTACAAAAAATCAAGAATTAACGATGCGTTTATCGTTTCCGATCGCCTGCTAACTGCCGTAGTTTTCATTGATCGCCCATGTAACGTCGGCAAGTGGGATAGCGTACTTGACAAGGTCACCGCTGAGCCAGTCTCTGCATACATAACCTGTACAAACAAATAAAGTGTCCAAGATCCGTATATCGAACCCGATAGCCTGGTATTTGCCGTCTTGTTCCATGACAACCATGCTCACGTCGGCCGGGCGAAACTCTGAGATGGTGCGCACTAGTTTTCGTCTTTCCTTTACTGAAAATCATGAATCGTAAAATCTGCAACCAACATTTAAAAAAAAGGATTTAACCGATATTTGCATTTCTTCGGTTTTAGTCCGAGTAATGAGATTAGCTTGTCACGAGTCATGGTATTATCTTGATTGCTGCTTTAATTATGATCAACATTCGTTTTATAATATATATCCATCATATGACTAATTCATATTATGTCAAATAGTTTAGCCATTTTTTTAAAGGCAAATCTTTTCAATTTTGGCAAACATAACACATACACAACTCATAATTAAACTTTCAAAAGAAAAAGGCCATGTTTGATTTTTTAAATGTCTTTTCTAGAGCAGAGGTCATAAAGCGCACTTATATCAACAGTTAACACAATGGCTTAAATTAAATTAAAGGAGCTGTTCCTAGAAGCATGGTATTCACAAATCGATAATTCAAGCAAGAGCCAATTTTATAAATGTTTCAAAACGTCTTTCGGCTATGAGAACTACCTTCACTCCACACCAAAGTTTTTACTTTTCCCACTCATCAAAATTAGAACAAGAAACCATAGGCTACTAATAGAAACAGGTAATTGGAATAGAACACCAGTCAACGAAATACTTTGTCAAACATGTTATAAACTTGGTGACGAATTTCATTTTTTATTTGAATGCCTTAATTTTGATAATGAAGGTAAACAATTTTTAGACCATAGTTTTACAGACATCCAAACATTTATAAACTCGAACAAATGTTTAATAATGCTTATAAACAATATTTATTATATCTCTGCAAAATGGCAAATGTTATTCTCAGACAAATTAGGTTAGCGCGGTATGTTGTAATTAATGTTATCACTGTTTGTTAACATTCCTAGTTATATGATATATCTGTAAGTAAATGCATTCATTTTCTCTAACACATATGTTTCAATATTGTTGTATCTTCTTGGTTTTTTTTTTTGGCTCCTTACTAAAAAAGTGACTCAACCATAGTTTTAAAATAGTATTATGACAAGAATAACGTTACAATATGCTCTTTAACTTCTTATAAGTATCAACTCTAAATAGTTATGTTTAAGATTAAGTATGTTATAACTGATTTAAGCCTCTATATTTCATTCACTTTAATATGCACCTCAATGTTTTCCTCTTGTACATTAATTTGAGAGAACAAAAGTTTTGACTTAAGAAAAAAAATGAATATAATTTGGTTGTACTTTTTTTTCCTCATATGGAAATCGGGCCAGTTTGGCCTCTCGAAATTTGACTTGGACGGAGACAACAACACCGTAACCATTATCAGCAAAGCACTGATATATTCCCTCATCTTTGTCTTCGGGTGTGTTGAACACAAGTGTGCCTTGACCCGGCAGCTGAACCACACGATTGTCATTTCTGCTGGGAGTGAAATCTATCTCGTTTCGCTTCCATCGATAACTGGAACATAAAAGGGAGAGACTCGGGTCGAATTGACATTCTACACAACAATGATAACATCTAAAATCAATTTTATAAACTATTTTTTTATAACAGTTTTATTAGATTTATGAAAAAATAATAATATCAAAGCAGACCTAATATTTGATAATGTAATAAACATTTGACACAAGTTACATTAAACAAGGAAGAATATGTTGTTATTAGTTGGAAGCAAACATTTTTGGAACAATTTTCTTTCAAATGTGTTAAAGATACTATTTAGCATTAAAACTTACACAGGTTTGGGAATACCATCGGCAATACAGGCTATTTCCACCGACTCTCCAGGCTTGTACCAAATATTCTTCTCTGGATGCTTTACCATATTTGGTGGCCCTTCGAAAATAACTAAAGATGATTTTGTTTTACAAACTGATATTCTGAGCTCGTGAACAGCAATAAAATTAACTTAGTTTGCAATAATGTGAATTGTGTATGTATATGTTTAAATAAAGGCCTTAAACACCGTTACTCTGAATAATGTTCGAAATATATTATAATGTTATTAATTAGGTGATTTCATATTTGCCTAGTTATTTGTCCGAGGTTAGTTGTATTTGCCCGAGCCCGAAAGGGCGAAGGCAAATACAGCTGACCGAGGACAAATAAGTGGGCAAATATGAAATCACCTAATTAATAAGTATTTTATTAATTAAATATTACCGTTTTGGTTACAAACATTCTTATAACTTACCCTTAGTTCACATTGAAGCCGTACATTACTATTTATCCCTTATTCATTCATGGTGTCTGCTTTTCTAGACTTGACTTTGCTGATTTTGACATGCATCCTTATAGTGACATTGCACATATTTATGAATAAAGCACTGTACATTGTAAGGAAGCATGTCTTTTCGTCTTAATTTTGTAAATCGTTTGCCAAAACGTCAAATGTTTCACCTTTGTCGTCCATTTTGTCGGCGTACAAAATGATAATTAAATAAGTCGTAAAATCCACCAACGGGTAAAATACAACTGTTAAAACGAACCCTACAAAGTGGTGCAATCATTCAATAGGTTCAAGTATTCCAAATAAAATTATACGAAGCACAATTTTTTTAAAACAGTCGGAAAACGGAAAACAAAATGGCTACCTTTAAAAATAATTTCGAGCATATTTTTCATATTAGGCGAGTTTCGACAGCCAATGAAAATGGCCCATTTCTCAAATCCTATATTAGGCGAGTTTTGTAGCCAATCAAAACTGAGGAAACTCATATTAGGCGAGTTTTGTTGATATTGGCCGAGTTTGGTAGATATTGATCGAATTCTGGCGCATATTGTCTCCAATTGTCTGGTATTGTCCGTATCTCGTCAAATGCGTAATAGTTGATTAATAATATAAGGTATAAAGTTCCAAGTAATTACAATTTACAATTTAATATTAAAGGGGCAAAATATAGGTTAATGCTAAAAAAATCAATGCAATTTTATGTTTAACTCATTTGACATTAATGAAAAAAGCATATGATTTTTGAACAGATAAAATCATATAAGCGATATTTTGGCACCTTTTTAAACTGAAATACGTAGTCAATAATTGAAAAAAAGCCATTTATAAAGTCTAACATTTTTTTATCTGTACGCAAATAAAATGCTTTTTCGTTTTGATCATTAAAGTGAAATGTGTTTAACATAATAATGGCTTTTTGCATCAATAATATATTATGCACCTTTAATATACAATGAATAACACGTAGTCATACTTGCTACGGTGTAAGCTACCGACAGCAAACACAGAATTGCTACGACAGTCATAGCTTATCTGAAATTAAAAACATTGCATTAGTATGGTTGTTACATTAGTTATATTTTCTTACTTTGTATGCATACTAGCGACCATAAAAAACTGTGCATGCAAAACTACACCAGTTTTGAAGTAACCCCAGAAATAGCCGTTTTAGGGACAACTAAATTTTGAAAATTGTCACAATTTTGCGGAAGCCTCTGTATCATAGTTACATTTATGTGTCAACCAATAGAGGTAAAAACAGCATGTTATCATCGGAAGACTGAATATTATCATAGAAACAATTATTTATATGCACAGTTTTTTCCCGCTAGTATGTTTTGTGCTTTAATGCAGCAGCCAATTGTATAAACAATGGTAAATCATTACCTTGGTAAATAAAACCACCGGTAAATTCCTTGGTAAAATTACCAAGCCGGTAAATGCATCTGTGTAAAAAAACTTACCAAAGAGGGAAATTATCAGTTTATGGTGATATTTAACCTGCGTTAAATTTTACTGAACTGTCCCATAATGCAGTAGAGTGACGTCATTTTCCCGCACAGGTGTCATAGTTCAGTTATTACAAATTAAATAAATTTGTTCAAAGGATTTACAGCTATCCCAGTCGTTCGGACATACTGTGAAATCATTAATGTTCGTGGGCATGAAATTTCGTGGTTTGCCGAAAAAAAACAATTTCGTGGGTACTTAAATTCGTGGATTTTCATTCCTAGATCGTCTGCATAATATCCACGCGCTGGCCCGTGATTTCCGTCTTCTACGTCACTCGGTTTATGACACTCGCTAATGTGGTACGACATGCCAATTAGTGCACATACCCATGTCACTTATCGATTTCATTGGGAATAAAGGTTATAAAAGAAGATGTACCCTGATCATAAATACAGGAAGCCATTGAATGCCAATTAAGAATTTTGCAAACTGTGAAAACACTGAAAAGGTGCGTATGTTGTCACGTTCGGTGCTTAGTAACCTTCAATATACTAGTAATCGATTAATTATTTTATTAAATAAAAAATTGAGTATGGACACTCATCACGCACATCTTGTAAACTTGGAGATTTTCATTAACAGCACACGTTTTAACACGTGCTTATAACTGTCATTTGCTGCATAAAACACATTTAATTGATTTGGTTGATTATTTGTTAATGGCAGTTATAATATATTAACAGAATAATGATCGTAAGTTATACAGTGAGACAGATTTTAACACTGTATACTGCGACCTCTGTAAAGAATATACTAGAGTATGTACGTAACAAGGCAATTGAAAAAGTGAATAAAGGGTTTATATTTCGTGGGATCTTGAATTCGTGGATCACCCAACCCACGAAAACCACGAACATTAATGCCCCACGAACATTAATGATTTCACAGTATAATGAATGATCCTTCACTCCCACCAGCGCCGGCGGCCATCCTGGTCACTGACGATACACAATATAACTGTACACAGGGCGAGCCTCAAAATCAGTTTGAAATGCTATCTGCGGTAAAAATCAATGATATTGAGCAACATGGCTATGACCCTGATGAAAGCTGCTTTGAACAATCGCAAGATACAGCCGATTATAGCTACAACAGTAAACCTATAGATTTGAATAGTCAGCCCATCGGTAACCAACATTTTCTCTCTCTCCTTGATGAATGTCTTATACACTTGCCAATGAAATTGTACGTTGAAAAGCTGCTAAGAATGACACGTAGAAAGGACGAAGACACATGTTTATACCGGTCCATCCTGTTCAAACGAGCCAAAGACATTGAAACATGCCCTAAAGGGACCCTTGTGCAAAGACGCTCCACAAAGCTAGAAGAAAGTTGCGTACGGTTCGCCAAAGATTGCTGTGCCCTGCAAGATTTCATCGATAATCAAGACCCAAAATGTATCAATGAAATATTCACCAAAAGGCGAGTAACTGTGAAAGAGGAACCCATAGAGAATATGGATACGTTGACGTCTAACTTATGTATTACACTACAACAGGAGCTAGCTGAAATGAAACTAATATACAATGTCTCACAAGTGATATCGAAACTCTGAAGCAAGACAATATTTACCAAAGCAGATCAATTGTGATCCTAACAAATGAAATGAACATGTATAAAAGCATGCTTGCTGACAGTATTAGTGAAGGTAAACGCCTTCGCACTATTGACCTAGGCAATATCAACAAGTTGAAATGTAGCATCTCCTCTATCGAAAAATCACAAGAAAATATGCCCAAACAAAATTACGCATCCATTGTAAGTGCGAAATTTCATGAACCAGACCCCGCATATCCAGAACAAAACAAAAACCCGTCAAAAAGTAGATATGTGGAGAATACGAAAAAGGCAGTGACAGCTCAAGACATGCACCGATCTTCGCAACATCACCCACAAGCAAAAGTCCTAGAAAAAGCCAACAGCGTGCCCAGTGACAGAGACGATACTTCCAGTTCAATTGCCTCGAGAACAACATCCGGTTATATCACATTCCCAAGTCAGAATTGAAAAAGTGAGCAGTCGAAGCGTAGGCCAACAACAAAAACTACTTACTTCTTCAAACCCACAAATCCAAGTACCCTCGTTATTTAGATCGAGCGACATATCGCAGAGAACCCCACATACTGAGATTCGCTCCTCTTCAAATACAATGGATAAAGCGCAACACATTGAAGTTCATGTGAGTGATAAGGCTACGAGCAGAACTAATAACCATCCAAATATACCTGTGGGTAACTCCACTGGCGAACAACGACCATCGGAATTCGTGAACGTGGCAAATATAGTCAGAAGTGAACCAACAAGTGCAGGCTCGAACACCCAAGGACAGTTTGACGAAGAACCTGAAGAAGCGGTATTTGAAAGCGTACGTCCGCGGCGTACACAACGCTATTACGTTGGCGGGATATCAAGGAACTCAAACAGAGCCGGTATCCTTAAATTCTTAACTGACAACGGAATAACTCCTGATTCAGTTAAGTTGATTGACACACATCGCGGGGGCTTAGCTGCAAAACTAACCGTTTATAAAAGTGATTGCGAAACGATTGAAAATAGACGCTTTTGGCCACTTAAAATGTATTGCCGGAAGTGGTATTCGCAGACGGCGTGGCAGAACGTATTCAATGGAGACAACAATATCTATAACAATGAAGAACATTAATTACATAGTCATAACGTTACTATGCGTTACAAACTTATTAATGGACACACCGACATCTCCACAGTGCAGTATCCTCACTTGGAACGTCCGTGGCGCTATGTCTTCAGCGGGATCCCTTAGCCATTTACTTGAAACATACAACATTGACATTGCTTGTATAAGCGAACATAAACTGAAGCCGAACTGTGATGGATTTCTCAATACGTTGCATTCCTCATATAGGGCAATAACTGTTTGTGAATATGTAGATATAGATACCCCCTATGGAAAAGGCGGTGTTAGTATTTTATACAAAAATAATTTAGCATTATCTGCAAATACATTGCTTAATATAAAATCCAACCGCATAACTGGTATCAAATTGTCAAATGTTAATAATTCAATTGCAAATACATTCATATTTAGTGTATACTTACCGTCGGTGAATTATGATTATGACGCTTACGAAGAGTGTGTCGATGAACTTCAATGCTTATATGACATATATTCGTCTGAAGGGTTCATAATTATTTGTGGTGATATTAACGTGTAACTAAATGGAAAAAATTGTGACAGAAGAACACATTGTTTTCTTTACTTTTTAAGTAAAAACAGCTTAACCAATTGTAAAAGCACTGGACTACCGTATACCTTTAAACCCACACAAAAAACTCTTGACTATATCATTGTAAGCAAATCGCAAACAGATTTAGTACTTTATAATACTGTTATAGATGATGATTGTACATGTGTATCTGATCACTTGCCTATTGTTACCCATTGTAGTATACCATTGTTTGTATATGCATTACCTGAAAAGCCATATATCGCATGGAACAAATGCTCAGATGACCAGTTTGACATGTATAGGGAGAAACTCAAAACTCTCCTTTGTGCTATAGATCTTGATGATATATGTCATGATACACGCAGTATAGAAACACTATATGGCCATGTAGTGAACAGCATTATAAGCGCTGCTGAGAATTGCCTTCGCTTGAGTAAATACAATAAGCATTCTAAACCATATTGGAACGAAGATGTCAAACAAGCGCATAAAGCACAACGTACCAGCCGCTTGAAGTGGATATCGGACGGCAGACCAAGAGGTAATGAAAATGTTTACTTCAGGCAGTACAAAACAGCAAAACGAACGTTTATCAATAAACAGAAACATGCAATATTTAGAGAGAACGAAAAACATTTTGAAGAATTAAACTCGGCTTCCAACTGTGATATAAAATTGTTCTGGAAACTAACTCGCAAGCATAAAGGCAGTCGCTCAAATCCAATCAATGAAATACAAGCGGAAACAAGAACTGAACGCGAACCTCACGTTATAGCGTGTGAGTTTGGAAGGTACTTTGAAAATGTATTTTCTCCAAATCGAAAACCACATTATAACAATGAGTTTCTTGATACCTTAGATAGTAATGTAGACGAGTTCATAGCATCTGAAGATCGAAGCCATGATCCTGATCTAACGAAGGAAGTACAATCAGCTGATGTAGAATTAGCGGTTAAGATTCTGAAACTACGCAAAGCACCTGGCCATGAGGATATCACATCAGAACACCTAAAACATAGTGGCAACGTTTTATACAGATACCTAGCTAAATTATTTACAATGATGATAAACTGTTATTATGTGAAAGTTGTAAAATTGGAATAATAATCCCAATACACAAAGAAGGAAAACCTAAAACAAATCCCAGTAGTTATAGGCCCATAACACTATTACCAGTTATATACAAACTGTTTGAACACCTGTTACACAAACGATTGACTCACTGGCTTTCTTTACATAATGTAATGCTCCCAAACAAACAACAAAACGCCTATCAGAAACACCTCGGATCAATTACTGCTTCCTTCAACCTACAATAATCGATCTACGAGAGATTCGAACTTGGGTCCAACGTCTATGCTGCCCTACTTGACACTGCCGGAGCTTTTGACAATGTACCACACAGTGCAATCATCATTAAAATGAAAGAAATTGGGATAAAAGGAACGTTTCTACGCTTAATTGCAAACATGTACAGTGCCCTTAAAGGATACGCTTTGGTAAATGGGATAGCTTCGAACCACTTCGATGTAAAGCAAGGCATCCGACAAGGGGGAGTACTTTCCACGTGGAGTTATCTCCTCTTTATAGACGGTCTCCTGAACAAACTTGAAACTACCGGAAACGATCTTACCCTTAATAACAGTATTCATTGCGGTAATCCTACGCTTGCAGACGACTTGCTATGTGGAAATAAAACAGCATTAGAAAAGCAATTGGATGTTGTGAAAAAAATATGCTAATACATGGGGATATGACTTCAATGTTAACAAAAGTAAAGCCATAATTTTTACTACTAACAAACATATTAATGCAACAAATATTAAATTCGGCACTGAACATATAACCAGCACAGGAACAGCAAAGCACGTTGGAATCATACTTGAAAGTACACTGAAATGCACCAAAGCAATTGACGAACGAGTCAGAAAAGGACGGGCGTCTCTATTTTCAATCCTCGCGATGGAAAAGACCACCGGTGACGTCAACCCTCTAACACTTTGAGTGCCAATTAGTCCAGAAAGTATGTATACCTACAGTCTTGTACGGTTCCGAACTCTAGCATGACATATCAGGGCATGATCGCCTGAAGCTTGAAAAATACATCAGATTAGCTGGTAAACGTATACAACATCTACCAACGTGGACAAGAACTGACATGGCATTGAGTCTGCTAGGATGGTTCCCGTTAGAGCTGGAGGTAGATAAGCGCAAACTTACGTTTCTACAAAAGTTGTGTACCCTTCCTAGTGAACACTTAACTAGAAGAATATTTAATTACAGACTTAATCTGTATGTGTTAAGAGGATTCAAGCTCCAACGAGGATTCATACCAAGCGTTGTGCGTTTGCTTATTCAGTATGATATCTTCAACTACTTACTGATTTATATCCTCACATCGACATTCCCTAGTAAATATAGCTGGAAGAAAATCGTTCATTTTAAGTATTATACTAATGCATGGAAAGACAGAACACAACGTGATGAAGATTTTGCGCGATTTCTTGCTGTTCATGACAGCATTGTACCTTCTAACCTATGGTTACTTGCCAACGGAAGAGATGAAGTAATACATGCAATCAGCGCGGTGAATGTCTTAATAGTACGGTACTTTAAACCCTACACGTGTAAAATATGTAACGCTCATGTCTCTGACTTGGCCAGACACCTTATTGTAAGCTGTTATGGCACTGCTTGGCTAAGGAAAAAACTGTTCAGTGATCTATGTTCTGTGTTAGACTCCAACTTTGTAAGCTTTCATAAAAGAGCTGAAAATGAAATGTTTTTTCGCATACTTTTTCAAGCAGAGACTCTCACTGCGTTTCATTTTGACTCAAAATTGCAGAAAACATTTCTGAATAAGACGCTCAAATTCATTTATGACACGGTCAATATGTACAACCGACTATAGAAAGCATTAGTCCTTATTATAATGTTCTCTATAAAACATGACGTAATCACAAGGAGTTGCATCTAAAACATCCCAACCTGGTTTATGGTTTATATTCCAGCGATCCATACACTTATCTATTAATTTGTTTTTATGATATTATAAATATATATGATATCTGAATAAAGTAGTTTACTTTCCATATAAATCTTAAGAGGTAAACGTGATGATATTTCCTCTTGATTTCGTAAAAAGCGCAGTAGGACAAGCGAGAAAACTACCTCCATGGAATTTGCTCGCGTGCCCTATCTGCGTTCTTTTCATTATCAACGCAAGAAAAATGCGATCAATCCATAAATAATACCATTTGCTTTTTTGCATTTTGATTCCATCGAATGGAAACAGCTATTGGCAAACGGTTAGATAAAAACTTTGTTCTGATAAAATATATTACAATAACCAGCGGAATGCCCACTGAAATACAACGATGTTTATGAAAATATGGTGTGGCAAAAGTAATTTTATGTTGGTGGCAAAATTGGACTTTCAACGTGAATACTTATCACAGCCCAATTCCAGGAGCTCAATGAAATGATAACGATTGAGTGTATCGGGCCGGAGTCGAGCTGGCTAATGTTATTGGAATTATCCGAGACATTTTGGAAAAAATTGGACGTTTGTTAAGGCTTAAAGAGGTCAGTGGCATATATATTTGAATGGAAGCGTGTTTATAATGGTCATGCATTTTTTACTAAAATTGTTGAAGTCATTTGAGATATTTTCCAAAAATCATTATAACCCCTTGCATGTGTCAGCACGCTTTCACATTTGCTTTGCTCCAGGTTTGGCAATTTAGGATCATTAATGACTGCAGCAAAATTGCCGGCTTATTTTTATGAAGACCAAAATATTAGCTATGCTCGTAAACATTCAACATAAAGTTGTGTTTATAGACTGAATGTGCAAACGAAGTGAAACTACTAAAACGGCCGTCATAAATGAAACTTTACTGAAGCGATATTACAGGTTATAAAATGTGTTTAAAGTTGCTGTCGGTCCCTTGGAATTAATTCGTTTATAATATATTGACTTAAGTAACTCAATTAATTAAATAAAAAGTAAACTCATTGACAAGTACTTTTATCCTTTTTCAGTAGGTGAATACACTTAGTTAAAAAAATAATATTCCATCTGTTTATGTTGAATCTCTGAAGGTATGCAAAGTGTTTATATATACATGGTTTACGAACATTTAAACGAATATTTATACAAGTTATGTTATTCTTAAGACGAATATGCACATTCAAAATGAAATCAATACAAAATAACAAAGCATACCTGTTCTTTCTGTCGCAGTATTTTGACAAAGAAAAATAAATCAGACATTCACTTTATATAAGGAAATGCTTGTAATGAATTTATCTGTAACTCGAGATCTTTCTTTATCTTTACCCAAAAGCGACGCTCAAAGGGGACCCGTTATCTTTATTTAATTCACCAGACTATGTCACACAGTAAAGTCAGAAAAATGCTCTAATTCTAATAGATGTTATATATGATTCGATGTTTTCGGATTTAAAGGAACATACTTCATATAGCAGGCAGTTTAATTTATTGATATATATAGAAAACAAACAGCAGCAAACGGGATACTAATTTGAACAGATTTGGTGTGTGAATTCCATATGTTTGCTTATGAGCATTGGCCAATCCGAATCCAATTTGCTCTACAGTGGAATCCGGTGTAACATTAAATAATGTACACGTTGAAAAGTGACATTGAAAATTGACCCCGACAACTTTTCGAAATGAAATTTTGATAACAACAGCCGTTGAAAACTTATCACCGTTAAGATTGGACAAATGTGACGTCATTGTTTAACGGTGCGATCACTTGAAGATACACGTTAGAGAAATCTGCGAGCTTATCAAATGGCTTCTTTACAAAAAATCTCGCGTGAACTCGTTTTTAACTTCCATAAAAAAAATTTGCAATTGAATTACCCTACCCCCATTTCAGAATTGTCGATAAAATCAACAACTCTCGAGAGACAAGAACAATCCTTTATTTCATTTATTTTTCAACATTTTGGTAATAATTTGGTATCAGAGTAACAAGAAATATATTTGCTTTCAGAAATAATACATTATTGATCACATCACCAACAAATATAATCATACTGTACTGAAATTCAATTTTCAATAGCTGTTTCAATTTTAACATACTGTTTTGACCGCGTACAATTGGAACATCGATGTTTAAAAGCAAAACTAACAAGTTTCAGAAGTACCCATTACCTGTTCTTTATTAATAATTATCTTTAATCTTTTGGGGACATTATGCCAAAAAATCAAAATGTTTTACTGTCTCATTTAAAAAAAAGTTTATAATTTCCAACCTCCTAAAAAGTATTTGTGCTTCTGGCTAGATCCGAACCACTACATTGAAACCCTCAAAAGATTTGTAGTCCTGTGCTTAACAACATAGGCTAAAGCATTAAAATTGAAGAATTTCAAGTGGAGGTTAACATTAGAGGTGTGCTACCTTAAGCGCACATAACATCATAACGAATTTTGCATATCACGTGACTTTCTCAATACCGAAAATTCTATGTTGTTTTTATATATAGAAATGATTTGCATTTTTTTTAACTAAGACGTTTTGGGTTTTAATGTTTTGCGGAAACAAATACATTTATAGTAAAAATGTATGCTGGTTTTCGTTGGGTGCGAACCAACGCCGGTAAAGTCAAGAAAAAATAACACCAGATAAACAACATCTCGTCCACTGTACACTCAAGACTTTCATAACTGTACTAAATATTTTGACATGTTAACCATACGTTGATAACATCACGTGATAATGTCAATCAACCAATTACGGAACAACAAAGTAGTTCACGCAGTGACGCTTTTATGAAAATTGAAGTCCCATGGTAACCAGTGGATGTCCAATTTCGTATGATTGCTGCGGGTGTAATTATATCCAGGAATTGACTTTGATAAATAATCATTGTTACATCTCATTATATTGGAAACAATAAATAGTCCTAGTATTAAGATTGTATGTGGGTGCGTATGGCGCTTCTTTCTGTTTTTTTGTTGTTGTTGGAAATAATGAATTGTATATGGGTTTAATGTTTACCTATAATGCAATTCAATGCAGTTGTTAAGGTATAGAAATAACTGATAATGCAACAAATGCAATGAAATAATTTTATATATTTTCGTCGAAGAAACAAGTAAGTACTGTGAGTGACGCTGCCGCTTGTAAACAGTCAAGTTTATACTACGTTCACTTGTCCTGAAAGCGTTGTTTTCAGCTGTGATGTTTTCGTAGCTATTCACAGAGACCCGACTATCGACTTGCCTCGTCTGGTAGTTTGATACCTTCTCACAGCTTTTTAAGTGTCAGTTGTAGACCTTGTAAAGTAAATGCGATGTTTGACCAATAAAACATTGTCAGGACTAGTTTATGTTTTGACCTTATTATACTGCATTAAGTGGACGTTGAAATCATAACTCTCTTCCGATATTCCCTTGTGAAGTTTATATCAATATGTCGGTTCGAATGCTAAAGCCACCCAGTGTGACAGCTCTGATAATTGGCTTAATTCTAAATGTGCTTATTATGAACCAGAATCTGTCACAAATTTAAAAAAATCAAGCGTTGTTTGGATTTGAAATTGTTTAGGAATACGTTTTACCTTTTACAATCAATTCGCTTTGTCGATTTACCTCAACGTTTAATATCATCTGAAAACTTGACATATTCATGAATCCAATCTTCGAAAAGAATTATTTGCGCCATCTCTTTATAATGATATAACTATTCACAAAAATAGATTCTGCATGCATGTATTCCAGTTTTATACGTAAAATGCCATGTGGGGACGATGGCACATTTCCCGCACCCAGTCCTCTCGTGTGGGGACGATGGTACATTTCCCGCGCCCAGTCCTCTCGTGTGGGGACGATGACACATTTCCCGCGCCCAGTCCTCTCGTGTGGGGACGATGACACATTTCCCGCGCCCAGTCCTCTCGTGTGGGGACGATGGCACATTTCCCGCGCCCAGTCCTCTCGTGTGGGGACGATGACACATTTCCCGCGCCCAGTCCTCTCGTGTGGGGACGATGGCACATTACCCGCGCCCAGTCCTCTCGTGTGGGGACGATGGCATATTTCCCGCGCCCAGTCCTCTCGTGTTGGTAGTGATGAATGTGATCACATTTGAAATGTTCATGTTTTCATACTTAGAATCGACCATACAATTGAAAATTATACATCGTTAATAGTGCCGGATCCGTGGTCTAGTGGTTACATACTTAACTGTTAATCCAGTCTAGTGGTTACATACTTAACTGTTAATCCAGGGATCGCAGGTTCGATTCCCCGCCGCACCACTAAAAGTACTTATCGTCCTCCGAGATTAAATTGGAGTCCCATGTGACAGTGCTATACACTGGTGCACGTAAAAGAACCAGGAAAGCTCTAACCAGGGTTATATTCTGTCTGTGCACTATGCTCGAACAAAACTAAAATGACTAACAATCTTATCGGAGTACTCGCCGAATGGGCCCAAGTGAGTGTATAAAAAAGCTTAAACACACACACACTCTTCAATAATATGCCCCCATACTTTTCGAACTTCTTGGTCGTACTATTTTGTGTAATAAAAACAAAAAGGCAGAAATGTGAGCCGAAACCCAGATATAATTAGAGGAACCGAGACAGACACTAGATGCCAAAATCTAATGAATACTAACTCGCCGGCAAAGCAAATAGGTCAGATATACGCAACGATCGAACTAATCTTGTAAACATACGCGGTGCCGTTTTAACCTGTAAAACACACAGAAGAACGTCTAGATGTTGACTTTGTGGAATCAAGTGCTTCCACTATCCATATCAAATTAAGATAAATATATCGCCATAATACACTTGATAAAAATGCCCAATCGTAAAAAAATGGAAATCCCTTTCAGTGCTTCACAATCAGAAAACATTTATAAATCTGATGTCCTATCGGGGAAAAACTCCCGTTTTGGATATACCTAAGTTCAATTGACCTTTGCATAGGGATTTTAAGACAACAGGCAATCTCAAACCATGGTAAAACAAGATTACAACAATTGTGGACTAAACAGAAATTGCACAAAATAAGGCAGAATGTTGTCTGTTTTTATTTAGAAAAAAAGATGACACATTATCGAATATTGGGCACCTGCCATTCACTCAACATTGGACATTAATAACACACTAAACATATGGCACTCACCATACACTCAGCCTTGGACACTCACCATACACTCAGCATTGGACATTCACCATACACTCAACATTGGCCACTCACCATACACTCAACATTGGACACTCACCATACACTCAACATTGGCCACTCACCATACACTCAACATTGGACATTCACCATACACTCAACATTGGCCACTCACCATACACTCAACATTGGGCACTCACCATACACTCAACATTGGCCACTCACCATACCCTCAACATTGGACACTCAACAAACACTCAACATTGGCCACTCACCATACACTCAACATTGGCCACTCACCATACACTCAACATTGGACACTAACCATACACTCAACATATGACACTCACCATACACTCAACATTGGACACTCACCATACACTCAACATTGGCCACTCACCATACACTCAACATTGGCCACTCACCATACACTCAACATTGGACACTCACCATACACACAACATTGGACACTCACCATACACTCAACATTGGACACTCACCATACACACAACATATGACACTCACCATACACTCAACATTGGCCACTCACCATACACTCAACATTGGACACTCACCATACACTCAACATATGACACTCACCATACACTCAACATTGGACACTCACCATACACTCAACATTGGCCACTCACCATACACTCAACATTGGACACTCACCATACACTCAACATATGACACTCACCATACACTCAACATTGGCCACTCACCATACACTCAACATTGGCCACTCACCATACACTCAACATTGGCCACTCACCATACACTCAACATTGGCCACTCACCATACACTCAACATTGGCCACTCACCATACACTCAACATTGGCCACTCATCATGCACTCAACATTGGCCACTCACCATACACTCAACATTGGACACTCACCATACACTCAACATTGGATACTCACCATACACACAACATATGACACTCACCATACACTCAACATTGGCCACTCACCATACACTCAACATTGGACACTCACCATACACTCAACATTGGACACTCAACATTGGACACTCAACATTGGACACTCACCATACACTTAACATATGACACTCACCATACACTCAACATTGGACATTCACCATACACTCACCATACACTCAACATTGGGCACTCACCATACACTCAACATTGGCCATTCATCATAAACTCACCATACACTCAACATTGGCCACTCACCATACACTCAACATTGGACAACCACCATACACTCAACATTGGACACTCACCATACACTCAACATTGGCCACTCACCATACACACAACATTGGACACACACCATACACTCAACATTGGGCACTCACCATACACTCAACATTGGCCATTTATCATAAACCTACCATACACTCAACATTGGCCACTCACCATACACTCAACATTGGACACCCACCATACACTCAACATTGGACACTCACCATACACTCAACATACACTCAACATTGGCCACTCACCATACACTCAACATTGGCCACTCATCATACACTCAACATTGAACACTCATCATACACTCAACATTGGACACTCACCATACACACAACATTGGACACTCACCATACACTCAACATTGGACACTCACCATACACACAACATATGACACTCACATACACTCAACATTGGCCACTCACCATACACTCAACATTGGCCACTCACCATACACTCAACATATGACACTCACCATACACTCAACATTGGCCACTCACCATACACTCAACATTGGCCACTCACCATACACTCAACATTGGCCACTCACCATACACTCAACATTGGCCACTCACCATACACTCAACATTGGCCACTCACCATACACTCAACATATGACACTCATCATGCACTCAACATTGGCCACTCACCATACACTCAACATTGGATACTCACCATACACTCAACAGTGGCCACTCACCATACACTCAACATATGACACTCACCATACACTCAACATTGGCCACTCACCATACACTCAACATTGGCCACTCACCATACACTCAACATTGGCCACTCACCATACACTCAACATTGGCCACTCACCATACACTCAACATTGGCCACTCACCATACACTCAACATTGGCCACTGACCATACACTCAACATTGGACACTCACCATACACTCAACATTGGACACTCACCATACACTCAACATTGGACACTCACCATACACTCAACATTGGACACTCACCATACACTCAACATTGGCCACTCACCATACACTCAACATTGGCCATTCACCATACACTCAACATTGGCCACTCACCATACACTCAACATTGGACACTCACCATACACTCAACATTGGACACTCGCCATACACTCAACATTGGCCACTCACCATACACTCAACATTGGACACTCACCATACACTCAACATTGGCCACTCACCATACACTCAACATTGGACACTCACCATACACTCAACATTGGCCACTCACCATACACTCAACATTGGCCACTCACCATACACTCAACATTGGCCACTCACCATACACTCAACATTGGACACTCACCATACACTCAACATTGGACACACAGCATACACTCAACATTGGACACTCACCATACACTCAGCATTGGCCACTCACCATACACTCAACATTGGACACTCACCATACACTCAACATTGGACACTCACCATACACTCAACATTGGCCACTCACCATACACTCAACATTGGACACTCACCATACACTCAACATTGGACACTCACCATACACTCAACATTGGACACTCACCATACACTCAACATTGGACACTCACCATACACAAAACATATGACACTCACCATACACTCAACATTGGCCACTCACAATACACTCAACATTGGCCACTCACCATACACTCAACATATGACACTCACCATACACTCAACATTGGCCACTCACCATACACTCAACATTGGCCACTCACCATACACTCAACATTGGCCACTCACCATACACTCAACATTGGCCACTCACCATACACTCAACATTGGCCACTCACCATACACTCAACATATGACACTCACCATGCACTCAACATTGGCCACTCACCATACACTCAACATTGGCCACTCACCATACACTCAACATTGGCCACTCACCATACACTCAACATTGGCCACTCACCATACACTCAACATTGGCCACTCACCATACACTCAACATTGGACACTCACCATACACTCAACATTGGCCACTCACCATACACTCAACATTGGACACTCACCATACACTCAACATTGGCCACTCACCATACACTCAACATTGGCCATTCACCATACACTCAACATTGGCCACTCACCATACACTCAACATTGGACACTCACCATACACTCAACATTGGCCACTCACCATACACTCAACATTGGACACTCAACATACACAAAACATTGGCCACTCACCATACACTCAACATTGGCCACTCACCATACACTCAACATTGGCCACTCACCATACACTCAACATTGGACACTCACCATACACTCAACATTGGCCACTCACCATACACTCAACATTGGCCACTCACCATACACTCAACATTGGCCACTCACCATACACTCAACATTGGACACTCACCATACACTCAACATTGGCCACTCACCATACACTCAACATTGGCCACTCACCATACACTCAACATTGGACACTCACAATACACTCAACATTGGACACACAGCATACACTCAACATTGGACGCTCACCATACACTCAACATTGGCCACTCACCATACACTCAACATTGGCCACTCACCATACACTCAACATTGGACACTCACCATACACTCAACATTGGCCACTCACCATACACTCAACATTGGACACTCACCATACACTAAACATTGGACACTCACCATACACACAACATTGGACACTCACCATACACTCAACATTGGCCACTCACCATACACTCAACATTGGACACACACCATACACTCAACATTGGGCACTCACCATACACTCAACATTGGCCATTTATCATAAACCTACCATACACTCAACATTGGCCACTCACCATACACTCAACATTGGACACCCACCATACACTCAACATTGGACACTCACCATACACTCAACATTGGCCACTCACCATACACTCAACATTGGCCACTCACCATACACTCAACATTGGACACCCACCATACACTCAACATTGGACACTCACCATACACTCAACATTGGCCACTCACCATACACTCAACATTGGACACTCACCATACACTCAACATTGGACACTCACCATACACACAACATATGACACTCACATACACTCAACATTGGCCACTCACCATACACTCAACATTGGCCACTCACCATACACTCAACATATGACACTCACCATACACTCAACATTGGCCACTCACCATACACTCAACATTGGCCACTCACCATACACTAAACATTGGCCACTCATCATGCATTCAACATTGGCCACTCACCATACACTCAACATTGGACACTCACCATACACTCAACATTGGATACTCACCATACACACAACATATGACACTCACCATACACTCAACATTGGCCACTCACCATACACTCAACATTGGACACTCACCATACACTCAACATTGGACACTCAACATTGGACACTCAACATTGGACACTCACCATACACTCAACATTGGACACTCACCATACACAAAACATATGACACTCACCATACACTCAACATTGGCCACTCACAATACACTCAACATTGGCCACTCACCATACACTCAACATATGACACTCACCATACACTCAACATTGGCCACTCACCATACACTCAACATTGGCCACTCATCATACACTCAACATTGGCCACTCACCATACACTCAACATTGGCCACTCACCATACACTCAACATTGGCCACTCACCATACACTCAACATATGACACTCACCATGCACTCAACATTGGCCACTCACCATACACTCAACATTGGCCACTCACCATACACTCAACATTGGCCACTCACCATACACTCAACATTGGCCACTCACCATACACTCAACATTGGCCACTCACCATACACTCAACATTGGACACTCACCATACACTCAACATTGGCCACTCACCATACACTCAACATTGGACACTCACCATACACTCAACATTGGCCACTCACCATACACTCAACATTGGCCATTCACCATACACTCAACATTGGCCACTCACCATACACTCAACATTGGACACTCACCATACACTCAACATTGGCCACTCACCATACACTCAACATTGGACACTCAACATACACAAAACATTGGCCACTCACCATACACTCAACATTGGCCACTCACCATACACTCAACATTGGCCACTCACCATACACTCAACATTGGACACTCACCATACACTCAACATTGGCCACTCACCATACACTCAACATTGGCCACTCACCATACACTCAACATTGGCCACTCGCCATACACTCAACATTGGACACTCACCATACACTCAACATTGGCCACTCACCATACACTCAACATTGGCCACTCACCATATACTCAACATTGGACACTCACAATACACTCAACATTGGACACACAGCATACACTCAACATTGGACGCTCACCATACACTCAACATTGGCCACTCACCATACACTCAACATTGGCCACTCACCATACACTCAACATTGGACACTCACCATACACTCAACATTGGCCACTCACCATACACTCAACATTGGACACTCACCATACACTCAACATTGGACACTCACCATACACTCAACATTGGACACTCACCATACACTCAACATTGGCCACTCACCATACACTCAACATTGGACACACACCATACACTCAACATTGGGCACTCACCATACACTCAACATTGGCCATTTATCATAAACCTACCATACACTCAACATTGGCCACTCACCATACACTCAACATTGGACACCCACCATACACTCAACATTGGACACTCACCATACACTCAACATTGGCCACTCACCATACACTCAACATTGGCCACTCACCATACACTCAACATTGGACACCCACCATACACTCAACATTGGACACTCACCATACACTCAACATTGGCCACTCACCATACACACAACATTGGACACTCACCATACACTCAACATTGGACACTCACCATACACACAACATATGACACTCACATACACTCAACATTGGCCACTCACCATACACTCAACATTGGCCACTCACCATACACTCAACATATGACACTCACCATACACTCAACATTGGCCACTCACCATACACTCAACATTGGCCACTCACCATACACTAAACATTGGCCACTCATCATGCATTCAACATTGGCCACTCACCATACACTCAACATTGGACACTCACCATACACTCAACATTGGATACTCACCATACACACAACATATGACACTCACCATACACTCAACATTGGCCACTCACCATACACTCAACATTGGACACTCACCATACACTCAACATTGGACACTCAACATTGGACACTCAACATTGGACACTCACCATACACTTAACATATGACACTCACCATACACTCAACATTGGACATTCACCATACACTCACCATACACTCAACATTGGGCACTCACCATACACTCAACATTGGCCATTCATCATAAACTCACCATACACTCAACATTGGCCACTCACCATACACTCAACATTGGACAACCACCATACACTCAACATTGGACACTCACCATACACTCAACATTGGCCACTCACCATACACACAACATTGGACACACACCATACACTCAACATTGGGCACTCACCATACACTCAACATTGTCCATTTATCATAAACCTACCATACACTCAACATTGGCCACTCACCATACACTCAACATTGGACACCCACCATACACTCAACATTGGACACTCACCATACACTCAACATTGGCCACTCACCATACACTCAACATTGGCCACTCACTATACACTCAACATTGGCCACTCATCATACACTCAACATTGAACACTCACCATACACTCAACATTGGACACTCACCATACACACAACATTGGACACTCACCATACACTCAACATTGGACACTCACCATACACACAACATATGACACTCACATACACTCAACATTGGCCACTCACCATACACTCAACATTGGCCACTCACCATACACTCAACATATGACACTCACCATACACTCAACATTGGCCACTCACCATACACTCAACATTGGCCACTCACCATACACTCAACATTGGCCACTCACCATACTCTCAACATTGGCCACTCACCACACACTCAACATTGGCCACTCACCATACACTCAACATATGACACTCATCATGCACTCAACATTGGCCACTCACCATACACTCAACATTGGATACTCACCATACACTCAACATTGGCCACTCACCATACACTCAACATATGACACTCACCATACACTCAACATTGGCCACTCACCATACACTCAACATTGGCCACTCACCATACACTCAACATTGGCCACTCACCATACACTCAACATTGGCCACTCACCATACACTCAACATTGGCCACTCACCATACACTCAACATTGGCCACTGACCATACACTCAACATTGGACACTCACCATACACTCAACATTGGACACTCACCATACACTCAACATATGACACTCACCATACACTCAACATTGGACACTCACCATACACTCAACATTGGCCACTCACCATACACTCAACATTGGCCATTCACCATACACTCAACATTGGCCACTCACCATACACTCAACATTGGACACTCACCATACACTCAACATTGGACACTCACCATACACTCAACATTGGCCACTCACCATACACTCAACATTGGACACTCACCATACACTCAACATTGGCCACTCACCATACACTCAACATTGGACACTCACCATACACTCAACATTGGCCACTCACCATACACTCAACATTGGCCACTCACCATACACTCAACATTGGCCACTCACCATACACTCAACATTGGACACTCACCATACACTCAACATTGGACACACAGCATACACTCAACAATGGACACTCACCATACACTCAGCATTGGCCACTCACCATACACTCAACATTGGACACTCACCATACACTCAACATTGGACACTCACCATACACTCAACATTGGCCACTCACCATACACTCAACATTGGACACTCACCATACACTAAACATTGGACACTCACCATACACACAACATTGGACACTCACCATACACTCAACATTGGACACTCACCATACACAAAACATATGACACTCACCATACACTCAACATTGGCCACTCACCATACACTCAACATTGGCCACTCACCATACACTCAACATATGACACTCACCATACACTCAACATTGGCCACTCACCATACACTCAACATTGGCCACTCACCATACACTCAACATTGGCCACTCACCATACACTCAACATTGGCCACTCACCATACACTCAACATTGGCCACTCACCATTCACTCAACATATGACACTCACCATGCACTCAACATTGGCCACTCACCATACACTCAACATTGGCCACTCACCATACACTCAACATTGGCCACTCACCATACACTCAACATTGGCCACTCACCATACACTCAACATTGGCCACTCACCATACACTCAACATTGGACACTCACCATACACTCAACATTGGCCACTCACCATACACTCAACATTGGACACTCACCATACACTCAACATTGGCCACTCACCATACACTCAACATTGGCCATTCACCATACACTCAACATTGGCCACTCACCATACACTCAACATTGGCCACTCACCATACACTCAACATTGGCCACTCACCATACACTCAACATTGGACACTCAACATACACACAACATTGGCCACTCACCATACACTCAACATTGGACACTCACCATACACTCAACATTGGCCACTCACCATACACTCAACATTGGACACTCACCATACACTCAACATTGGCCACTCACCATACACTCAACATTGGCCATTCACCATACACTCAACATTGGCCACTCACCATACACTCAACATTGGACACTCACCATACACTCAACATTGGCCACTCACCATACACTCAACATTGGCCACTCACCATACACTCAACATTGGACACTCACCATACACTCAACATTGGACACACAGCATACACTCAACATTGGACACTCACCATACACTCAACATTGGCCACTCACCATACACTCAACATTGGCCACTCACCATACACTCAACATTGGACACTCACCATACACTTAACATTGGCCACTCACCATACACTCAACATTGGACACTCACCATACACTAAACATTGGACACTCACCATACACACAACATTGGACACTCACCATACACTCAACATTGGCCACTCACCATACACACAACATTGGACACACACTATACACTCAACATTGGGCACTCACCATACACTCAACATTGGCCATTTATCATAAACCTACCATACACTCAACATTGGCCACTCACCATACACTCAACATTGGACACCCACCATACACTCAACATTGGACACTCACCATACACTCAACATTGGCCACTCACCATACACTCAACATTGGCCACTCACCATACACTCAACATTGGACACCCACCATACACTCAACATTGGACACTCACCATACACTCAACATTGGCCACTCACCATACACACAACATTGGACACTCACCATACACTCAACATTGGACACTCACCATACACACAACATATGACACTCACCATACACTCAACATTGGCCACTCACCATACACTCAACATTGGCCACTCACCATACACTCAACATATGACACTCACCATACACTCAACATTGGCCACTCACCATACACTCAACATTGGCCACTCACCATACACTCAACATTGGCCACTCACCATACACTCAACATTGGCCACTCACCATACACTCAACATTGGCCACTCACCATACACTCAACATATGACACTCATCATGCACTCAACATTGGCCACTCACCATACACTCAACATTGGATACTCACCATACACTCAACATTGGCCACTCACCATACACTCAACATATGACACTCACCATACACTCAACATTGGCCACTCACCATACACTCAACATTGGCCACTCACCATACACTCAACATTGGCCATTCACCATACACTCAACATTGGCCACTCACCATACACTCAACATTGGACACTCACCATACACTCAACATTGGACACTCGCCATACACTCAACATTGGCCACTCACCATACACTCAACATTGGACACTCACCATACACTCAACATTGGCCACTCACCATACACTCAACATTGGCCACTCACCATACACTCAACATTGGCCACTCACCATACACTCAACATTGGCCACTCACCATACACTCAACATTGGCCACTCACCATACACTCAACATTGGACACTCACCATACACTCAACATTGGACACACAGCATACACTCAACATTGGACACTCACCATACACTCAGCATTGGCCACTCACCATACAGTCAACATTGGACACTCACCATACACTCAACATTGGACACTCACCATACACTTAACATTGGCCACTCACCATACACTCAACATTGGACACTCACCATACACTAAACATTGGACACTCACCATACACACAACATTGGACACTCACCATACACTCACCATACACAAAACATATGACACTCACCATACACTCAACATTGGCCACTCACCATACACTCAACATTGGCCACTCACCATACACTCAACATTGGCCACTCACCATACACTCAACATTGGACACTCACCATACACTAAACATTGGACACTCACCATACACACAACATTGGACACTCACCATACACTCAACATTGGACACTCACCATACACAAAACATATGACACTCACCATACACTCAACATTGGCCACTCACCATACACTCAACATTGGCCACTCACCATACACTCAACATATGACACTCACCATACACTCAACATTGGCCACTCACCATACACTCAACATTGGCCACTCACCATACACTCAACATTGGCCACTCACCATACACTCAACATTGGCCACTCACTATACACTCAACATTGGCCACTCACCATACACTCAACATATGACACTCACCATGCACTCAACATTGGACACTCACCATACACTCAACATTGGACACACAGCATACACTCAACATTGGACACTCACCATACACTCAGCATTGGCCACTCACCATACACTCAACATTGGACACTCACCATACACTCAACATTGGACACTCACCATACACTTAACATTGGCCACTCACCATACACTCAACATTGGACACTCACCATACACTAAACATTGGACACTCACCATACACACAACATTGGACACTCACCATACACTCAACATTGGACACTCACCATACACAAAACATATGACACTCACCATACACTCAACATTGGCCACTCACCATACACTCAACATTGGCCACTCACCATACACTCAACATTGGCCACTCACCATACACTCAACATTGGACACTCACCATACACTAAACATTGGACACTCACCATACACTAAACATTGGACACTCACCATACACTCAACATTGGACACTCACCATACACAAAACATATGACACTCACCATACACTCAACATTGGCCACTCACCATACACTCAACATTGGCCACTCACCATGCACTCAACATATGACACTCACCATACACTCAACATTGGCCACTCACCATACACTCAACATTGGCCACTCACCATACACTCAACATTGGCCACTCACCATACACTCAACATTGGCCACTCACTATACACTCAACATTGGCCACTCACCATACACTCAACATATGACACTCACCATACACTCAACATTGGACACTCACCATACACTCAACATTGGCCACTCACCATACACTCAACATTGGACACTCACCATACACTCAACATTGGACACTCACCATACACTCAACATTGGCCACTCACCATACACTCAACATTGGACACTCACCATACACTCAACATTGGCCACTCACCATACACTCAACATTGGACACTCACCATACACTCAACATTGGCCACTCACCATACACTCAACATTGGCCATTCACCATACACTCAACATTGGCCACTCACCATACACTCAACATTGGACACTCACCATACACTCAACATTGGCCACTCACCATACACTCAACATTGGACACTCACCATACACTCAACATTGGCCACTCACCATACACTCAACATTGGCCATTCACCATACACTCAACATTGGCCACTCGCCATACACTCAACATTGGACACTCACCATACACTCAACATTGGCCACTCACCATACACTCAACATTGGCCACTCACCATACACTCAACATTGGACACTCACCATACACTCAACATTGGACACACAGCATACACTCAACATTGGACACTCACCATACACTCAACATTGGCCACTCACCATACACTCAACATTGGCCACTCACCATACACTCAACATTGGACACTCACCATACACTTAACATTGGCCACTCACCATACACTCAACATTGGACACTCACCATACACTAAACATTGGACACTCACCATACACACAACATTGGACACTCATCATACACTCAACATTGGCCACTCACCATACATTCAACATTGGCCACTCACCATACACTCAACATTGGCCACTCACCATACACTCAACATTGGACACTCACCATACACTCAACATTGGCCACTCACCATACACTCAACATTGGACACTCACCATACACTCAACATTGGCCACTCACCATACACTCAACATTGGCCACTCACCATACACTCAACATTGGCCACTCACCATACACTCAACATTGGCCACTCACCATACACTCAACATTGGCCACTCACCATACACTCAACATTGGACACACACGATACACTCAACATATGACACTCACCATACACTCAACATTGGCCACTCACCATACACTCAACATTAGCCACTCACCATACACTCAACATTGGCCACTCACCATACACTCAACATTGGGCACTCACCATACACTCAACATTGGCCACTCACCATACACTCAACATTGGACACTCACCATACACTCAACATTGGCCACTCACCATACACTCAACATTGGCCACTCACCATACACTCAACATTGGCCACTCATCATGCACTCAACATTGGCCACTCACCATACACTCAACATTGGCCACTCACCATACACTCAACATTGGCCACTCACCATACACTCAACATTGGCCACCCACCATACACTCAACATTGGCCACTCACCATACACTCAACATTGGACACTCACCATACACTCAACATTGGCCACTCACCATACACTCAACATTGGCCACTCACCATACACTCAACATTGGCCACTCACCATACACTCAACATTGGCCACTCACCATACACTCAACATTGGCCACTCACCATACACTCAACATTGGACACTCATCATACACTCAACATTGGACACTCATCATACACTCAACATTGGCCACTCACCATACACTCAACATTGGCCACTCACCATACACTCAACATTGGCCACTCACCATACACTCAACATTGGCCACTCACCATACACTCAACATTGGCCACTCACCATACACTCAACATATGACACTCACCATACACTCAACATTGGCCACTCACCATACACTCAACATTGGACACTCACCATACACTCAACATTGGCCACTCACCATACACTCAACATTGGCCATTCACCATACACTCAACATTGGCCACTCACCATACACTCAACATTGGCCACTCACCATACACTCAACATTGGCCACTCACCATACACTCAACATTGGCCACTCACCATACACTCAACATTGGCTACTCACCATACACTCAACATTGGCCACTCACCATACACTCAACATTGGCCACTCACCATACACTCAACATTGGCCACTCACCATACACTCAACATTGGCCACTCACCATACACTCAACATTGGACACTCACCATACACTCAACATTGGACACTCACCATACACTCAACATTGGCCACTCACCATACACTCAACATTGGCCACTCACCATACACTCAACATTGGCCACTCACCATACACTCAACATTGGCCACTCACCATACACTCAACATTGGCCACTCACCATACACTCAACATTGGACACTCACCATACACTCAACATTGGACACTCACCATACACTCAACATTGGCCACTCACCATACACTCAACATTGGACACTCACCATACACTCAACATTGGACACTTATCATACACTCAACTTATAAAGATACATATTGAACACGAAAATGGCCGTGAAAGGATACTTTTGGTTCTTAAATAAAACAGGTGAAGAAGATCAACGGAAGGGAATACATACGCCGAATTGACATTACAATATGTTTCTATTTTTCACATTGTCCCATATTTCTTCTAAGTAAACTCGTAAATGCGCTAAATTTTGATGATAGACACACACAAGTATACGACAACCACAGTTCGAATAACTTAACTTACTTCCAATTCTCCATGTTTGGTTTTGAATAGGTATAAAAGTGTTAGAAGATACTCTTAACCGAAAACTATTAATAAACCTTACACTAGTAGTAGTAATGAGAGTTTTTATACGCCTTTCTTGAAGTTGAAGTTCCCGCCAAAAAAGCGCGTCAATTTAACGTTTTTTTTAAAGTAATTTATTATGAATTATATAGTGTCATCGTGAAATGTGATAAGCAAAGTCACCTATTATGATATAATTCATTTCATGAAAAGACTAGGCTCTGTGTAGCAATGGAATACTATATTTGTTTGCTTGAAACTGTTAATGGTCTTCATCTAGTTTCTTATGGTCCCGATTTCCTTACAAAATAGAGAAGGCGAGGCAAAAAGAATAAAACAAACACCGAATGTTAAATACATATTTATTTTCCAAAATATCATGCAAGATGAACAGCGGTGTATATTTTTTTATTGTCAGCTAAATGATAAACGACGCCCAATAATGCTTACTTTTATTTCGTCCAGTTCATTTTTCACCCATCTTTCGACTCCTTGCACCGGGCCATCCGAGTTGTTCCGTGACACTCCCCCTCCGCCTCGCTGTGCCTGCCCCCCGCCCCTCAAACGCACGGCGACGGAATGGAATCAGATGCCTCGTGTGGGGAGGAGGATACGAATGTCGCCGTTGAAAACGAATACAGCGAATGAGACATTATGGCAGGACGAGTAAGATGAACCGTGTAGCTCTTTATAGAGTCTGCTTTTAAAATGTTTTAGTTTATTCAGAAATACATGTAGACATACTGTCCATGTGCATACATTTGAGAAAATAATATACATAAGTTGTCAAGTGATCAATGCAATATTAATAGTATACAAAACATATATGACATCGCATAGAATACAAAACGTATAACTATTGTATATATGTAGAAATTAAAAAAAATCAATACGTGACACTACTGTATACAGTATGACAGCGAGAGATCAGTGTGAAATAACGTTTATAAGCTATCGCTAACTAATCATAATAATAATGATACGTGTTTCTTAAATTAAATGCATAATTAACAAACATGGCTAAATTTCTATTCACTTGAACATTTTCGGATTGCATCAATTCAACAAATTTTGGTATGTTTGGTCTATTTCGATAATACTTAGTGATATATGACTTTCGTAATTCGTTATATAGACGGCGTTCAAGAATAAAATGAAATTCATCTTCCAATACATCACACAAAATACATTTTCTATTTTCAAAAGATACTGGTTCGGGTCTGTGCTATCTTCCTGCTTCTATTTCTAATCTATGAGATGATACTCTTAATTTACATAGATCTTTTCTAAACTTTTATAAACTAACATTCGTCAAATAAGGTTGCAACACAAAATTAAAAAAAAACAACAGTGTGTAAGTTCTTGCACGTGACGAGTTATCAAGTTCTGACCTCCAGTTTTGGATAAATGTATCATTAAGCCAAGACTTCAACAAAGACATAAATATATTTTCATCACCAACACCTTGATTCAACCAAGCATAATGAAATCCAAGAGATAACAAAGTACATACAGATTTTGCCCAAGACTTACAGTTTGGCTGTGTTTCTAGGTTACTACACATTTGAGTGTAAACACATTTAGTATATTTATGATCTTCTAATTTGACAACTTTTAACCAACCAATATCTTATCACATTAACAGCTCTTCTGCTTAATAATGAAGTTCTACCAAGCTCTCCATAGATGAAATTATTCTGAGTTTGAATTTTAAAACCTAAGATTTTTTACAAAAAAATAAATGAACTCTTTCTAGAGCAAGAGATTTATTTAGACCCCAAATTTCTGATCCATAATTTAAAATTGGGAGAATTAATTTGTCAAACAGATCTAATTTATTTTGTATGGAAATTGAGGGAAATTTATCAAATATGAATTTAATTTAAAAACAGCCTTAGATGCTTGTCCTGCTAGTGTAGTAAAGGTTGTTGTAAAAGATCCTCCACTTGTAAAAACAATACCTGAAAAATGTCTGACTTTCTCTAAATGTTCACCCTTATATAAGAAACTAATATTATTTCTTAACCTGCCACCCTTTTTAAAAATCATTACTTTAGTCTTGGTATAATTTACACTTAGCTTTCATCTATCACTGTACACCTTTTTTTAAACTTTTTTTAACTCATTCTCAGAATCAGCCATGACTACAATATCATCAGCATATAACAACAGAAATAATTTTAACATGCCCATATCAATGCCATTGAACCCATTCAACATGTAATGTTCTTCTCTGTCATTTAAATACATTGAGAATAAAAATGGAGATAAACGTTCTCCCTGCCTCACACCTAAGAAACATGTAAAATCTTTATTACTTACTGTATTATTAAGTTTTATTCTTGATTTACCATTTGAATACATAGATTTTATAACATTAAACATGTTTCCTCTTGCTCCTAATCATAAAAGCTTTTACCATATGATATCTCTCACCAAAAAATCGAACGCCTTCGTAAAGTCAACAAAAACTGCATACCGTCTCTTTTTATTCTCTAACAAATAATTAATGATACCATGTAAAAACAAAGATATTATCGACAGTACACATATTCTGTCTAAATCCTGCTTGAGCTTCAATATACACATGATATTTTTCCGCCCAAAAATTCAACCTATTATTTATCACTTTAGTAAATAATTTACCAAAAGTACTAAATAGTGAAATTCCCCTATAGTTATTTGCATTATCCTTATTCTTGTGTAATGGAACTATAAAGCCTTCTGACCATGCCTCTGGAAAATATCCCCTATAAAACAACTTATTAAACAAAGTACAAACCGCCTTCAAAAAACAGTCACTATTAATACCATTTTTTAAAAAAAAAACTCATTTAACAAATACTCAGTAATGAGTAAAAGCTTCATTCAGTTCCTCAAACATAGTGTTTAATTCCCCAAGTACATATATCATTGAAATTAATAATATCTTCATCAGGTTGATAAAAAATTTGAGTCTGGGTCATTGATAGCTTTAAAATACCCCAGGAAATCTTCATTTGACAAATTCAATTTGTCTGTTTTTACAATAGACCCTTTTAACAATTTTCAATAAAGTTAAGCATTTTATAATCTAGCTTTTTCTAGCTTTTGTGTTTGTTGTCTATCATAAATATATTTCTTTTTTCTAACAGTATTCTAACACACATGTTCTATAATACTGAAAAAATATCAGAATTATTCTGTGAATTTTTAATATTTTCACAAAGTGTTCGAAGCTTATTTGTAACCCATACATCATTTAATGCATTAACATAATCATTTTTTTCTTATCACTCCATTTGTATTTATATGGTAAGCCACTAACATTGTGCTCAATATTCACCGCCTCATTACATGGTACCTCAATTTCATTCATAAACAATCTTGTTGAACAACTGAAGCTAAAACTCACAATGCAATGATCAGATAATATATTTGTATCAGTCGAATAATAGAGACCAAGTGCAAGACTATCTGGAGATCGTAGGTGTTCAGTTAGTTGGTGCTATGAAACGGACTTTCAACGATATATAAAGTAGCTATTGGAAAACAATGGCGCGAATATTTTCTGTCACTTTCATGGGGATCGAATCTCTTATTGACAATACGGCATCTGACCTTTGCTTGAAGACAATATCAGTGAGGAGGCGTGCAAATACGCGACTAAGAAGAGACAGTACCTGTTTGACAAGGTTCTTAGAAGGTACAGAGATACACATCTCCTCAGATAACCGGTCTGCTGTAACAGCGGGGAGGGGAACGGAACAACCCGGACGACCCGGTGCAAGGTGTCCAGCGATGGGTAGTCGAGAAAAGTAAAAAATACTCACCAATAAGCATGTTTTGAACAATCAGTGTTATCGTATTGTTAGGACGATTAACTCATCTGCGTATTCTGCGTCACGCTACAACAGTTATTCCCTTGAACGATTGTTAGCACAGAGCATTGTCGTTTATTAAGTGTTAAGTCTATGTAACCGGATATATTTGGGACAACAACTAAGCAATCAGTTTTTTAATCGAAGAAAACGGAATTGCGTATGCATCTTAAGTGACGCAAGCCTTTGTATCCTTTTCGATTTTCTCATGATAAAGTCTGAAATGGAGGACTGCTTAATATTACGCTTTGCATAATACTAATATTTAAAGTTTGTAGCAGCTGTCGTTCATGATACGAATCATATTAACCAATGAGTTTTCTTATCGCAATCCTCGATGACACTGTAGTGTATACTACATTCGGAATAATTTTGTTAACCTACATTAAATTCGTGCGCTTTTAGGCGGAAACTTCAACTTCAAGAAAGGCTTATACTCTCACTACTACTATTTCGTTTTTCGGTACTAAATAAGAAGTATAAGTTTATGGGAGAAGTTTAGAATTAATAGATATTCTTTTTTCTTTAACCAAATATTATTTTTTGTACTTGTTAAATTGAAATGTTCGCATTCTGAGTAATTATGTTGGTATATGCTATAGGTATGTACCTGGACGTATTGTCAGAATGATCAGCAAATCGAAAATCGTGTGCGTGATTCAAAAACGTTTCTGCGAAGATATGCACGAGAAGGTGGACAATTTATGAACCGGATCATTACTACCGGTGAAACCTGACAATAAATGTGCATAATGCGATATGCACCTTTTCTAGAGAGTTGTATTCGAATGTTTATACGTAGTGGATTACGCGCCATGAAAAGTGTGTCAGTGTTGGTGAAAAAAAACTTCGAAAATATTTGGCGCTTAATGAGTGCAACGTCATTGACGTCATTGGACTGCGCTGGTTCGGTTCAAGCATATGTCCTAAATTGATTGTAATTCAGCTAGATTTATATGATTTGATCTGAAAATTGCTGGAATTATACCGGATATGGAGTGAAGGATATACTATTCCAATTCACAAGAAAGGTTCTTTAGAGGATGTTAAAATGTTTAGAGGTATAACCTTACTAAGTGTTGTTGGTAAATTATTTACAAAATGTATTCATGAACGCCTTAATAAATGGCCTGAAAGTAATTATATTTACGTTGAAGCTCAAGCTGGGTTTCGTGCCAAAATGGGTACAATTGACAACATTTTTGCATTAAATAGTCTGATAAGCCATGTGTTCAATAATAAGCAGCAGTTATTTTATTTGTCGACTTTTCTAAAGCGTTCGATTATTTAGTTAGGGAAAACATATGGTACAAGTTGTATAAATTAGGACTTTGAGGAAAGTTATTTGAGGTCATATAAAGCATGTATTTACAGGTTAAATCTAGAGTAAAACTATTAAATGAGACCGGAGAAGTCTTTGAAAGTGTATTAGGCGTGAGGCAAGGTGAATGTCTCAGTCCTTTCTTGTTTTCATTATACCTCAATGATCAGGAAGATGAATTGTTTCTAAAGGGAGCAAAAGGCATTGATGTTTCTTTGATAAAATTGTTTATGTTACTGTATGCAGATGATATTGTTATTTTTGCTCAAACTAGTGAAGATATGCAAAATAATTTAAATATTTTATATGAATATTGCTCGAAGTGGAAGTTAACTGTCAATAAAGATAAAACAAAAAATAGTTATATTTAGAAAAGGGGGAGATTATCCGACAATATACATTTTTACTATGGTGACTCTGAAATTGAGATTATCTCAAGATATTGCTACCTTGGAGTTGTTTTAACGTCTGGTGGATCCTGGGTTGAATGTCAAAAAACTCTTTCTGGTCAAGCTCAAAAAGCAATTTACAAGTTAAAGAGATTTTTGTTTAAATTTACTGATTTATCAGTTGAACATGTCCTTGATTTATTTGACAAGTTGTTAAACCTATTCTGTTTTACAGCTGTGAAGTTTGGGGTTTCTCACAAGCCAGCATCATAGAAAAAATTCATACAATGTTTTGTAAAAGTATCTTGGGTGTTAAAGTGTCTACTCAGAACGATTTTGTATATGGGGAGTTAGGTAGGCTTGATATGTACACGCAAAGATTGACCTATATAGTTAAATACTGGCTTAAGATCTTAAATTGTGAAGACAGAAAGTATATTAAAGTTATGTATAATGTATTACTTCATGATTTTGAAAATAATCCTAGAATTACTAATTGGGTATCAATGTTAAGGAATATGCAATGCAATTTTGGTTTTCATGAGGTATGGCTTGCACAAGGGGCGCGCAATGTAAATGCTTTTATCAATATTTTCAAACGACGTGTCAAGGACACTTTTATTCAAAATTGGTATGGTAGAATAGAAAATTCCACAATAGCATCTTTCTACAAGGTTTTTACAAGTTTTGAATTAAGTGATTATCTGAATCATGTTAATATTCAAAAATATCGCATAGCTCTGACAAGATTGTTAGTGTCATCACATAGATTAAATATTGAAACTGGTAGATGGACTAATATACCAAGAAACGAAAGAGTATGTAATTCATGTAACAAATTAGATGACGAGTACCACTTCCTATTTGAATGCAAGTTATTTGATGAAATTCGAAAACAATACCTCAAGAAATTTTATACAACTAGACCAAGTATGTTTAAGTGTATTGGTATGTTAAAGTTAAATAAAATTAATTTAATTAGAAATATTGCTGTTTATGTATATAAAGCTATTGAAATAAGACGGTTGACTACTATATTATAATTAGTTTTATCAACAAGCACTACCTTTACTAGACAGTGGACTCTGTTTATAGATTGGTCACACTGAAATAAAACAATACTCCACAAAGTATCTAGGTCATGTATCATGCAATTAAAAGTTCATTGATAATATTTTATGATATAAGTCAACAAATACACTTTCATTCATATATAGTTATATAACTGTTAATTGCAATCTAAATCTGGTTGGTATCGTTAACAGTTTATGATTATAGGATTGACATATTATTAACTTATCTGAGTATTCATCAGTGTGCACTGTCATATCATGAGTCGTCTCTCTTTAAATTTGACGTATGTTAAGATTTCACTGAAATATCCAACACTTGTCAATGCACATATATATACGGTAACTGAATTTATTTTATATATCCGATGTGTATTAATATGTATTTTGCTCTCTGTTAACATTGTCTTCCTTTGTTGTTTTTGTTTATCCACGTATTTTGTTTAAATACCAGGAAGTAAACAATATCATGTGACCAAAAGAAAAAGTAATCAAACGAAGCATAAGGTCAACATCCACTATTATTTATTTTTGTGATATTTTCACAAGTAACTTAGTTATTACACATTTGTTAGGCAATTAAACCATAATGTGCCACTAGTCAAATAACCATTTTGTAAATGCAATGTACATGTATGTGTCTGTTCGTCTTTGTGTTATTTGTGCATAGTATTTTGTTGAAATGTTTGATCAGGGGTCATATTGACCTATTTCAAATACATCATCTGTATATACTTTTTCGATGAATAAACGTTCTTCTTCTTCTTCTATGCAACATATGATGTCATCATATGTATTTTAATCCGGTGAAAAAAACTATGTCCTTATTTGATTGTAATTCAGCGAGTTTTGATCTGAAAATTGGAGGAATTATACCATATGTTATTATTATTATATGCGAAGTTTTCATGTTGTACGTGCAACGATATTTAAATTATTAAAAAAGTCCACCCTCGTATATTAATTGTTACATATCGGGCTCTTTTGAGCGCTATGAACTGTTTTCCGGTATAGTTGAAAACGGCTTCACGCAATTACTTTATACTGACGTTATTTGATAATCCTTTTAGTACTAAAACAAATAACGCTCCACTCTCATGCTCTAGTTCAGTTTGTATCTGATGGTCCTAGTAATTCGATACCTGTTTACATGGTGTTATTACTCTTAAGTTCATGCATGAAACGTCACAATACTCATTTGTGTATATAAACGATATGTAATCCATTATCAGAACTGTTAAGAGCAAGAGGTTTATCGTCTGTTATAAATCGTCCCTCTAGACTCCTCTAGGAAAAGCACCATAGGTCCGTGAAACATATCCTACTTTGTCATGTGATAAGTATTATACTAACTTATATTTTGCATACCGATACATTAGATTTAGTCATCATATGTTTTTTTCTAATTTATTTTTCTTTCTCATTTATTTTTCACATAGATATATATATATCAGTACAGTTTTAAATTCTCAACATATACAACATATCTATGTATTTTGATATACATATATTCAGAAACAATAATGCTCTCACACATGCACACGTACAAACACTCGCTCCCACACGCGCACACACGCACGCACACATACACATTGCATACACACCCGATCGTATGATGTTTATACGATCGGTGTCCCCTGTATTAGATTCCATTAATGTTTTTTTTTTTATATTTCTTAAGTCTAAGATTTCTTTGTATGGCTAATTGTGTCTTTTATTATTAAATTATATTGTATGTTTAAGTACTTCCCATTTTTTGTTGTGGGTTTCAAGTTTGTCATTGTTCAACGCAATTTGTTCTTCTATTTTAATCCTTAATCTCACATACGTCAAGTATGCATCAAAGGATAGTGTTCTATTATTATACTTGGTTGAATGTATATAGAATTTCATAAGAATAATAAGAAAGTTGCATATGTTGTTGTATTTGTTTTTTGTCACTGTTCCCAATAAAGCTTCGCGTTTACCTATAATTATGTTAATTGTTGTTGAAGCTATGAAGTTGTTTAATTTATTCCATAATTGTTGTGTCTTGTAACATTCCCAGTATAAATGTTCAATAGATTCAATACCTGAGTTACAGAATGTACATAAGCTACAATCGACAAGTTTCAATTTAAAAAGCAGTTTGTTGGTTGGTATTGTCCTGAAAAGAAATTTGTAGTAAAAGCTACGTAACGTAGTATCTATTGTAGATATGTATATATTACAGTATATATTTTTCCACTCAACATTTTCTTCCAGGGCTTCATTCCATTTTAATTCTGAAGCTGGCGATGTAATTGTTACTTTGTTCAATATTAAGTACAGGATATTATTTCTTTGCCTAGATTCTACCATTTTTTCTCGAAGCGACGTGCCGTTTATATGTTTAATTCCGTCTTTTATCAGCTGTTTTCGTTTCTGCAGAAATAGATTTAATGAGGGTCTAATATCTTATAAAGTCGGTGTTTACTATGCCGTATAGATATTCAATTTCATTAAAAACATAAAAATTATTGGTTCTGTAATCGAAAATGTGTTCAAAAAGTTTTATACCTTTTTCATACCAATGTTTGTAGAAAAGTGTGTTTCCTAGGTTTTGGACGTTTTTGTTATTCCATCTGTTTTGGCTATTTTTATTTTATTAAGATCATAAACTTGCTCCATGCTTCAAGCACATTGTTCAGAAATGCATATTTTCCTGACACTTTATCAATGAAATATTTATCCATTTCACATTCAAATATTAGTTGGTTGCCATGTGCTTTCAGTTTATTTTTAAAGAAGATTTTCCATTGGCTTTTATTATTATCATCCAAGTATCGTTTAACCTATAACGCTTTTATTGAGTCAAGAAAATGTTCAATGTTTGTTAGTTTTAATTCTCCATATTCGTAATTTTGATACAGTATTTGTCTTTTTATTTTGTCTGGCTTCCCATCCCATATAAATTTGAAGATAGCCCTTTTAACATTTTCAATAACGGGTTTGCTTGGATTCGCCAGCACGGTAAATGGATATATTATCTTTGGTAGCGCATACGTTTTTACAACTGTTACTTTACTCAACAAAGTTAGTTTTCGATGTTCCCATTGTTTTAATGTCTTATGTAGTTCGTTTAGCTTTTTGTTGATATTTGTGTCGATTGTTTGTTGCTTGTTATTGTAGAATGTGATGCCTAACGCTGTCGCACATTCTGAAGTCCATATACAGGATTTAGATTGACATAATTTAATTGTAGTATTCTTTAACGTTCCCACTCTTAGGATTATACATTTATTAATGTTGAGGTTTAGGCCAGAGCATTTAGAAAAGGACTGTAATGATTTGATCAAAGATTTAAAATATTTCTCAGAACCATCAATAAAGTAAGTTGCATCATCAGCAAAAAGCGATTGTTTGATTTCCGTATTAACAACTTTGATTCCCTTAATATTGGTATCTTGTTTTATATTGCTAGACAGTATTTGTAGGCAAATAATAAATAAAAACGATGAGAGTGGACATCCTTGTGTTGTTGATTGGTAACCTGTGTGTATTTTAAGTAAATTATTAAACATGCACCTGGTGTAAGTTACAAGGTGTGTTGCCTCACTTAGGTTCACTCGCTCCCACACCTATGTAATCCAAAATGCCTCTAAAGTTGGGAAGCGTTATACGAAATACCGTTTAATTTAAACTTAAATTCATAGTACCATTAAGTATCAATATTGCTTAAAGATGCACTATATATCACGGATAGTTTATTGATATCTTGGCTACTCTGCATTTGTTACAATAATAAATTATAACTAAGGTAAATTTATATTTAGGAATGTTTTAATAGCATCTTAGGAATAATTAAAACAAAGCGTATCATATTCCCGAGTGTTGTATGCCTATCAAAATACAATGCAAACATGTTTTAATATATGTGCTTATCACACTCTTACATATAGGGAATATTACACGAATTCTTTTGTTTAACACATGACATGGAATCAACACCCTGGTAATACCATTTGAGACCATTGGTTTCTTTTTTATCTTTGTAGCTTTTGAAGTTAAATGGTTTGTTATTTTTGAAAAAAAAGCTTCATCTACTTGAGCTACTTTTTTGTTTACATTTTCACCGACATTTTGTACTCTTTCAACGGATGTCGTCACTTTATCGAAAACATAGTTGTCACGTTCAACCATTGAATTTCTTTTACTAGTATAAGAAACGTAACTTTTTTTCTAGCGTTGTTTGGTGTTGATGTCTTCCCATTTATGGTTTCTGGATTGTAAAACACTATACATCAGTGTTATTTTGCAAGCAAAATGATCACATGAGTATAGAATATATAGGAAATTTATTTAGTGGTCTCTAACCGTTCAAGATCAACTCGAGTTTACTCAAAACTACTAAAATATATGATGTTTTACCATTATTGCCTCCCAACAGTAGAATTGTGACAACTTAAACCTTTTCCAGAGTCTAACTTCGAAAAATTGTGGATTTTTAAATTTTCGGTAAAATTGCATAAAGGGCTTTAATGAGTTAAGTAATTTCTTGCATGATTTAATGTCTTTTAATGCATTTTTGTTAAAATTAATAATTAGAAAGCTTAACTTTTATCAGACAGACAAGAAAAAAGGAATTCGAGCAAAATGTGTGAAAGAGATATAACATTTTTATTCTTTATTTTATGCAAAATCAAGAGTTTGACTATTGCACATGTACTTCATCCTTTATTCATTTTTAACACATGATATTGAATGGGAGCATGGTTATACCATATCAGATCATTGGCTACTTTCCATCCTTAAACGTTTTGAAAAAGTATGGTAAATATGCCCGTGTAACAACGTATCAGTACGCACAGTTTCAGTGTCTTCAAATAGTTAAATGGTAGACACGAGTTCTATATAGAAGTTTACAGCAATTACTGCAGTATTATATAATTCGGTGAAAAGTTATATAATGAAATGCAGATTTTTCTTTGTGTAGCATTAGTTATATATTTTTCATTCTGATAAATGCAATCTATAGGCATTTTATTTAAAATATGCGTATACTTTCTTTCGCCATATAAGCGCTTCCAAATAAAATACGAGCGTTTATCCACGGGGACAAATAATTGAAGCCTGGTTGAAAGTTGAAATCAAAAGATTTTAAGGAATTGATTTTTGTTGGGTTGAAGTTAATTCACCGTTCTTGTACCAACTATTTTGAATAATTATTTTGATATCATTTGGCTGCAATCATTAAGACAAGGAAGTCTTGCGGAAAAAAAAATGCTAAGTAATCTTCCCTGATAACTATATTCATTTATAATAAATATTATCTCCATGTAAACTTTCTTTGGAATTTTCATTTCCCCTTATATTTCATATTTTTCCATATACATTGTGCAAATGTCTAAGGAGCTTTCAAAACAACAGTACCCATTCTTATTAATCTTATAAATGTTTGAAACTTCTTTTTATAAAAAACTTAACCTATCGTATGCACTAATAAAATAGTCAATATTTGACCAAATGCACTGGAGTGTAACGAATTAGCCGTGTGCACCTTTCGCGTGAATTTTTCTCGTGCAATCCGTGGTTTTCGTAACTTATGATCTACACTTGTTCAATACACATTTTATGAACTGAAAAACATAACAAAATGGCAAGAATGACCATAGAAGAGCGTGGTAGAGCGGTTGGAATGGTTGCAGCTGGTCAATCTCTCAGACAGGTATATTATCACATTTTCATGACGTCATTTCTTAACAAATTTATTGTGAACCATAATGTGGTGTTCATTTTATGACATGCTCAAAGTTTGACCTCTATTTCAGGTAGCCTGAACATTCAACAGACAATTTCGGACAATTCAGCTCCTCTGCTTCAAATTCCAGCAAACCGGAAGTGTCACTGACCGCAGGTGGAATCCTAAATCTAGAGTTACCACACGCCGCCAGAATAGGTACATTATTTTGAGTCATTTGAGGCATCGCTTTCAACCTGCGACGTCGACAGCGATGCAAATCTTGGGTTTACATGGTAGAAATTTTACACCTCAGACAGTTCGTAAGCGCCTCCGCGAGGTAGGTATCAGATCTAGACGACCAAAAAAAGGTATCGTA